>NC_072854.1:42688175-43006300 GCF_028858705.1 Grus americana
GGGACAGAATGTTTTTTTCTGTACTGTAGTGTCCTAGGCACTAATTTTACATGAAGGGAAGGTATTAACTAAGCTAAATCTCACTTCTATTAGTTTTTTTTCCACCTGTCCTTTGAAACCCCAGTAATGCAAGGAATGCATGAGAAAAGAATGCAGCAAAAAGGAACTCTGAGGAGAAATCCTTTCCAAAAGAAAGACTTTTTTGACTGTGATAGTTTCTTTTTACTATTTTGAAGGGAAGTCAGCCTTTGAATTAGTAAAAATGATTGACATGTGAATTTATTCAGAGCTAAATGCAAATGGTAGTCACAAATAGCGCTTAGATGCATAGGTATTTAAAACCTCAGGTTACATTTATATTGACTCTGTCTCTAATGACATTTTTTTGGTCAGCACCAGCATGAAGGTCTCCAGATCAAGAGATTCATGAGCTAGCGTACATATACTCCCGACTGTGGCATAGTTTTACTCTGGGCTGCACCTGGTTCTCACTGCCAAGTACTGATTCCACCAGAGCAGAGACCAGGTGCAAGCTAACAAGTATGAAACATCAACAAATGGGAGACGAAGATCCCTGTGTGACACATGGCAAATCGATTTGATAATTTCCTTGCATCTGAATGACCTAGCTATTCATTATCATAATGCTTCATTTCTAGCTTCCCTGCTGTCCAGTGTCATTCCAGACCTGAATTAGGTACTGTATCTTGCCGGGAAAGGGACAGAAACCTAAAATGATCTGGAGAAACCGAAGGCCAGTCAGACAGTGGAGAAACTGGCTGACAAGCCCTGCTGAGGTGAGGATAGGGCTTCAGTTCTTGGTTGGGATATGTGTATGGTCGGATTTAGTACTTATTTACCCAGTCTCTGATACATGCCAAGGCCATACCTGTAGTCAATAATGGAACAAAACTAGCACACGCACGAGTTACCACACACATTGTAACTTCCACAGAAAGGAAACCCAGTGAGAACTAGTTCTCAGAGGGTCCTGGGTGTGCCATCGTGTATCCCAGCAGTAAATCTGGATGTGTCCTGAGGAAACTATTTTCAGGGATTCACATCCCCAAACCTTCTCTGAAAGTAGATTCCTTTCAAGAGGAAACACATGTAGAAGAAGGATCAAAGAGATCATATGCATTTTATCTAACGGTTGAGCAATGGTAGAATCATATGGGAAAAGGAGGTGCCTGCAGACCAGATACTAGCTCTTCTGGGACATGGCAGACCACTCAACCTCTTCCATGAAAAATCTCCATTTTACTCAGAATAACAATCTCCTCATTCCCAGAGAAGTGGCCTAAGCATCAACTTCAGAGTAAGAGGGAGGGGATTTCTGGAAGGGAAAGGTGCCTCAGGAAGGGAAGAGATCGTATAGTGCAGGAAGGAATTTTGGAGGTAATTTTGGATTAGGCTTTTCCCAGACAAGCAGCTGCAGCTCAAAGTGTTTGGCAATATATGAATATCTACAGACTCTCCCTTCCCACACAGAGGTTGAAAGTATCATGTTGGCCTTGTAATACCTTCCCACAGCCCAAAGATGTGGAGTCAGTCTTACTCTTTCTGTGCATTTCTCCCCTAAGAGATATGTAAACTCTCCATATGTTCTCAGAAAAGAAGTAGGCCATTCATCAAATCACAAAAAAATAAGGTGAGCCTTCCTGGAAACAGAGGTAAAAGGATGCCAGACAGTTGTTACATTTCCATCAGCTATGCGTCCTGAACTATGGGTAGCCACGATTCAGCTGTCAATAAGCACGAGAGGAGTCAGTCTGTTGGCTTGTTCTGGCATTTACACCAGACAAGGAGAGAGAGTGAGCTCAGTAACAGCTGCACATCACCTCTGTGAGGTATCTCCATACTTTCAGCAAATGGCTTCTACCAATTTACATCATATTCATCTGCTTACTAATGTTCACTGACCTTAGCTAACAAGGGCTTCCATCACCAAAAGGCCTTAAATACAAAAACAATAGCAACAACACAATAGAGCTTATGGTTCTGCCAAATATAATACTCTGTTTTGCAAAAGTATGCTGTGATGGCTCAATGACAGACATGAAGATGCATAACTGTATGCTATGTGGTTTCTGTTTCCCTGGTAGCTAAAGCAGAAGCACTGTTAATTTAGACCTGAAAATTCAACCTTAAATATCATGCAATCACTTGTAAAAGCATTATGAAATGTATAATATCCATTCCTCTAGGATTTTAAATTCAAATATCTTGACAGCATCTGATGTTTAAAAAAAAAATAAATTCAGCTTTACGCAATCCTGTTTGAAAATACAAGTGTAAAAATGGTATTAGCTGCTTTGAATGCTTACTTTATAAGATTTTTTTCTTTTCTGTAATTATTAAGATACTTTGCTATACTGAAAGCAGATAATATTTCTAGAGAATATCTTCATTCTTTTGCAGCAAATAATTCAGAACCAGATAACACAGGTAAAGCATTAGTTTCCATATGATTTTCGTTAATCCAGCTATATTCATTTCATCAAATCCATAAGAAATAGGTTTATAGTAGTAGAAAAGAATGAGAAGAGACTTTTCCCACATTCATTATGAGGGGTATAAAATCACAGAAGGTAAGTATTTCCTCCCACTCCCCTGAAATAGTCCCCTCACCAGGTGTTTTGATTTCTGTCATTCAGCTCCCTCTTAAATTGTACTGCCAATAGAAAGATTTGGATATTATTTTAAACATACTGCATTAGCTTGTATCATTGGTGTTACTGGGCAGTTCACATGTAAGCCTGGCTGATTCAGCTCTTCTGTATTCAACACCGCCCTTCCCCCATACACACTTTTGTTTTGTTTTGCATTGACTAATGACTTCTGCACTTAGAGTGCAGATCATTTGGAGTGATCTCCCTGACCCATAATTTCTTGGTCATAGATGTCGCATTTGTTGTTCCTGGGGTACTAAATGTTCCTTCCTCACTGTCGTCTTCCGCTTTTAGCCCCCCAGTGAAGCACGGGTGCTGCTAGATAAGTATGAATGACTAATGCCAGCTGGGGAGAAATAGTGCAAAAAATAGTTTCCCTTCTCATGGATGGGGAACTATCCCTCAAAAGCCAAAGGCACCTCTGTACAAGGAAACAAAGATGGACACCTACAGAGGGACTTTGGTCTTGTGATACTCAAGTAACTACCGCAAGAAGGTACCGTTTGGGAGACACCCCGATGTTAGGCAAGCGGTTTCCTGGGATGGGAGGCAGCTGGTGACTGAGATTTGCAACAGACAGCACACAGTCTATCTGGGATGCTTTTGCCAGCAAGTAGGAAACATCAAAGAGGATTTGTCTCTTGTAAGTTTAGGTAAGTTAGGTAATTATTTCTTTTCAAAAGACCACTACAAAGATATGCTTGAAAGCTTTTATTTTTCTCTTTCATGATCCCCCCTTCCTGCTCTTGGCAGTGGATGAACTGGAGTGTGTAGGGAAGCTATATAGTAAGGTGCAGCCTTTCTCTCCCCAACAGCAATCAATCACTTGTTCATGGTACTGAGGCCCAGGAATATTAAAGTAAAATCCTCATTAGGAAACTCTCTCAATTCCCTCTTGGTCCAATTTCTTTCTGTAGGCATATTGGTCTGGATTTGAATCTGATCTTGTCTTCTTCAGTAGCCCATGATGGTACAAACATTGGCTACTGGGGAAGAAGACACTGCTATTTTGTACAGAGTAATATAAGGGAGGACTTAAGGGGCCACTCAAGTAAAAGAGCTAGGAGAGAGACCTGGGATGAAATGAGCTGAGGGCAAGGGCTCTGCACCACAAAGATCCTGAAGGAAAAACACAAGGATTGCTCAAAGCCATGCACAGGTCCAGCACCTCCTCTCAGCCTCTCCTTTCCCACCCAGAGAGCCCCTTCTTCTATTGTCTGGACCCTTCCTGCTCTTCCACTGAGCAGGCATGAAAGCACCAGTGCTGCCAAGACCAAACAATAAATTGTGAAGACTTGGTCTAATTCTGTTACAGAATTACTTCTTTATTTGTTTATTCTTATAAATAGATTTTGCATTTGTGGTCTAGTTTCAGTGACAGTGACAGGATACCTGCTACCCAGAAAGCTCCATACTTTGGTAAGTGGAGTCTTTTACAGTGAAAGCTGCACACACAGACTTCCCATAGACGCGACTCTTTCACTTTCTGAACAAAATCCTAACCATCACTTAAAAACTGCCATTTCTGAGTGGCCTTCAGGAGGTATCTGGATGATTTTACTAAGTTTATTTCAGGCAAATCAGATTTCTCATGCAATTTACTATGTGCAGCTTTAGTGGGAGAACACATTTAATTTACGACTATGACTGAAAAGAACATCCTGGAGAGAACCAGTCTGAGATTTCTGCACCTTTTTACTCTTAAGCTACACATGCATTCTTGGCATAGACCAGTTGGTCCCTGAGGAAAGGAAATTGAAACATGTTTTCCAGCAGACATCTTAAAAATGGACATGCAGCCCTTCAGAAAGACAGTGGAAGCTGGCATAGTAAGACAGGTTGAATGATAGTCAAGAAATTGCCTGAGTAATGTTTCTACGAACATGAAATGCAAGGGATCAACGTGGATACATTCTATCTATCATTCTTCAGCCTAGCCTCTTTCAAGCCAGATTTGGATGTCCTAGTAAAACTAACAGATGATTTTTCTTCTCAGTGAGATGGCATCTTTGGAGCAGGCAGTTTGTTCCTAAATGTAGGCGGTAAACTCATGGTTTTCTTGGTAATTCTAAGGAAATAATCAGACGATAATTTCTATTGCACTTGATAGACCTTACAGACTCCTCAGCATTCCTTTGGGGTTTTTTTTGGCACGAAGAGGAAGGCTTTAGTTATGGGCTTGGGGCTCTAATGTCTCTGGTTTATTAATGACTTGAAATACTCAGAGGCATGGAACTCCATTAAGTCTTTGGGCATAGCTATGGCTTAAGCACTGTGTTATTCAGTGTTAGGCATATTATGATTCATCAAATGACCCATAAATTGTAGTTTTTCATTATTAGTATTAATTATTATTAGCAGCACAGTTCTACAGTTGGTTATTTGGTTCAATTAAATACAGAAGCCTTGGTCCATGGATGAATAGATTTTCTGTTCCTGATTTAGCTCTTCTGGCACTAGGCATTATGTCTTGTTTTGTCCAAGATTCATTTGGCTGGCTACACAAGTTTCGCATGGCTGTACTGCATCTTTTTTCACAGTCTATCAAGACATCAACTATTTTTTGACTTGTGGTTCTTTTTTGGTCCCTCTAATTAGATATTAATTTCACCCAATTTGTATAGTATCAGTGCTAAAATCTGCTATCGTTACCCTAGACTTAAAGAAAACTACTCAAAAACCTTCTGAGAGTAAATATCATCAGAGTTCATGTTTTATTTTCAGGCTTTTAATGTAAAATTCTCCTTTATGTCTCTTTCAAGTCTGCTTGAATGAGCCGTGTATTACCAGTTGCTTTCCCATCTGTCTCAATTTAGTCTCTTTGACAAATTCCAATCTGGCCTGAGGAAAAATCAGAGTACTGAAACCACTCCACATTAGACTATTAGGTATATTTTATTAACAGTGTCTCTTTACTTGAACAAAAAATCTCGACACTCCTTAACTCCCCTTCCAGCAATGTCTTGCAGAGCCCTACAACTTAGACTCACGCATCCTGAATGGCTTCACACCCCCCTCTTTCCATTCCCTCCCATCTTCTGACTTTTCAGCAGGTGCAAAAGTGAGGGGTTTCCTCTTTAACTTTTAACCTTTCATAATCTTGCTGGACATAACCTACATGGTCTGTACAGCATATAAACCTCACATGATTCCCTTCACTTTCAAACAGCCTAACCCTTACGCACCCTGAAAGTATACTGAGAATTTCATGGATATTATAGACACGCTAATTTTGTCCCATAGCTTGTCCCAACAGATTTTAGTCTAAGTACGTGTGTTAATTATCCTAACTCAAAAATCTAAAAAAAAAAAAAAAAAAAAAAAATCCTGAGAGAAAAAACTCCCAGAAACCTAACTTGCATTCTGCCACTACTCTTTTTTCAGGATATTGTAGATTTTATGCCTATGGTTTAACCTCTTATATTTTTCAAATTCCTGTATGAAATGTGTTATAAAAATGGTGGCCCCAGTCATACATACTTTGGTTTTCACAGGTCATTTGTTGGAATGGGTTTTTCTTTCTTTGTTCTCCGGGGTTTTTTTCCCAACTTTGGTATTCCCTCTCCCCTCCCCCACACCTCTCCAATCCTTTTTGCAGGAAATTTAATTACAGAACTGCCTATTCCCAAGTAAATAGAAGGCTGTACTATACAAACAATAAAGATCTCTGTTTAAATGTAATTGTTGGCTATGTTTGACAACCCTTAAGGGAATAGGAGAGAAAATATAGGCTGCTGCCCAGAATTTCTTGTTTTACTAGAAATTAGTTTGAGGCTAAGACTTTTGAGTAGTCTTGTGAATCCCAAATCTACCATCTGTAAGTCCATTCCATTCCAAGTTAGTGGGGGAAAAAATTCTCCTGTTTCTACATATCAGTTAATTCATCAGAAGTATGATCCTAACAGGTCCTGGACATGCAGAAACCCTGCTGTGCTAATTGCTGAGCAAATCATAGCACCAACTGCCTGAATACCTCTGCAGCACCTGCTGCCAGAATTACTGTTAAGCAAGAATTTATATTGTATTTTTCTTAAACTGGGCTCGTCATGCTGTCTGGGAACTGTTCTCTTCCACAAGCACCCCAAATGTCACTTGTTTAAAATAAAACAAACAAACACAAACCACCAAACCCCAAATGCATATCATGAGCATATCAATTTCTATCTGCACGCAGGGAAGTAACACGTTAAGGATGTGTTAGCTCTAACATGTTGTATAGATATTTTTAAAAGGTGAAATGACCCTTTTTTGGCTGAGTTGGCCTTCACTCCTCGCGCACAGCCAGTGGACTGCTTCATGCCATTACTGGGCAACAGAATGCCAGCTGAACCCACCCTTGTGGCAGGGTGTCTCGGCATCGCTTGGTATTATGGCTGTAGTGGCATGATCACCGTCTCAGTAATAACCCGAAAGTTGTGGAATTTAAATCATTCTCAAAATTGCTGGATATAAATTATTTAGAAAGTTAAGGACAAATTATTATTTTTTTATTTCAACTACTAACCAATAAATGTAAAAAAATATCAACAACAAAACAAAAATAAACCCCTTCATTCCCCACATTAAAGCAATAATTTTTGTAACATTCAAAACAGTGGAAACTATTTACGGTATATTACTATTAGTGGAGAAAAGCAAATTTAATTTAAAATCATTTTTTCAAACTCCCTCAGTGGATGCCAGATAACTCCAGCTTAAACAAATATAAAAACCTCATTTTAAATGGAGAATAATACAGACAGAGCTCAGTTATTGAGATATTAAGGGCAACATTCAATTTGAGATACATTTAAGCATCTTTGCCTCCTGGAGATTTTTACATGACAAGGCTTTAGATAAACACGGTTTTGCAAACAGCAACTATCATATCTTATCACATAACCTCTGGACTGAAGCGGTATGTCAGCAAATATTTCTGATTATTTCAAATATTAAATAACTGTAATTTACTAGGCAGGTCGTCCTCAGAACAATCACAATTTTTTCAAGAATTAATACCCATATACAAAAAGTATTTAGATGATCTGTTACAAATCTCTGAATATTAAAACAAAACAAAAAAAATCAGTAAGAAAAAATCACCTCTCTCTGTGATAAGGCCCAGTTTAAATACATTCTGGGACATACTAGTAGCGGAGGAGCTGCCTTTCTACGACACTCAGCTTGCAGGGGAAACTGTAGCAGCCAAGGACATACAGGGTAGGAATCACCTCACCTAACTTTAACTACCTAGACATTAGATACCTAATTTAAGCTAATCATCTGGGTTCCCTCTACAGGTAATGGAGATAAGCATTCCCAGAGGGAGATTCATCCTGCTCGTCTTAGGCATCTCTCTTTTAGATGTTTGTAGATGGATAAAGTCAAGAAAGATCAGCCTCATTGACAGCCTGATAATCTGTCTGTAGCGATGCACAATTTCCAAATTCAATGACATTAAACCAGAACTGAGATAATTTCTTTGTTTCATCGTTTAGCCTTTAATTCTCCCTCTGACCCAACTTTTTCTTCAGTTCCTCCCATTAACATCAACTTTCTCTGGCACTTTGCTTTTCTTACACTGGACTATATTTTCCTGGAACCTGGGGAACTGCAACCAACGTCAATATGTTGCTGCTCTGCCAGTTACAAATCCATTTACGTGCATGTGCTCTAAATTGCGGTAATGTTCTGAACAGATAGATACGATAGGAGTATTGATAGCGATTGTGCTTTCTGGGTCTACTCTACCACTTTCAAACGTGTAAAAATCTGTGGCAACATTAAGGCAGTCAAGGTATATAGATGAATGCTAAAATATATTTACTATTCATAGAAGATGGCTTAAATCAAACAAGGAAAAATAAGGAAGAAATACCATTAGGGCCCTCACTTTTACATGTGTAAGCCCAGGTCACCACACGTGCTTCGAGGCCTCTGAGCTTCGGAATATTGAACAAATCCTAAAGGAGAAGCCTGGCCTCAACTCTCTTGCATTTCGGGTTTGTGGGTTCTCAGCAATACCAGCATTGCTGCATCGCACCTTTAATCACCAAGCCCTTAGAAACTATAGCCAAGATTTATAAGGAAGCAGGTGTCTGAACTTAGACTCCTAAATTCATAGCTGGGTGCCTAAAGCAGCAGCAAAACTGACAAGCACCCTGTGCAGTTGCCCACAGATGCTCACCGCAGTAGTGAGGCACTTAGCATTTGTTATAACACAAAACGGATGTTTATTAATGAAGAGTGTTCCAATGGCTACTCGAAGTGCCTTGGCCGAGTGCTTGCGTGCACTAATTTCAATTTTGGGCATGCAGTCTGCTCTGCGTCTTACTTCTACAGCATTTCTAGAAAATTAATTTTAATAGTTAAAAAACCATCTTGAGCTGCATACATGAAAATAACTCCATTTCTACTGAATGACAATCTAATACGAAATAAGACTATTCACCTTTTTTTCTTACTCTGCCCAAATCCAGGCAATAAATTAGGCTTCTCAGCATGACTGTAAAGTGCTGTGAATTGTATAAACAATCATATATGGACACTGAAAAATAACCCTTATGCACATTGCATTATAGTTCCAAAAATATATTTACAGTCTATTACAAAGATTACAAATGGAAGTGTCTATGTAACGGGATTATGCTAGTTAAAAGCTTTTTACAGATTTTCTTCAACAAAGGCAGGGGGGACAAAAAATTAGTATAACCAAACTGATTTTTCTAATGAAACAAATAAATAAAATGACAAATATAACACTGTACAGTGATCTAGAAAGGGGGAGAAAAAAGGAGGGGGAAAATGATGCATTTAAGTTTTTGATAACTATCTTTGGTCCTAAATGTGGGAAAACACATTATGTAGCACTGAATATACATGTTTGTTTGTGATGCTCTGCAAGTAAAATAGAAAAATATAGTGCATTTTCAATGTATTCAGAGCTCACTACACATAAATGTGTGTACAAAACAAGACAGTATAAATAAAATTTACAAGTTTTACAAAGGAACATTTACAGGGTTTTTCTTTTGTTTTTATTTTTTTTGTGTGGATGCCCACATTATCAAACAAGACCAATTTATGACTGATCCCTGGGATCTTTCTCTATCAAAATCAATAGAAGCAGCCCAATTCTCTTTGGAAGTACAGCATTTCATTGCTGGGGTAGTTCACAATTTTCAGATTTTTTTTTTAAAGCATTTATCTCTGGTTCATATACATTCCTGCAATATCTGTAAAGACACCTTTTCATTATTGCTTATGGTAGTTAAATATTTTAATCAAACAAAATTAATATATAAGTAAATGGTGTAAAAAAGATATCCCATAGAGCGACTACTCTTACATCTGTGTTGCTGATGAATGTTGTGTCTGTGTGAGC
The DNA here is from genome assembly GCF_028858705.1 of Grus americana. Taxonomy (NCBI): domain Eukaryota; kingdom Metazoa; phylum Chordata; class Aves; order Gruiformes; family Gruidae; genus Grus; species Grus americana. Next base: position 42,698,211 of record NC_072854.1, read on the forward strand.
ACGCACACGCATGTTTGTTCAGAGCAGCAAAAGCTTGTAAAAAACTTGAAAATTTTGAACTGCCCCTTGCTTCATGCTCTACAGTTCTCATATAAAATCTATGTCCTTTTTCTGACAGCTGGGCTGCATAACGGCTTAAACTTATATAAAATATACGCCAGCCATTTCTCTCAGATTTGCTAATGCAGAGTATTGAAAAAAAATGTGATGTGCTCAGATTAAATGGTTTAGGTAACACTGGAGAACTGCACCTGTGTTCCGAGACACTCCTACAATCACTCGTCCATTCAATGCAGTGTCTCAGCAGGTTTACAGTTGTAGATCTACATCTTAGAATATATCTCACTTTAAATCTAGTCCATTAAAATCGTCTTGCAAACAATTTGCTAAAAGTGCCTAGAACTACTTAGGGGTCATTATTGCTTTTCTTTTTTTTTTTCTTTTCTTTTTATTTTTTTTATTTTATTTTCTTTTAAAAGATAGTATATGTGTAACCTTAAAAAATTCTTTAAAAAATATCAGAGCTCTTGGCAACTTGCATTTTCCTGACTCCCTGCCAATTAGCTAGCCATGTCAATACGGTGCTGATTTAACAAAAGTAAATGGCACAAAAGGATACCAAAGTTTGGACAGATATACATTGCTTGGTCATGCTTCTTAAATCTCTAGGAACTCAAATAATCCTTCAGAGGTACCCAGTGTAGTAATGTGTCATAGAATTAGCACTAAAAAGGTCCAAAGATATAAACATCATACTAAAAGAAAGTCTTTATGAAGAATAAACACAAATGATTAAAAAAAGATTCAGAAATCACAGATTTAAGGAAAATATTTTGTTGAATTCAACAATAATATCATGATTTTATCTGACAAATATATTCTTTTTTTAAATTTTTATGTACATTTAAAAAGTCTATTAGATAAAAAGGAGGTTAGAGAGCTCAAGGTGTTTGTATGTTTATTCAGGTAGTACTTTGTTTATTGTCACTGCTGTTTTCCTTGCCACCACTGGTGGATCCTAATTCCCTTTTCATAAATTCTGGTGGCACTTAGGAGTTCAAGTCTGTAGGTGCTTCTTGTAGCTCTTCTATTCACTGCAGGAAGGACCCAGGAAATCAAGTGTCTTCTAGCAGCACTTCATATATACTGAAGGCCAGTGCTGTTCTCTCAGTCTGTCACCTCCCTCATAAGGGAGAAATGTCTATCACACTTGGATGCCAGTGCCGTGTAAATGTAGCATTTGTGCTCTCATAGTCTGAATGCTGCTCATGATTTTCTTTTGATGACCAACCAACGTGATCCCTAAACTCATCACATCCCTGGGGAAGATAAATGCGTACATTGTTAATTTTTCAACTTAGACTGCTATTGTATGGTATTCAACTGTGAGTCAAAGCTACGTAGTGGTCTGGGCTACAGGTTTCTGACATTGAAGCTACACTGGAACCTCAGCTCAGTACTGTGAAGTTCATATAGGTGCTGTTCAACTTCTCAGCGAGGAGTGCAATTACATGGCAGGTGTCATGTAATTACACTGCATGTGTCTCCACATCTGAGAATGAGGCCAGTATGTTTTGCACTGTGATAATCTTTTATTGTCGCTTTCAATGACACCCAGGGAAAAGAGACACTTCCCTTGTAAAATACTTTGGGTGGCTTTCAGGACAATGTTATGTATAAATACAAGATTTTGGGGATCACATTCTGCTTCCTAAAGAGATGCCTAGAGAAACCCTTTGCATATTGACCCATACCCATCATGCAAATGGAAGAAGAGCAGCTGTTTCAATTCCACAGCTACTAGTGCTACTGATGTAGTAGAAGCTTATAGGCTTTGATGACAGTTCCCAAGCTATAGGCTGAGGCCCCTAAGGATACCAGTCAGATAAGAGTAGGGTTGCAAACTTGAGAATATTATTTAGAAACTTGTTTAGAAAACCACTGCTCTTAGTAAGAGGAATTACATGTGTTTGGCAACCACCGGGACAAGAACGCTGTTTGCAGGGTGCCAGGAAGACCTGTTTAAGATGGCAGTACCAATACAGGCCATGCTTGCCTTCAGAAAATTGTTTTGCCTCTATAGACTTTTATCTTGATGCAAAGTCATTTCTTGCAGGACACAGCCCCCAGCCAATTCAAAGAAAATTACACATCTTCCTATTCCACATCTGGAGAAAGGTACCAATTAGGTAATGGAGGCAAAGGGGTTATTTTCCTATACATACATGCTTTGAAATGGGCCACATTCTCCCTCAAATTCTAGCCCCTTGGTGTTATTTCAATTGGTCTCAAAAGCAGGAAAAAAGTAATGCCACACATAGGTAGCAGGGTATTTGCCCTGTCATGGGATGCTCTAATATGACATCATCAGCTGCTAAACCAGCTGATTTAACCCCAAGTACCATGTCTGTACTCAGGGTAAAGTTTTGGAGTTGAACATTGTGTATTATTTTACCTAGAAATTCCTAAATGCAAGTTAAACATGCCCAGTACTAACTTACTCAATAGTCATCCTGGCAACTGATTCAAGAGAGTTGTAGCCTGCTGCTGTGAAATTATCCTTATATCTTTCCATCTTAATAGCTTGTAACCATTCGCCTACGGAGCAGAAAGTGGTAAAATCGGGAGTGTTCTGGTCCAGAAGAGGGCTAATTGGTCTACGGAGAAGGAAAAAGGAAAGTAAGTTGTTTCCAAAGAGAGTAAAACATCAGGGAGTATTTAGCAAGGTGAGTGTCAAATAAGTTTGGGGTATTAAAAATGTCAAGAGTAGAAAGTAATAGGCCTTTACACACAATTTAGATTATTCTGTGAATAGCTCTTGACTACTCTGTAGCTCACAATATGTACTTCCTAAGCTTATTCATGTAAAAGATGAAAGGTCAGAGTGAGCAAAATCAGCCTAATGGACTATTGTTACCAATAGAAAATCAACGTTATTACCTAGCATCACAGCAGCTGCAACTAAAGTTGCTGAGTAAAATAAAGATGCTATTCTTTTAAGCATCTAAGAAAATATAGTTGTAGCTATTCCCATTGTTCAATTGGATGGACAAAACAAAGACAAGGAAAGAGCAGAGACACGAAGTAAGTTGCTTAAGGTCGCACAGTAAATCAGTCAGTGGAAGAACTGGGAGCAGAACACAGGCCAGTTGATTCCCTAGTGCAGTGATCTAGCTAGCAGATCAAAAGATTACCACAATTAAATAATTCATCTGAAAATTATGAAGAAGCCATTAAAAGCTACACCATGAAATACAATGAGATGCAATCACTGAAAGGAGTTAAAGCCAGAAAATGAAAGGTAAAAATCTAGAGTGTAGCATGTCAAAGTACATTGGCCAAGCATGAGTACTATTAATTACTATTTCTACCGTAGCAGTTCCCAGGGCAAGGGATGCATCATATAAAACTACAATAGATGATGATCCTTGCCCTCCAGACTTCACAATTTTAAGAAACAAGGAAACCAAAGACTGCTAGTGGTGAGAGTGTGGAAAGAGTGACAAGCGGGCAGAAGTTTACTGAGAAATGTGTTAGTTCCATGATATTTACTTTCTTTATTTTGGTTATTTTTTTAAGAAAGTCCTTTTTGACTTTGTTCAGCACGGTAAAAAAGGAGGTCAAATGAGGGAAGAGAAGAACAGGGAACAGAAGGAAGGAGGAACTGAGAGACACACGGAGTTAAGCCACCAAGCAGAACATCCAGAACTCAGCCACATGCACCATCATAAGAACACACACTAAAACTTTTCTTACCTGCTACAGGTTCCCAATGGGGTTTTCAAGCTGTTTGGATTTCTAATCATTTTGTCCAGAATACCAACTATCTGCTCAAACTTCGGCCTTTCACCGCGTTCCTTCTGCCAACAATCTAGCATCAGCTGGTGCAGTCCTGCTGGGCAATCCATGGGTGCTGGCAAACGATAGCCTTCTTCGATTGCTTTTATAACCTAGCAGCCAACACAGTTAATCATTTTTCATCAAGCAATATTTAAGGAATATATATTGCTACTCAGTTCAAGAAATAAAAGGAAAAAAATAAAGAAAAAATCAATAAACAAATTTGCCATCAATGTTGCAAAAATATAAGTCTGTTGTTTTGACACTAGCCTTCATGTTTTCAAATAATTTCCTCGACTTTATCTTTGGGCTTATTAAACATATTGTTCTATATGTGCAGAACATAGCTATATTACCTAGTCAAGTGAACAGCGGGGAACAGCAATTAAATTCACCAAGGGAGCAACAGATAGATTGATAAATGGAGTTATTTCAGAAAGCATTATTACTTGCCCCAAGGCTTTTATGAAAGTGTGTGGTAGAAGCAACAGACTTGTAAATGGATAGGGATCTGTGCATGCACATATAAAATACAAAAAGCCTGGAGATATTATAAAAGGATCCAAGAAAAATGTTTAGCAGACAGAAATTGGTAGGGAAAAAAAGTTGTGTTCTATATCTATCCATGTTATATTAATGATAAAGTAGCAGAAATGTGCCACACGAGAGAGGAAGACCTGGCTGAATGGTATTTTAATATATCACCTAAACAGAAAGTTAGATTTAATAAGAGATTCTGCTAGATGATGATATGATCGAAGGAGAGCATAGATGTCTGAACCAAGAATTACACCCACCCATTGACTTCCTTAGCCAAGTCCATTTGGATTTAAGGAAAAAATAAAAATGGGTAACGTAAAATCACAGGAAACTGCTATAAGCCTTGAGGGCAGGATAAGAAGGCACATCAGGAAGCAAGCCAGATAAGAAAGGATTGTGAAAAAGGGCTAAAACACTGTTCATGGGGGATTTCAAGTATACTGACATTGACTGACATAGCAGTATTAGAATTGCTAAGGAAGGGTGCTTGTTCCTGATGGGTAGTGCATAGCACTGTCTTCTCCCTCGGTTTGTACAGAAAGCAAGATCAGAAGCTGTTCTGGATGTAGCCCTAGGAAGTAGATCTGGTATGATAAATAAAGTTGGTGAATATCCAGGGTTCAGTGAAAATAATAACCTCAGACAGAAAATATTACATAGGTTGAGTGAGAAAATTCAAAAGCAGTGGACTGCAAAGTAGAGAGAACTGCAAAGAATACAAAATGACCTTCAAAAGACTGGCTGAAATCCATGATTGTATCAAAACCTTTTGCAGAAAAGTTTTGTGAAAAGAGGAGGCATAGCCCAGTGGTAGGGCACTTACTGCAGGTTTGTGTCACAGAATGTCCTTCTGACCTCAGGGAAGTTGCCTCATCTCCCTGGGCCTCAGCTTTCTATCTGAACATTTAGAATGACAGTACTGTCCTACAACTCAAAAATGACTGAGAAATATTCAATTCCTGCAGTAACATCCACACCTTGAAGAATGAGTGCGGTGACCTTTTAGAGACAGTGAATTTATCTGTCAGACAGGGTGGGGAGAGAGGATTTCTGCGGAACAGGGAAATTGGAAGAATGGTACTATACAGGAAAGAAAACATTAGAAGTAAAATGTAAGATCTTTTAGAGCAGTATTAAGAGGAAAACCAAAAGAACAGCTCCTTATGCTTAGGAGTAGCAGTGGCATAAAAATGAAAAATAAGCTACAGTGTGTATAGAACAACTGGTGTGCTATGAAAAGTAATGCAGAAATTTCTGACCTTCTAAAACGTTAAAGGTATTAAACCCTTTGTGCATACTACATATGTTTTACTACGAACAAAGCAGTTGTGTAAGAGGTCAGAATGCAGAGACAACCAATGAGGAATGAAAAAGTAGGTAACAGCAACAGCAAATTGTTGCAAAATATCTAAGACTCTTAGAACTGGCAAACCATCTAGATAAGACTATATCCAAGAGTGTAAGGGGTAGTGAAAACACAAACGAAAGTATCACGACCAGGACTTTTCCATGTTCACTATGATCTGCAAAGAAACCCGAAGAGAGGTGGGAATCAAGATGATGATATTATTTTTAAAATACTTCGGAGATACTGCAGAATCAGCTTCTTTGATGTGTATTCTGAGCAAGAAGGATGAACTAGGAAACATAAAACAATGAGTTAGCTAGAGATGGATGGAATTGCTGGGAATATCCAAAATATTGCAAAAATATTCTAAAAAAAAAAGTTCCTTTTTTAAAAAGAAATATATTCAAAACTTGGGCACTTTGAAGGGTACTACAAGTGTCTACTCTGCTAAGAAAGGTGGGGATGGGGTTCCAAAAATCAGTACTCAGAGATAATTAAATAGATGCAGGATTTTTTTTTCTTTTTTTCTTTTTTTTTTTTTTTTGGATAAACAAAGCTACAAAGAGACCACAGCTGGAGTTCTTACTAATAGAATTGATTTATATTATTTACACTTCCCACAATTTGTTTTTCAAATTCTGCTTTTTCTGCAAAAAGAGAAAAAGGGAATACTGTTAAGAGTCAAGTATGCTTTTTATCATAATCAGGCTATCTGAGGATGTAAAGGAGATTAGAAGAGGGCCAGGTCTGTTCACTGCATATACTGGCTGCCAACAAAGTATTAAATACGGGTAACTGGACAATGTAATATTAGGACTCTGCTTCAGGGTATATAATAATAATACAAAAGAATAAACATAATTACGGTAATAAATCCAGGAGTACAGCAAAGAAAAAAAAAAGATCTAAGGCTAAGCTCTTGCCCTTTTCTGAAGAACTAATCTGCACTTGGGTCTGTAACCGCATGAAAGCACCAACTAGCAAACCCCAGCAGTCTAACAGGGGGATAGGGTAAAGTGCAGCGGTTTGAGGGCTACTGTTACCAGCGAGGATTAAGCTGAGAGGAGCCCACTGCTCAGAGAAGTTGCGGGGACTCTGTGGATCATCTGTGCTCAGCCCTCTGTGCCTCTGTGGGGAGCCTGTAGGATAAGCGTTCTTCTGGTAAACCCTAGCTCCATGTTGCTGCTAAAAGAAGGACTTTTGCTTAAAAAGAGATCGCGACACAAATTTGTATCCTCCATCAATCTAAAACAATGACTTAAAGGAAGAGGGGCAGAATTAAAGAAATGCCATCTAAAGATCCAAAGTAAGGGAGACATAATTTTTAGGAGATCTGATCTGGTCTATGACTACACCCACATCCACTTTTAGGCAAAATGATACACTTAAGATATATAAACTGCCTGAGTGTATATGCAAAATTAGAAGAGACACATTTAGCATTTTTTATTCCAGTTAAATACTCCCATTGGTAACTGTGAAGGAAAATAAATAACTAATCATAAGATGATTCTAAATTTTTCCATCATAGATTTATCTATGGGATTGGTAGGATGTGGATGTTTTGGGAAGACATGCTTGAAGATCACAGCATACAATAATATTTGAAATTATTTTACCAAGCAATTGATGTATCTTTTAATTGTGTGCTATTGAAGACTATCATGTAAGATGCTAAAAAGAGATGAAACTGCAAGAAGTGGTAATTAACTGTTTTATGAAGAAGGTTCATTTACACGCTTTACTTGCAGTTTTCAGTAGAGGCAATAATTTTCAAAATCCAACAAGAAACATGAAGATACCAAAATTTCTCCCCTATTTAAAAGTTTTTCCGTATTGTTCCCTGAAAGATAGGTAAGGTTTGCCTTTGAGGCATCTTATATTCCTGTCAGACTTCTTTTATGTTTGAATCTAGTACAGAAGGAAGGTGTCAAAAGAAATGAAACTCCACTGGGTGTCTAGGGAATGTAAATATTTCTCTTTCTTTGCCCCAAGGACTTGTTTGCCCATATTTTGACAGTCCATGAAATCTTTGACACTGAGACCTGTCAAATATTAACAACTTTTCACTGTGCCAAACTGACTCATCATTTACACTTTTATCTTCTTTTTTTCAACTTTGATGTCGATCATTCAATCAAAAAATAAAATAATAATAAAAAAACCACTCAAGCCCCCGACCTGAAGAACTTTAAATGAGACTTTTTCTGACATCTTTCTCACCTGCATGGCTTTTTCCTGTGTGCTTTCTATATTAATAGATACTCTTGTCAGAAATCAAGATTAACACCCATCTGTTCTATTACTGCTGACCTGTTGCTCTGGGTCATATTTTATGCAAACAAGGGTATTGTTAAATCAGCATAATTAACTTGAAAAAGCCAAAGTAGGTCATTAACTGCCACTCAGATTTTTAACAACTTTTTTCAACTGATTAATCATTGCTCGGAGGTCAGAAACCTCAGAATTATTTCTTATTGGAAAAAAATTAATTCCTTCTATGCTTAAGTGTAATAAAGTACAGAGCATATATTACTATTTTTGATGTTCCAATTTTACCTGATACTTGGGACAGACACCTACAACATCCACATGACAGAAGAATAATTTAGAGATTTAGGTAAAAAGTGAAAGCTCTGTGACTTTTTTATTTTGTGAGAACCCTACAATATTTTCATAAGTCTTATTTCTAAGCCAACAGTTGATGCATGTATAGTGAAATACATATGTATGTGTTCACAGTATGTAATTTTTGTTTTTATAACACACACACACACACTCTCACACTCACACTCACAGACAAAGTATAACCTACATCTTGATTTGACATGTCCCAGTAAGGCCGTTCTCCGTAAGACATTACTTCCCACATAACTATTCCATAACTCCACACATCACTGGCTGATGTAAATTTGCGGTACTGGATGGCCTCCGGAGCTGTCCATCTCACTGGAATTTTTCCACCCTATGAAAAAAATAGAAAAGCAGAACGTTTTCTCTTTTCTCCACAAAATTCACCATAGACTAGATTTATAATTATTTCCATCAACATCAAATGCAACATTTATATCATCTACTATAGTTGACTGATTGCAGAATTTTCAAAGGAGTCTAAGGAAGTTTAGGCTCTTAAAGCACTTGGACCATAGAAACAGACACCTGTCTAAGCTAAGTTGGATGCATTTCTCTGGAAGTGCTTATCTCTTCACTGATTTTAAGGGGCTGCTTAGAAGTCTGATATACACTGGTCATTTAACTCCTGGCTGGCTGAAACTAGGTGAGGGGAATTTCATCCTGTGCATATAAAACCTGTTGACTTGTCATACGGCTCCTCTGAAATCTCGGTCTGACATTTTTAAACCTGGATCCCACTTAGAGCCCAGCGGCAGCAGTGACAGCCGAGAACACCGGTGCAGTTGCCTGGATCCCTGCGCCTGTCGGAGCAGATTCCAGGGGCCCCTCCTTCCCTCAGCATGAGAAAATAGGTACAGTGAGGCCCCATGGGTGGGAAAGTGGAGCTGGCTCAACAAAAGAATAAAGAGCATAGTGTGCCCGATGAATGCTTATTTAAGAAAAGCGTCCCACCCAAAAGCAAGGGAAAATACAGGAGTTGAGCTTTGTCACAGTCTAGCCTGAAGCTAGTCAACTTTTTGTTGAGATAAAATCTTGTCTGAAAAATAGTAATAGCCTACAAATATTTTAATTGACTCATAGTAAATGAGATGATTAAATTTTTTATGGGTAAAACTTCTGTATTTGTTCAAACAAAAAATAATGAGGAAGGGAACAATGAAGATAGAGGAAAGGAATAATGAAGATACTGTGCAAAATTTTTAGAACTTTATCAAATAAAAATGTATGTTCTTACAAAAATATCACTCCCTAATTAGAGACAGATTTTTGCAGAGACTCTTTTGACTGGTTAACATTTCTCAATATATTAATGTATTTCTCTTATCTATATTCTCCAGAAGATATGCTTCTTCTTAGTAACCACATCTCAAAACTACTAAAACCCATCGATTTCTCTTACGGTAGTAGTGTAGACAGCCTCTGGATCATCTTCTATAACTCTGGAAAGGCCAAAGTCTGACACTTTACAAACAAGGTTGCTGTTGACAAGAATATTGCGTGCTGCAAGATCCCTGTGTACATATCCCATATCGGCCAAATATCTCATTCCAGCAGCAATTCCTCTCAACATTCCCACTAGCTGAATGACTGTAAATTGCCCATCATGTTTCTGCAGGGAAGAAAGGAGCAGCAATTCTTGTTAGTATAGCTGAGAAGAGAAATAAGAATTAGTTTTACAACTTTAGCTTTCTACTTATTTACTACTTCTGTGGCAATTCATCCTGGGGCAAAGAAACTCACTTCAAACACAAGTTTTATTTTCTTCAGCTATAAAGCAGTACATCCAGTTGAGAAATGTGAGTAGTTAATGTACTAGAAGTAACAAAACTTGCTAATCACTATAAATTTCTGGCTAAGGCATGGAAAGTCTCTTCTAAGAGAGATTACCTGATGTACTTCTATGCTCTTCATCTCTCAACATAATTATTTGATTCAAGGAAATAAGAATTATCTCCTCTTGGAACCCTCGCTAGTGATAATTTTATTCATAGCTTGGAGTTTATCAAACAAACATAATCTTTCTGTTCTCTACAGAGTGTTCATACATCATCTCACACTGTCTTGTACACCTGGTAAGGAGTCAGAACTGGCCAGTTCAGAAGACACACTCAAAAAATGCTAAATCGTTGTGAATTTGCACTTCTTTTTCTTTTGTTCTTCTCTTACACACAACCATAGTTCATTTAGGGATTCTTGTACACTGATTTCCACCATGCTGACACTAAATTCTGCTCCCAAAAGGCAGAAGATTTGGCTTCAGGTATCAGTAGTTTTAACTTCAGCTGGTGGCAATAATAAAACCCACCATATCTATGCCACATTAAATCACTTAAATTCCTAGAATGTTCCCATGTGATCCTGTCTGATCGTCTCATTTCTGATTTGGTTTTGCTGAAATAACGTAGACAACAGCTCATATTTATCAAACTCCATTTCAGCCTGAAAACCATTTTAATTATATGAATATCATGCATGTATATATATATGCACATATATAAAACCATATTTTTAAAAGTAACAATATATAATACAACATAATATTTGTCACTTCAAATATGTTTTTATATGTTTTCATTTTGGTACTAACCCTAAGAAATGCATCTAAGGCCCCGTTCTCCATGTATTCTATTACGATCATGACTGGTTTCCCTGAAAGAAAAGACGACAGATTTTGTTTGAGAAACTGTAACACAGATGGAGTGCCTTTTTTTGACAAAACACATGTTATTCCTTTGAAGGACTGAATCATTGAGACAATGAACATTTCTGAGGCCTCCAGCACTGTTACTGATCTCTAATAAGTTCTTAAATGTCTGCATGGAACGTGGTCATGATTCACAAAATTAAACCATACAAATCAAAATGTCAGTGTGTTCTCCTAACTCCTGCTGTGTGAACAGGACTCTGGAATAATGACACTTCAGATAATATGAAAGGACATAAGAAACCTTATCTCTCTGCATGGTCTTTGAGGCTAAATGAAACTAGAAAAAGAATATATTTCAAAGTACTTCATCTTTTAATCATGCGTGCATCTTAATTTTTTTCCTCAGGTTGTAGCATAAAGTAAGTATTGTTTTAGTTAGTTACGCATCAGGAGAAAATCCATTAGGACTGTGCAGCCTGTTTATAATTTGAATCTTTGACCATGAATAAGCTAAAGTAATTTCTGCCATTATGTTGCTATTTGACTGACAGATCCAGCCGCTGCTTACCTCTGGTAACGACCCCTTCTAAGTGAACAACATTGGGGTGGTCAAACTGTCCCATGATGCTTGCTTCACACAAGAAATCCCTCCTTTGCTTTTCCGTGTAGCCAACTTTCAGAGTTTTTATGGCTACTGCGACATCTCTCTTGCCGGGAAGCTTTAGACGCCCACTGCACACTTCACCAAACTCTCCTAAAATGAAGTAGATCAAGGCTGAATTAGTCCGACTATAATGTCAATATTCTTTTTAGGCTTTGATTCAACTAGCCACCGAAGTGTGTGTTTAAATTTAACATGTGGATGTTCATATTGAAATGGAACACAAAGACAGGCACGTGCTTTAAATGAATTGGTGACTAGGTACCTTATGGAGTAAACACTTCACATTAAGCCAATCTACAGATCTCTGAATCTTTTAAAAGATTTGTTAGTAACTTGTTACATTGTTTCATAAATAGGAAATAAATATGAAATAGCTTTCATAAGAAAATACTATTACAGAAATAGTAATACCATTTCTAAGTGAAGAAGTCATTCTGTTCTACATGGTTTCCTCGCTATCTTTAGATTCCATGTTTTTTTTTCTTTCGAAAGGCTCTTTCAGAGCTGCTTTTAATTTAACATCGTTATGGTGTTAAATGAAGCACTACATTATTACCTTCAAGCAGGATAATTTACTTCGCAGATTATGAAATGAAAGGTGTGACTTATAATAATTTTGTTACACTAAACAAACACAGGGAAATGCTGGAAGTTTGTAAAAGCTTCTAAACTAACAAATAATTGTAACTTGAAGAAGCATGTGAAAAAAATGGCCAAACAGCCAGCAAGAATACAAAAACCAAAACAAAACAAAAAAAGCCTCAACAACCATAATTTGGGAGAGAAGTAATTGAACTCCATTGGACAGGAAAGAGGATGGAAGCACACGAGATGTGGAGCTGAATGGCAAAACATCTACCTCACAATTACTGAGGTTGTGAAAGATTTAAGGATTGTCCCTCGCCTCACAGGCATGTCAGCAGAGAGAGAAAGAGAGACCCCCTATTCTGTAGCCAGGAAGAAAAATCTCTTGGAGTATATAGGAGAAAAGGGTAGCAACATATCTTTAACTGAATAAAGGGGAACATCTCTTTAAAAAGAGAAAGATTAATCGCAAATATATTTAATAATCTGGTACTTTGGAAATTTATCTGGAGTATGGGAGATATAGATCCAAGTCCCTCTTCCAAATCAAATCAAGTCTGAAATTTATCTCCTGCATACCTGTGGAGTGCCTTAACATTAAGCTATTGACTATAGACAAGTATGCAGACACACCTACATCCAAGACATGTTTTAGGGTAAGTGCCGAAAAAAATGTTTGAATTAGGAAAGACTAACACAGAGAGTTTGATTAGAGAATCTCTCTGGGACATAGACTGAGGTCCTGAGAAACCTGGTGGGATCAGGACTTAAGTGCACATACACACTGCAAGGCATCTGGCTGGCAGTGGAGAGAGGTATGCTTGGAAATGGGGCTGAATGCCTGAAGGGCTAGATGTTGAAGTGTCCTAATGGATGAGTTCTGAGAAATCTTGTTTAGGACACTGTCACCATTCCAGCACAACTGTTCTGTTGTTGCCCCCAACAGCAGAGCTTAGAGAAGTAAAAAAAGCAGTACCTGGGCCTCAGCTTTACAGTTCTCCAGCCAGAAGGGTAGAACTTTGACTGGACCTTAATATTTCCAGCTGATGTGTTTGGACAAATCTCCACTCAGTATGGCTCATTTTACCAATCTCATAGGAGATGACTGCATACAGAATTCAATTCCTCTCCCTCCCATCTATGCTAACTGAATTAAGGTTAGCTCCGAGCAACTCCATATACCTTTGTTAACATCGTGCTGTACCTGAGCTAATTGGCCAGACAGAGTACAACTCTTCCTGCTTGCACAGCTGAGGCATTAACTTCAACCATCCTTGGGCACTGGAGCCGCGGTCTGAACATCCATGTCATAGCTATGAATACCATGAGGCATAGCTGTTACATACATAACAACTAGCTGCTCCCACCCTTGCCTTGGTGCCTTAACCTTCCTCCTGCACTTCATCAGTGCACTCACAGCTCCTAGACACAAGATCTTACTAAAGGATAACAATTTTCTCTAGCAGTACCTTCCAAAATTATTTTTGTTCCATGCCGAAAACAAGACCTGAGTATAAGTGTATGTGATACTTCAGAGACAGGTAATTAGGATAATTGGCACAGGAGACACTAAGGCTTAACTCCTTTCCTGTTCTCTGTGATCTGATTTGGAATGATTTCCAAAAGTAGATCACTCTCACCCAGGCAAACCAGAAACTTGAACTTGTATGTTACGCATTTCAGACCAGGATGCTAGCCAATGAACTACTTTTATTCCCAAGAAAATAGTATATTCAGCTGAAATGATGCCCAAAAATGATCCAGAAAATATGACAAGAGTGGGAATACTGCACAGCCACACAGCCACTAGCTCAGCATGTCAACAGGGAAGAGGCTTAAAACAAAGGATGTGTGGTACGAACAAGGACTCAGCATAGTGGACACCATATTCTGTATCTGACAGGTGGCCGCAGTGGGATGGTAATGAAAACATTGGCAAGGAAAGCACATATCCCTCATCCAAATTGAGCACAAGCATACTTGCACCCTGTTCATCTGAGAGAGACATGGCACTACTCAATAGTTGACGTGGCCAGCATAGCTGATGCATATTGAGACTGCTAAGTGGCTTTTCTGGTGCTGTCACTAGCAGAAATTCTATATTCTTCTTTGATGTATGAGTTTCAGCTGCTTCTTTGGGTCTTTAACATTCTATTGTTCCTGGACTGCATTTCATTTCACTCCTGTTTGCTGTCTACATCAACAGGTTAAAGCCATAGCTAAACCCCACACTCAATATGCTTTCACCATAGCACTTCTAATTAACTTTCTTCAGAATGACTACTGACACACGTTAGGTTTTTTGCCATCAGTTATACTCATTAAAATCAAGAATAAATTCATCTGCAGTCAACAAAATTAACATTCTGGAATTAGTCTGTCATAACAGTGAAAATATGTTTTAAACTCTATACTCTGCAACTGAACTGTTTTCAGCATTTTGCTCGGAAGGCATCGGCAAAGTCCAACTGAGTATATCTTTGTGCTCTGAACTGTTGCTACACTGATAGTTTTTTAACTCAAAGCAAATGATAAAGCTCATTCATTTTTATATGCTAATCTTGAATTTATATCTTGTATATTGTGTATTTATTAGAAGAGATGCTGCCATTCTAGCATCACAAAAATTACTAGTTAGCGAGGGCTGGATTCCTATGCTCTTACTCATCTGAAGGAATAATTTGCTCAGCAGTGTTGTTAATTTCAACGGTATTACTCCTTGATTAAGACATGATTCAACATGAGTGAGGTTACTTTAAAGAGGCATTGTGAATTCTAAGTGTAAAGATTTTTTTTACAGGTAAACCAGCTTATTTTAGAGATATTTCTTCTCTTTTTAAAAAATACTACAGTATGTAATTTACAGTGCATGCCAAAGTACAGGGTGATTTTAAAAGTTTTCTACTAATACTTTTATAAAACAACAGGAAAGCAAAAGAACATTTCCTCCAGGAATCCAAAGTATTTGATATTTTTCTTACCCACAGAAACTTAATTTCACTACATGGAGTAGTGCAATAAAAATGTCACATATCTTATTAATGCAAACAAATGAAACTGCCTTTTTAGAGCATGAACACCATGTCTTAAGTAGGTGGTAGACAGTTCAAGAGGAAGAAAAGCAATGTAATGCTGGTGCAATTACAATCAGTCATGAGAAGTTAAACAATAACTTTTTGTATTCATAAAATATCAAAAAGAAAAATAGTAGAACAAAAAACAGCCTTAGGGAAGATTTTGTTATACAGAAACAAAAACTTCCTAGTCTCTATTTAAGATTTTGTGCTGCAGCCAGTTTTCCTTACTCACACGAACAAAAATTCAGGGGGCAAAAAGCCCTCTTGCAAAAGGAAAGCGAGCAGAATTTGCACTCATGCCTAACACCTTTACTCTGACAGTAAATAATAGGCAGCAAAAGTGCCCCCCTCCCTCCAATTACATTTTTAACAGCAGATACAGCATTAGAAACCCACAAGCTTTCAATGTCAAGCAAGACTCTTCATTTACTTATTTATTTGAGTTTTTTGTTGTTTTTTTTCCCCTGTTTGTTTTTACATTTTAGAAGCGAGTGCAGCTTCATTGCTCTTAACCACTCTGGCAAATGCAAAAAGTTCTTCTATACTTGAGATATAATTATTTGCCTGTCATTATGATGTATGAGTTTCGATCCCAGCTAAATGGAACAGTTGAATTAGGAAGCCACAGCAGCCTTACCTGCACCAATCACACGCTCAATTTTAATACAAGAGGCATCTAGCTCCTTGGCGAATTGATGGACAGCTCTATTTGGGTCCTCGTAGGTTTCAGGGTCAATGTAGGTTTTGGTGCCTGGAAATTTAACTGTAATGATGTAAGAAAGCATGACTGTGATGAAGCAAAGGCACTTATTGTGCAGTCAGCCCAGGAATTTCATTATGCAGAGTGCTCCTTGGAAGAGTGAACCTGCTTCCACGCTGCCTGAGTCAGAGTCGCTCTGAGAGGCAACCTTAGTTTTAGGCATTATCTGCAAGCATGCTGACACAAGTACACAATCCCATCTCTAAAAATGACTAACATTAGTATCTGCATCTCCACCTTGAAGAGAAAGAAGTAATAAATATTCAATAGTGCTCAATGGAATAAATTCAAGAGTTAAGGGGAGTAAAAATAAAGCAAGGGAAGGGGTATAAGACCAGCAGAGGAGGTGAAACTTTATTTTCTGTGTAAGGACAGCTTATCCTCTTTTCCCAGGTTGCATAAACAGCATTCCTTTATGTTATCTCTGTCTTCTAGCGGGATTTGAAAGGTTCCTCCACCTATTTCAATTTGCTTAAATTACTGAATATAATATTATTTACAGACTGTGGCAATACCCAAGCTAAATTATTCACAGCACTTAGAATTTATATTCTTAGGTACGTTTCTCGCACTAGAATATGAACATGAGAAACACTTTTAGTCAACTTGTAAAGGCATAAGAAGGGAAAGTGGGCTCTGTGGCACAATTATTCCCTCCCTCAAGCACCTAAGTCAAGAATATGCAGCAGTTTGGGTTTTGCTCCCTCTTTCTCCAGTATAACACTTAGCGCAACTCAGGCAGTGTAGAGTTCTGGCCAGCATGTAGTTTTTTCCCTTAGTTTGCTGCTGATTCAGGAAAATTATTTTTTGCTCTTCTGGTGAAAGTAGAAACTTCTGGTGAAAGTAGAGCAACCCTGGAAATCTATTAATCAAGCTTTTTTTTTTTTTTAATGAAATAAATTTAGCTCACAAAGATTACAGTCCTGAGCTTTAATTAAATCAGTGAATTAAAATTCAATATGAAAATGCAAGGATGTTCCTCTGCTAATTGATATACTGATATACAAGAATAAGATCAAAAGTCAATACGAAACATATATAATTTATGGTTGCTCGGTAATCTTTTAATTGAACATAAAATATTTTAAATTTGAAAATATATTGAAAATTAGTTTAGTAATCATGCGTATTTATGTTTCAGATGGCATTACTCACCAAAAATGCCCCAAAACCTCATCAGAAGGAAAAAGCTAGAGAAATTGTTTGAATAATCTAATGAATTTACATCCAGAGAAATTATTTGAAATGTTACCCAGGTATTACTATCTGCCATACTATGTATTTAAATAGATGTTCTTCCAATTGTATTGATAATGCTACAAATTTTTAAAATAATAAATATTTATTTCTTTAAACCAAAAATAACTAGAGAAAATGAGAAGAAAGCAATAGGTTAACAACCTATAATAGTGCTTTCAGACAACAACATGGAGAAGGAGCCATCCTCTTGTGTTTGGGATAAAGGGCCTGGAATGGAGGTAACCTTGCGAATCACAGAATCATAGACCTATAGAATGGTTTGGGTTGGAAGGGACCTTAAAGATCATCTAGTTCCAATCCCGCTGCCATGGGCAAGGACACCCTCCACTAGACCAGGTTACTCAAAGCCCCATCCATCTCAAGTGGATCTCTGAATCTCAAGTGGGCTTCTGATGGTTCTTTATTCAAGCTGTCATAAAACATTTTGACAGGCCAATGCTATCCTGGCATACCAATGTGAAATAACGCTAGCTTGGATTTGAAGACATTGTTAGAAGAAAATGGTACGAGGAAACCAAATATAATTCTGAACTGCTTGACTAAACTTCTCCATTGTACTCCTATCTTCAAGTGTAGTACTTGAGGTCACAGAGAGTTGAGGGGGACTGAAACAAAATATATTAAATTAAATAAATACTCTATTAAACACAGTGCTTTAAAACCTGCTTTAAAAAAATTCGTTACTTGTAAGTTTTAGTGTTAAGTGTTTGTTGCACGTTACATTTTTGAAAATCCAACCTGGTACCTTAGCACAGAGGGTGATTGTCTAGATGTTATGGAGCAAAAGGACACCAAACTGATATTCACAGCTCTGTGACCAAGCTGGTGACCACAGCACTGGGTTACGTCTCATTCTGTACATGGTTATCAAATAAAATTAAACATTAAACCTTCAATCAGCAGACAATGAAAAACTAGCTTGGCAAAAACTGATTTATATTTGGTGCTATGAGTTTAAAAAGACTGTGTATGCTAACTGTGCTGACTGATCTGCTGGCTAACCAGATTTCTTGAAAGTAAAATGAGGGTAATGAACACATATAAAGTCTCACCATTTCTGGATCAATTATTAACCATTAAGTAACAGCTTTCATACTAACTCATTTACACTTTCACTGAAACCAAAAATGCCACCGATGATGGAAATGAAGAAAAGAATTATTTAGCTAGTATATTTCTTTTGTTTATACACTGACGTACAAGAATACTTAGCTGATCTTTTCCTTCAAGGACATAATGGGGATTTTAAAAGTGAAAGCAGTAGCTCTTCTGAAGACATGAAAAGCTTATAATGCATCTACCAGAGGCAAATTTCAAATCCATTGCTCCCAGAATAGTAACATTTAAGTAACATCAGATTTTTGATGAATTCTTTAAAATCAGTTGCACTGCAAAGTGCATGATAAATAATTCTTATCCCATTATTATTTTCCACCTTTCATACGCAGATTATGAATTGATTGACTAAAACTGCAATGATGTCACTACTTAGTTTGATACTCACTGCATTTAAATTAAATGATTTAGGTAGCAACATGCCCAAACTCAGGAAGCATGAACAAATTCCAGCTGATCTGATTTTTTTAGGGCAGAAAGGTGAAACAGAAACTATGATCTGATTTTTGAGTAGAGCTGTGGCTAGAACTACTCATTTAAAGAGGCATGCATTGAGAAGACGCTACAAATTTGTGACTAGTGGCTACTTCACTCTCCATGTGACATTACATTCTCATAATAACTCATGATTTTAACATATAAATCTGATGGATTTAAGGTACAGCTGCCATTATTGTTAGACAGCAAAGGCTACATACAGCATAGCATGACTAAATGGCAAGTTCTCCTGATGTGGAAGTTATCAGGCATGGGAGAAGACTAGAAACGCAGGCATTGTTCTGTGTCAGAACTTATATTCAGTTTAATTCTATTATGTGATTTTGCAATTTTGGATGCTCAAAATAATTTTGCAAGTTAGTTTTGCCATGCTTCCTGAGTTAATGACTGATTCTAAAAGAAATGAAAATACTTTTAATTTCTCATGTCAAAATGATATTACAACTGAAATGAGAAAGGGCTAAAATAAGAAAGTTTTTTAAACAATATTTGTATACACCTGAAACTATTCTTGCATAATCCTTTCTCTCCCCTTAAATTTTTAATTGTCATTAACCCAAGAAAGATGTATGTTATTGAATTTTCCCAGGGTTCTAGCATAAGTTCAGATGGTAACTGTGATTTTAATAAGAGTGGCTTTAGGTGCAACTCTTAGACAGGCAATGATTCTAGAACAGAGAATAATAATGAAGTAGCTGATCTTTCTTTTCATAGTAAATACTCTGTTTTTAAGGACATTGTGTTTTGTAAATATTGATGCAACTTTATTCACAGTAGCAGAAAACAGCTTTTGAGCAGAACAGTTTCATTATTACGGTGATGCAGTGACCCACACTTTCTTAAATCTGAAGTATGCCTGAGGTAAAGATCATATAGTCACTTAGCCAAAGGTCTCTCAAATACTGCACCTCAGAGGGATCATTAGGACAGTGTGAAACATGTATTCAAAGCAACCAAAAGAAAAAGAAAAAAAAAAAAAAAGCAGAATGAAAACAACAGTATATCATACACATGTATAGAAATAAAACTGTCTGTGTGAGCAATGTTGACTTTAATCTGCATTCTTTTTGTGTAGGTCACATTTTTACAGTGTTTAACTTCCCACTTGCTATTTACACAGCATTTTTTTTAATTTCTTATAGCTTTGTCTTTCATGAAGTGTTGTCTTAGTATTGTCTACACTATTGCAGTTGGGAATTTTTGAAAGGGGGAAAAAAAAGCAAAACACTTACAATGAAAGTAAAGTTCTTCATCCCCCTCTTGATCAGCTTTGCTATAGCCACAATGTCTGAAAAGAAAGACACCGGTTTTACTGGTAAATAATGATTTACTTCCTCACATTCAAAGTCCTGACAACATCAGTTCTGCAGGCTGGGATTTTCAGGCACTGAGCACCTAACTCCTGTAGGCCCTTTGAAATTTTCAGCTATAATTCTCTTGACATCAGTGTTTTAAATTAATCATGAACAGTTGCAATCAAAAGGCTTTTGTATCAAATACCAGTTGGGACAGGTCCTAAAGAGAAAATTCTAGTTCTGGTGAAAAGCTTCTACGGATAAAACAGAGGATTAAAGAACTTGAAAGTAGAACACTGTTTTACATGGGAGTATTCTTAAACTTACTGCTGTGCCTCTTTTTCTTGAATGTAAAGTCATTTGAATGCTTATCAGATAAAGTGTCAGACTTCTCCACGTGAGAAAACTGAACCGAAAGAGGGACTTTCAGGAGTACAGGTAAAGGACCTGCTAGGGGTTCCTTTTAACAGCACATTTACATAAGACAAAAAGAACATCTTGATTTAAGTGTGTCTTGCCAAAGTAAGAGGACAAACTGTATAACTGATAATGGGATTTCAGTGAAAATTGTCCTTACTAAAAATGACTTCCATTTCAGTTTCGCATACTACTATCCCAGATTAGAGTTTACAAGAGTGGGGTCAGATGTACTTATGCCTATGCAAGGTGCAATACCTTCGCCCGATGATGAATCCAAACACCATGAAGACCAGAATGATGGTTCCTGCCACAGCAACCACAGCTATGATAATAACAGGATTCTGTTCACTGGAAACAGCTGTGGCTGCAAATGGAGCACAGAGCAGAGATTAGTTTAAAATTATTCCCTACAAAGGAACTGCAGAAAATTAAGTCAACCATCATGAATTGCAGACTGTTAGTTTATCTTCGCCTGAAACTATTACATTGGTAAAGTTAGTCCAAAGAAGGGCTTCTATTGGAAGTTCATCCAAATGCTGGATTAGTTAATGATCGTCTACAGGGAATAAAAAGGAGCTCTACTGGAATTGACTCGGCCAAAGTGCTACAGCCGTTAGCCAAAAGCCAGCACCAGCACCAGCCACCTCCACTTCCTCCTACTGCTGCGCTGCCTTCTGTTTTCTTCAGTGGTTGACTCTTTCCTAGAAGGGAAGACCTGGATACCCCTGTAAGGGGGGACAGTGGGAGAATAATCCCTGAAGAGCTCTGCTTCTAGCCTCCCCTCTAAAACTTGTTGATATGACTTTGATGGTACTCAAGGAAATAGTGTCTTAAATATAAGAAGAATGTTTGAGATGAAATACTATCTATTAACACAGATTTCATAGTTAGCATATTTCTATCTCTTACTGCTATTAATCATTGCAAATTGCTATTATTACTTATCATTTGTTTCTGTTAGCAATGAAAATGTGCTTCCACATATACAAAATTGAATTCTCCATGCTTCAGAGAATTTACACGGTAAAATATCCACACGTTATTGCTCTTTTTATTCAGATATGCCGATACTATTAATATATGCAAATGTATGCATGTCACATTAATGTAAACTGAGGATGTAAATACTTAGCCTGAGAAACCTCAAGGTTTGTTAAATACGTTGCTTGCCCAACATCTAATGAGGGTGGCCATGTACACTCAGTCACATTAAATGAGCACAGCTCTGCTGAATTCTATGGAGCTATGCTGGTTTGTTACAGTGAGGATTTAGCCCAAGAAACTGAGAATAAAGGAGGTGACATCAGGCAGTTATGCTGAGCAAGGGACTGTAAAAGTGTGGCTCATCTGGAAGCAGCAGAGATAAAAGAGAGAAAAAAAAAAAAAAAGGAAACCCAACTGAGAGCTGATTAACTAAATTGTAGATGATATGTTAATATGGTTAACTGCTGGTAGTGGTAACTGAACAGGAATGTCTACACGAGGATTTTATGAATTCCACAGAATCAGGTTCCTGTTGCAGACCTCAGAGGTTCCCATAGAAACAAATAAACCAGTCTTGTCTTTGCTCTGTCTTGGGAGAAGTGAGCCAATCAACATGATTTATTTTGTCACTGACACTGACCTGTACCAACTGCTTCCCCCACAAAATAACAAACCCCTTGTTATATTACACAGATATAGAATAATCTGCACTGGGACTGGGAGGTATTTCCTAAAGAAACTTTGTCATTTTTCTATGTTCTACCTAATGCAGGTGAGAAAGATCTCATTATTCACATCAGTCTTTAACTGAAAAGAACAAATGCTTATCTTTGAGTAACTATAACTTTCTGAGATACCCAGGTCAGAAAGATGCTACTGCAGTCCTGCATATATCCACTTGTGGAACTTTTAGGAAATCAGTGGTCACTATCTCGTGCAAGAGTGTAGGTGTATAAGTAATACAAATCAGTTCCTGTAACATCACCAGGCCATCAAAACAGGCAATCCCAAACAATGTCAAATTTATGTAAAATACAGCATTTCCTAAAACTGTTCCATTCTCTCTTTGAAGTTCAGTGCAAACCTCACTTGGAAGTTAAGAAGAGGCAGCATTCTGTCACAATGGCCAGGGTGCGAAGCTGCATCCATCTAACAGAGTTTGGAAAAATACCCAGCCCAGCCTGCCACCTAATCTAGAAACCAAGTTGAGTGCATAGAGGCTGACATATGTGAGTGGGTTGCTCTGCATAACTGCCTCATTGGGCACTGGAACACCCTGGAAGCAAGCCAAGGATGTTATTTGGACTCTAGAAAATGTTGGGGACGTAGTATGCTGGCCAACTGGTAAGATAGGTGGTATGCAATGTATGACGTATTGAATTCAGTGACCGCAGTCTAAGACATCTGCCTCTGTTGAGGTACTCTGTGCTGCTTCTCTCTTCTGTGTGATGAACTCAGTCTGTTAGCGTAAGGGTGAATCAGAACCCAGCTTCTGGAATGATCACTGTGGTTTGGCAGAAATGAAGATGCTAATGTGTTCTTAGAGGAATGATTCTGGGGCGCAGATGATCCTTTCAGGGGGTGCGTGGCATGGTTACCCGTCAGTGGTGCTGCCACAATGGTGACAGTAGGGAACCACCAGCAGGACAGGGAAGTCTGCACTTACCTCTGCTTATACTGTGCTCAGGCTCAGAGGGCGAGACAGGGACCTGGCACTTGGGCTGTCAGCTACAGCTGATACCTAATATGATGTTATGATATTGGCATATCCATATGAATGAGGCAATGCTTAATTTAAAGGAGTTAAAACCACCTTTTAAATGCATGGTTGTATGTATGGGGAATGGATATCCAAACACCCTGGAAGATATGGAGGGCAGTCAAGCCACACCAGGGGCAGCACCTAGGCCCAAAAGGCCCATGCTTTGTGTCGTGATCACCCCCACAAAGAAGAAAAGGAGGGTTATAGTTGTGGGGGACTCCCTTCTGAAGGGTACAGAGGGCCCGATATGCAGGGCAGACTCTCCTCTCAGAGAAGTCTGCTGCCTCCCCAGGGCCCATGTCAAGGACATCAGTAGGAAACTCCCCAGCCTGGTACAGCCCTCTGACTATTACCCACTGCTGCTCCTCCATGTGGGTGGGGATGAAGCAGAGACACGTACCACAAAAGCGATCAAAAGGGACTTCAGGCTCTTGGGACTGTCACTGAAGGATTTGGGAGTGCAGCTAATATTCTCCTCCCTCCTTCCAGTTGAGGGCAGCAATGCTGGGACAAACAGGCGGACACAGTCTATAAACGCATGGCTCTATGGCTGGTGTCAACGCCACAACTTTGGGTTCTTTGACAATGGGGTGGCCTACACGGCACCAGGCCTGATGAATCCTGATGGGATTCATCTCTCTCAAAGGGGGAAGAGGATCTTTGCCCAGGAACTAGCGAGGCTCATCGACAGAGATTTAAACTAGGCTCGAAGGGGGAGGGGGATAACATCAGGCTTGCCAGCAACATGCTGTGGGATGATGTGCCCAGGTTGGAGGGATGGGGTGCTGGTGAGGCCCCTCGTCCTACTGCTCAGAGACGTGCTGGACGCACTACAGCATGCTCAAAGCCTAGAGGAGACGAGCCAGGGGCTCCGGATGCAACAGGAACCAACGGGGTAACACTGGGAAGATACATCAAAAGAATTCCAGCCACTCCAGCCAATAAGTCAGCCTCAACGGGGGTACAACTGAAATGCCTCTACGCGAATGCACGGAGCATTTCGAATAAACCAGAGGAGCTGGAGACGTGTGTGCGCCTGCAAGGCTATGACCTTATTGGCATTACAGAGATGTGGTGGGATAGCTCCTATGATCGGAGTGTTGGGATGGAAGGGTACAGGCTCTTCAGGAAGGACAGGCAGGGCAGACGAGGAGGCAGCATCGCCCTCTATGTCAATGACCAGCTGGAGTGCATGGAGCTCCACCTGGGGATGGATGAGGAGCCCACCGAGAGCCTATGGGTCAGGATTAAAGGGAGCACTGGGGCAAGGGACATCATAGCAGGGGTCTGCTGCAGGCCACCTGACCAGGGAGACCAAGCAGATGAAGCCCTCTATAGGCAGATAGGAGCAGCCTCACGTTCACAAGCCCTGGTCCTTATGGGGGACTTCAACCACCCCAACATCTGCTGGAGGCACAATGCAGCAGAGCACAAGCAATCCAGGAAGTTCCTGGAATGTGTCCATGACAACTTCCTCCTCCAAGTGATAGAGGAGTCCATGAGGAGAGGTGCCATGCTGGACCTTATTCTCACAAATAAGGAGGGCCTGGTAGGGGATGTCAAGCTCAAGGGCAGCCTTGGCTGCAGTGACCACAAAATGGTGGAATTCAGGATCCTCAGGGCAGTGAGGGGGGTGCACAGCAAGCTCAGTACCCTGGCCTTCAGAAGAGCAGACTTTGGCCTCTTCAGGGATCTGCTTGATAGAATACCATGAGACAAAGCCCTGGAAGGAAGAGGGGCCCAAGACAGCTGGCTAATATTCAAGCATCACCTCCTCCAAGCTCAGGAGCAATGCATCCCAACAAAGAGGAAGTCAAGCAAAAACACCAGGAGACCCCCATGGATGAACAAGGATCTCCTGGGCAAAGTCAAACAAAAAAAGGAAGCCTACAGAGGGTGGAAGCAAGGGCAGGTAGGCTGGGAAGAATACAGAGAAACTGTCCGAGCAGCCAGGGAGCAGGTTAGGAAAGCCAAAGCCCTGACAGAAATTAGTCTGGCCAGGGATGTCAAGGACAACAAGAAAAGCTTCTATAGGTATGTTAGTGAGAAAAGGAGGACGAGGGAAAATGGGGGTCCCCTCCGGAATGAAACGGGTGAACTGGTTACCCAGGACATGGAGAAGGTTGAGGTACTCAATGACTTCTTTGCCTCAGTCTTCACTGTCAAATCCTTGAGCCACACTGCCCAGGTCACAGAGGGCAGGGACTGGGAGAATGCAGAACCGCCCACTGTAGGAGAAGATCAGGTTTGAGAACACCTAAGGAACCTGAAGGTGCACAAGTCCATGGGACCTGATGAGTTGCATCCGTGGATCCTGAGGGAACTGGCAGATGAAGTGGCCAGGCCACTTGCCATCATATTTGAGAAGTCCTGGCAGTCCGGCGAAGTTCCCACCGACTGGAAAAGGGGAAACATAACCCCCATTTTCAAGAAGGGTAAAAAGAAAGACCCAGGGGACTACAGGCTGGTCAGTCTCACCTCTGTGCCTGGCAAGATTATGGAGCAGACCCTCCTGGAGACTATGCTCAGGCACATGGAAAATAAGGGGGTGATTGGTGACAGCCAGCACAGCTTCACTAAGGGCAAATCATGCCTGACAAATTTGGTGGCCTTCTATGATGGGGTGACAGAATCGGTGGATAAGGGAAGGGCAACTGACATCATTGCCTGTGCGAAGCGCATGAAGTTCAACAAGGCCAAGTGCAAGGTCCTGCACATGGGTCGGCGCAATCCCAAGCACGACTACAGGCTGGGCGAGGAATGGATTGAAAGCAGCCCTGAGGAGAAGGACTTGGGGGTACTGATTGATGAGAAGCTCAACATGAGCCGGCAGTGTGTGCTTGCAGCCCAGAAAGCCAACCGTGTCCTGGGCTGCATCAAAAGAGGCGTGACCAGCAGGTCGAGGGAGGTGATCCTGCCCCTCTACTCTTCTTTTGTGAGACCCCACCTGGAGTACTGCACCCAGCTCTGGGAGCCCCAGTACAAGAAAGACATGGAGCTGTTGGAGCGAGTCCAGAGGAGGGCCATGAAGCTGATCAGAGGGCTGGAGCACCTCTCCTGTGAGGACAGGCTGAGAGAGTTGGGGTTGTTCAGCCTGGAGAAAAGAAGGCTCCAGGGAGATCTAATTGCAGCTTACCAGTACCTGAAGGGGCCTACAGGAAAGATGGTGAGGGACTGTTTATCAGGGAGTGTAGTGACAGGACAAGGGGTAATGGGTTTAAACTGAAGGAGGGTTGATTTAGATTAGATGTTAGAAAGAAATTCTTTACTGTGAGGGTGGTGAGGCACTGGCACAGGTTGCCCAGAGAGGTTGTGGCTGCCCCATCCCTGGAAGTGTTCAAGGCCAGGTTGGATGGGGCTTTGGACAACCTGGTCTGGTGGAGGGTGTCCCTGCCCATGGCAGGGGAGAATTGGAACTAGATGATCTTTGAGGTCCCTTCCAACCCAAACCATTCTATGATTCTATGATTTAAAAAAAGGAGATCAGCTGTAAAATCTGTGCTGCTCCTCCAGCAACATTTTCTCATGCAAGCTACCTGAAATGTACGATTTGAAATCAGAAAAGTATTTCTGAAGTCTGCTATGAAAGTGTTAATGATAAATTGGATTAATGTAGGCCAAATATTACTTTCTTAAATATTACACTTTATGTCTTCTATAAAAATTTGTAGTAGTGATATTTCAGACATTAGGAATAAATTTTACATCTGCATTTGACTCTAACCTTGCTTGATTTAAACTGATTCATGGCAAACGGAAAAAGCAAAGTTTTCATACCACGTTGTGCTGAGTTCTTTTACTTTAACAGTGAGAGCTGTAACAAATGGCAAAATCCCCTTCAATTACAAAAAGCACAGGATCATCTTTAGATCCACTGGCTACAAGTCATTGAACATAAATTTTAAATACTTCAGTGAATCAAAAGATAAAATTATCATTTAAGTGATATTCTATGCATTTATATTTTCTTCCTGAGGGATTTTTGTCTCTATTAACCATCAATGGTTAAAAAAAAAAAAAAAAATTACAGTGATTGAAGTACTTTGATCTGTGGCAAACAGTACAGAATAGAAATATTTTGCCTTTACAAAGCATTTTTAGTTCATAATTTTGAAATTTTTACATAAATATGTATGCAATGCCCAACATGCATGATATGTGCAAATACAGGTATAAAATATGTATATTTCACATATCAGATATTATTAATATAATGGATATAGTTCCTCAAATATTGAAAAGTGGTCTTGCAGTTTCCGTCACAATTCAGAAACCAGAGCATAATACAAAAATGTACTTAATCAACAGCACCTACCACAAGGTGCCAGCCGTTTGACATGCCAAGAGAAATTCAGGTAGGCAACATGACTAGCTGACTGTGATGGTCCCTATATATATTCTTACATAAATATATATATATATACTCTCACTATATATATATATTCTTATAATGCTCTGATGTATTTAAAAGCTGCATTAAGAAATCCACTGGCATAATGAGAAGCCAGTGCCTCCAAACTGTAGCGTAGCACTGGTTTACTGCTCACCTGTACAGTACTTCACCTGAGGTATATTTCCTAATAATGATCCAATAAAGGTCTTCCTTTAAAATGTTAACAAAAGACTAATTTTATTAGCTTGCAAGTTCTGAGAACACTATAAATAAAATACGAGAAACAAATATTTTTGTGTAAAACAATTCTAGAAGAATTTAATGGAATTTACTGTTTTTTTAACCAACATTTTAATTATTTCTGAATACTGGAAAGTTGTGGATGCTTATCCTTGATGGCAATTATATTGTATAATGTCCTCTCAAGATAATGGAAAGTATGCCACTTTAAACATTTTCTTTAATGAAATCACAAGACATTTTACACGGCATGTCAAAACACAAAGCTGGCCTGTGACAAGAGAGAAATCTGCTGTGCGTACTGGCTAAGTATGTCACTGGTTTATATGCAGTTTTTCATCACCTGAGTCAGAAAAAGGGTACATGAGCACGGTCAGTGATGCATTTATTCTAGGATGTCCTAATCTTCCATATGTTGACCAAACTCCAGTCAAGACTGTTTACTTCTGAAAATATCTAATCTTAGCGGCTACCAATATGCTTACATTTAGTATATAAAAAATACTCAGGTAACTGAGGAAATGTTGGGGAAACATTTTGGTCTACTAATTTTAAACCACTTTGGACAATAAATTAACTAATCAGCAGAAACTTATGACAGACTTTTAATTTGTTTTCCAGAAATCTACACAAAAAAAAAAAAGGAATTACTTCTGGCTGTACCTCAGGTTCCCATTCTGTGAAATGGGGATTCTGCTACTGACTCTTTCTAAAGCAGAACTCTACAGATGGCGAGTATGCTATCAGACACATATTAGTAGTAACAGTTTACTGCTGCTTTTATGATAATTACTATTTCAATTATGTCTATTAGATATGTGGTATTATTCATGATTGATAGTTTTCATATTCTCTGTGGAACCAAGGTGGCATCAAGACCTAACTACTGTGTTTTAAGAAAACCTACAAATTGTTCAGGTGACACCTGGCTGCAATTAATAAGATGCAATAGTGTGTGTCCGCACCTTAGATATGCTGCACAGAGTGCAGAGAGCAGAGTTGGCATCCCTACCCTTTGAACCTGTAGGGTATGTATTCTCAGCTCCAAATCTGGCTGACCTGCTGTCAGGTAGGTCAACCTGAAGCAAATGACCCAAAACAGAGTAACCAAATTTGGGTCTGTGACACAGCGGTGAAGCTGCCAGGGACACAGGCAGTTCCCATGAATGGGCTCACAGATGCCAGGTCTCAGTGATGGAAGAGTTTCTTTCTGGAGACCAAAAATGTGGAAGATTTTCTCTAAGTGTGCATGCAAAAATCTACATTGGTGAGGAAAAAAAGGTATCAGTGTGATTTTTAGACAAATAAGGGCACAAGACTGGTTTTAGCATCAAGGAAAGAGCAAGCTCTCCCAAAATGTTATTCCTCTGCTAAGATGTCACAGTCAGATTCTCTGATGTAATGTACTAAGACAGCTTGTACTTCAGCTTTGTACTGTCCATTGTGAGGGTTTTTGAGAGGTTGTGTTTTCTTTACACATCTTACAACATATTACATGAGCCTTAAAGAAATCTAGTATCTTTGAGACCTCTGTTTCTTTACTAAACCAAGTTGAAACTAGCCAATGAACTCAAAAAGAGACTAAGGATGGACATACAGCTTAAACAAGGCACACACATAAACAAAATTATAAAGAGATTTTTCAGGAAATCAAACAGGGGGAAAAATGACGTGAAGAAGCCTCTGTGGACTGAAATCTCCTTTTCCTCCGTTACAGAACAATCTAGTAGAGTTACTCAGCTCACCAGTACTCACTTCTCTTGCGGAGGGAAAGAGGTGTGTATTTGAATGGAAAAAAAAAATGTCTTTGTGTTAGAAGGACATCAGAGGAAAAGAACTTGATATGTTACAAATCTTCTCTAGCTAATTATAATAGTGTGATTTGTAGCTCTATGGCAAAACAACTTATTGAAGCTCATCCTGCAAAATAAAGTAACAAAAATCCACCTTCATGTAGAACTTCATTCTTTCTAGTTTTAATAATATTGCCTATGACTCTTTCCTTTTTTGCTTTACTTGCAACTTTTACTGAAAGCATTAATTTCCTATAAAAGTAATTGTTTACCTGTGGCTTCTTCAAGTGTGGCAACATCCAGTCTGGGGCTGTAATTTCCATAACCAGCAGCAGTAAAAGCACGAATCTGGAAAACATACACTGTTCCTGGCTTTAAGTTATTAATAGAAGCTGAAGTGGACTTGGTTTTCACTGTTGAATAGGTCCTCTCCCTTTGATCCTGGAATCAATAAGACAAAAGATTAAATGACGTTTACAGGTCAGATTTTATCATGGTTGCACATCAGCAAGTGACAGCCAGCCTGGGTAGTTTATTTCAATTTGTTGAATGTTTTTTTCTCAACATAAAAAATAAAGCATACTCTGTGGAGTATTACAAAACACTGTCAATGCAATGAGGAGCTCTGAGTGTAACATAAAATTCAAATGGGATGTTCATGTTGTTACTCATAAAACATCCAGACATAAAACAATTGCTTCTTTGGCTCTGATTACATTTTCTGAAATTTTGATGAGAAAATAGCTTGACCACAGCTTTCATGGGGGATTTGCAGGGTCTAAACAGTTCAAGGACAGGGAAATCATTTTTTCATGGTCTGGACACCTTCCCTTGTTACTTTCCAACACCTTTGAAAAATACAGTACTGCCAACGTATAACTGGCTGTATTTTGCACCAAATTCTGAGGTCCTTAGCTCAGTTTTTACTTAGTTTTTTTCCTCTGGCTTTTAGTCTTTTCTCAGGTTTTGACCCTGTGGAATCAACAAGAACCCAGGGAAAGAAGTCTAGTATGATACCCCCCCAAATTTGAAGCTATAAGATTACAAACCCTATGAGTAATAGTGCACTTTCAAATACTACAAAAGCTGTATCACAGGTCATTACAGTATTCAAAGCTCTACTTATTCATCACATTTACTGATCCAGATTATCTTTCAGCACAGATATGTGCAGCCCGGTTGATTTTCGGTGGCAGATGCAACCCTGATTTGAAGGGCAGAAGAGATGAATTAACCAACCATCTGAATGCACCACATGACCAGAGAGGCATGAGCCGTACGAGGCAGTGCTAATGAGATGGATACAGAGGGAAGGAATAAATCTGTTAACTCATTTCAATAACACTTCACCAGCTAAAAATGATGGAGAACCTTCCCCTTCTCAGTCAGTAAAGCAGCAAAGGCTTTTGCTGAAATACAGGGTTAAATACAACATACATGATTTCTTTTCTGAGATTCAGTAATGGCTTCTCCTGGGTCTTGCCCAGTCTGCCATTTGAGCAAGCCCACCAGCTCAGCGAGCAACAATTTTTCGCATCTTCTCCAAGAGGGTTTAAATCATCTCTAAGTGAGGACCATGGTGGAATGTATGCTGGTATGTGAGAAATAATAGGAATGCTTAAAAGATGAGAAACAAGTGTAAGAAAAGCGTAAACAGTCACGTTTGGGACTGTAAGCCGCAGTGGAATTTCAGAGTTTGGGTTTTGATGAATAAATGAGGCTTATTTGAATTGCCAACAGTTCTTGCATTCAAAATAAATAAATAACAAAGAAATAAAAATAACCTGTGCTAGAAATCTCACAGGACAGGCTTACTTGGGAGATTTCATGCAGTTTCCATTCCAGCCCTAGCCAGAAGTGAGAGGTGAAAAAAACACTTATCAGAATATTTCAGAACCACAAAAATGTTTGATTTAATTTGGCTCTAAAAGGAGCTGAAAGTTCAGATTTTTTATTTTTTTTTTAATTAATAGAAAAAACTTTAAACTACCTCTCTTGTTCTGAGCAAGAAACTTAAGAAGTACTTTTCAAACTAACTGCATTATTTTGGAAGGAAGGCAAGCATTTAAGTATTTGTGCTAAAATTCTCTCACTGAATTAAAGGTATACAGTTCAGTTTATCTGTGACTCTTCATAGGATGAGCTTCTTACTCTCTTTTATTAATTTTGTTGTATAATACTGGTAGGTTTCCTTCCATTAAAAAAGAAGTTTAACATCAGTTCTTGTCTTTGCAAACATAGGAAACTGGCAATGAAATTCTGCTGCTTTTTTAAAGTAATATGAATGTATAGGGAAAATAATAAAACCTACATACTAAAAGTTATAATTTTATGAAAAGTCTAGTATCTTGTGCATTTTTCTGTCATCTTCCACAACCTATTTAAATTATTTATTTCTATTTAACAGATTAGAAATTACTCTGCAGTTTGTAGTTTGGGGTTTTGAGTTGGGTTTTTTTGTGTGAACAGTTTTGCCTTTGGTAAACATGTAAACTGGGTTTTGGGGTTTTTTAATGTATTGACCTTATTTGTGTGTGTGTGTGCACAAACACGTGCTTGAAGAAGAAAAATCATCTGCTAAAATTAGTAAAATGACTTTAAAAAATATTTAGCTATCTGTATATATCTGGTAAATTTTGTTGTAAGAGTCATTAACATTAACAACTTAAACTGGGAGTTAGCATCAACAAATAAACATTTAATTCCCTTCCCAAATCACATAAAGATCTTCTGATAAGTATATTTGTGTAATTCAGTACTAAGAATTAGATGTGACACTTGATATTAGATCCAATCTGGTCTGAATTTACCTAATTCTGTGTTACCTAGTAAACTGACGTGCTCTTTTTGATATAAAGGTACTATTACCTTGTTTGCAGAGATGAAATATCTTCACAAGTGATCGCAAAGGAGCTCCTTTGTTCACTTCTCTGCATTTTAATTCTATCTTTTTTTTCTGTTGTTTTATAAAAATTAGGAATATGTTACATGCTGCAGTAAATTTCCCAGGGAATCTGGAGGAGCCACACTTAATCTGGGTCCCATGACAAACATGTAGCTAGCTGGACAACCTGCCTTCACTCTGCTTTCATCCGGCTTATGATTGCATGTGGCCCTACTTATATGCTTGTCAGAATTTTTTTATTCTGGAGTACTTCAAAGTTATCATGAATGAAGCCCTAGACACACTGAAATGAATGTCAAAACTCTGACTGACATCAATAAGATTGCAATTTCACTCTACCATAAACAGAGATCACTTCATCTGCTATTGAAAAGCAGCCCTCGATTCATTATTGTGTTGAGAGAACAAGTGAAAAATAAATCTCACAATGCTGGGACTTTTTAAAAGGACAAATAAGGAATATTTATCAGCTGAAACTGTAGGAAGTGTTTTGGAAGTTTTCAGACATCAAGTCGAAGTGGCCCACCTCATAAGGAAATACCAAACGCAGTCAAGAGTTGTATTTGATATATCATCTCAAGACTGGAATTACAGTGGCACAGAAGGAAATGAAACAAGCTTTATATGCAATGTAGAAGAGACAGGAGAATGACAAATACCATGGTAAAATATCTAAGTCCAACTTAATAATAAAATAAAAAAAAGGTAGAAAAGAAGGCAGATTTCAAGTGGATTTTTCATTTTTAGGATACCAAAATACAATATATGGGACATATGACAGCAATAATAATTGCAGGGTTTCACTAGTTATGAAAAACAAGTAAAATCACTGTGACTTTGAAGAGACAGGTTAGTTGATAGCTGATGGCTTTAACATTGTTCCACAGCACAGCAAGCCAACACGAAGCAAACAGCACATTGCTGTACATTACAGATAATCTTAGCACTTACTTTCTCATAATACTTGATTTCATATTCAGTAATGACTCCATTGGGATGTTCTGGTTCCTGCCAGGAAAGCTCCACGCTCCTCTGCAGCACTCTCTCTTTCATTACTCCACTAACTTGCGAGGGAGCTGTTTGGACAAGATGTGTCAATAAATAAAAAGCAAATTTGTTGGATGCCTAAAACCAAATGTCATTACCGATCTGCCCCATGCTGAGCCACTTTCATTAAGGTAAAGAAAGCACCTTTTCATGGCTCACAATTCAAAGCTAATGAATATTCAAGCAAGACCTTATTACTGTTCATAAACTTAGAATGGAAATCGAATTAAAGTGCAAACAGCAAAAAGTGGCATTATTCAAGTTAGTGCAAAACTGAGATTGATGGGATAGGAATAACAATTAAGCAAATTAATTCTGATTAAGATAGTGAGGTAGATTTTTAGATTGATTAAGAGTCTAAATATTTATTGCATATGTTTCTGAAATGCGCATAAAGAGGAAAATAATGTTTTAGAAACAAAATCACATTTTAGGCTGATTTCATATAACTGATTCCAATTCTGCTTAAAAAATAATCTGTCGCACTATCTGATTATGGCATGACTTGGTGATGAAAAAAGCTTTGTTAAGAGACTAACCCCCCGTGCTCCCCTCCCCGCCTTTTCATTAGTTCAAACCTTCCCAGGACATTCTCTCTTTAGAGCTGAAGTTTCCATATTTGGTCTTGGCATTTTTTGAAAGTGTGAGACAATTTAAGAAGTAGATCTTATGAAAGAAAGAGGACACCGTCTTCCTCCACCTCACTCTACAGAGACATACATACACGCACGCTTGCACACATGCACACGTACACACAGTTTCCTAATAAACTTCAATCACAAACAAGCACCTTTTTAAATAAAAAAACCCCAAAGAACAATGTACAAGCATTATAGAGCCACTGACTGCCATTTAAAAATGTTTAAGAGGTAACGTAATAAAATGTGAGAGACTGAAAAAGTAAATTGCTTTATCAGCTTATCTCATGTTTATCAAAAAAGACAGATGGCAGATTTTCTGCTGAGGTGCAGT
This sequence comes from Grus americana, assembly GCF_028858705.1. Lineage (NCBI taxonomy): Eukaryota > Metazoa > Chordata > Aves > Gruiformes > Gruidae > Grus > Grus americana. Next base: position 42,732,991 of record NC_072854.1, read on the forward strand.
TCCAAAGGAAGCCCAACATCCCACTTTTCCTCAAACGTACATACTGCCTATACGAATGTAGCACAGAAGTCCTATAAAACCATAGATCTTTCAAAAAACAATTATGGCATTGGAATCATGCAGAACTTGATCTTGTTCTCTTTCAATTCCATGGAAGTAGTTCAAGGGTGTAACACTGCTCATGCAAAAGATAGATAAAGAGAGAGCCTGATCCTCAGGCCCCTGCAGTTAAAAGCAGAATAACATTTACGTATACAGGAACCTGGTCATATTTGGACACCAGATTCAGACACAGGAAAGGAAATGAAAATTAGGGATAAGTTTGTTTATATCCTTTCAGGTATAGAATCTACTACTGATTCTATGCTTGAATGTTTGTTTCAACAAAAATTGTGAGAATTTTAAATCTTCTTCTAGGTAAAAAAAAGAACAATCTTATTTCAGAACTGTATATAAAGCTTTCACTATGTAAAATGATGTACAGTCTTCAGATAAAACAAGATTCTTATCCCATGCAATAGCAGGTGAATTTCACTTTCTCTTTTACCATTCATCTTGAGTCTAATTAGAGTAATTCCCATTCTAATATTCTTTAGTACACACACTTTCCTCCATTTAATTTAAAGAACATAGAAATAAAACATCTAGAATGCACACTCTTGTATCATTAAGGATAAAAATATAATGATAATGTAAAAATATATGTAGCACAAACAAGACAATAATCCTATAAAAAACTTAAAATTTGATTGTTAACTTCTTAACTTATTTTAATTGTGAAAGTTTCTAGCCTTATTATAACATGTATATTCATGCAGGTTTTTAAATTAAATTTATTTACATTTTATTAGAGACTCCAAGAGACCATGAAAATTAAGGATTGAAGCCATGCATGATAATTTTCATTATGAACTATTATGTTGTATATAATCAATATAATCAAAGTTGAAGACCCTTTAATGTAGGCTGCCTAACTCACAAAATCATAAAATTGTATCGTGCAAACACCATGGTTTGATACACCATTCCAAAGCCAGGATCACTGTCTTTCACTCTTCTTGCATTCTCTTTCTAAAAGCTCAGAGTATTTTCACTCTCTAATTAGTGGAATATATTCTTTTTTGTAGCTAAGAATCTGGAATGCAGCAAACTAATTTACTCTGTCTAGTTTTCTTTGCTGTGATTAACTAGTTGTCGTCTTTGTCTAAATGAGTACCACAGCATCCTGGCTGAATTTCAGAGAGGTCATTATGTTTCATGTATAATGTTCTATCTCATCCAGATAAATGTTTTCAAATTGCTAATTTTACATTTTTAGATGTCCAAAATTGTTAATGTTCATACTTATCATGAAACAATTTTATATTACCTAGGTCACTGGAGTTTGTTCTCAACATTTGCTGCCTTTTGTTTTAGCTTATCAAATTTTTTCATTCCATTGGTCATAGCACTCATTTTTTTTAAGCAGTGAAGCAAAATGAACTCGCTTCCTCTGTATTAGTTAACTCTGTGTATATGGGGAAGGAACAGAGAAGGGGAAAGATTTTAAGCAGGGAAATGAAATACACTGTGTGAGATTCCTAGTTAATATCTGTGCAAACAGGCATATTCCATTCTTAAGGAATTTCCATTCAAAACAAAATCTCTGTGATATATCAACATTGCAAGATAGCATTCAAAACTCTTAAATAAATGCACTCTTACATATATTTCCTGTCAATGAATATTCTTTTCATTCAAGAATGGTCAGATTAAAAGCTGGTCTTGGGTTTGGTGGGTTGTTCTTCTGTTGGTTTTGGTTTTTTTTTTTTGGCAGGGCGGGGGGGAATGGTTGTGTTTGGGCTAAACTAAAAACATTGTGCTACTTTTCATTGGTAGAAGAACCACATGAGGAAGAAGAGAAAGGCCAGCCCTGCAGATTGTCTGTGTTGGTAGCTCTGAAGACAATTATGTTGTATATAACTCCCATACCACACGATATTCCTAAAATGCAGTAAGTTACTTAAGCTTATTTTGTGTCCCCATGCATGTCGGGGGAAGAAGGGACTCATTGATCAGTTGAATCCAGAGTATCCCCCTCTGGCAAGGTACACCAGTCTGTTGTTACTGCAAGGCAAGCTCTGTAAACTAGAGCAACCATGTAAGCCAATCTATTGACGTGAGAGGCTAGATGTATGTGCCATCTTTATCCTGCCTTTTGGGTTGCATTTCTTGATCTGTGCTTAATGAGAGTGTACAGGTCAGAAGCATTTTGTTCTTTATTCTAGTATAACCATTTCCTCCATATTCTCTCTGTGCCTTTCTTACAGGCTGTTTTGCATTCATGTTTTATTTGTTCTGGCTTCCTGACACCTCCTTTTAAACCTTTAGCCCACTTCTCATTGCCTGTCCATGTTAATTAATTAACAACCTATTTATGGTTTTGAAACAACTGTGTTTGAGCGAGCTTGAAAATGAGTTAAATCTTACAATTCATCCCTAAATACAAGATAAAATATAATATTAAATCACATAAAAAAAGATAACTCTCTAAAAACAGAATTAAATATATCATTTTTGTTCCCTTTGCTAGCTAAACAATAACAACAATAATAATAAAAATAACATCATCATCATCAACAACAACAACAACAATCATAATAGTAATAATAATCATCCAACAGTTTCAGGTTTGTTTTTTTGTTTTGGTTTGTTTTTTTTTTTTCTTTTAGTAATCTGGTCCTTGCCACTGCATCTATAACAAAGTTATTGGTGATGAAGACACTTCTTACAGCATTTCTAGACAACTAAGTACCCAGTCCTGAATGACTTGAGCATGCATAATCCCTGCTGTATCACTTCAGGTTACAAAGACGCATCACTTGTCAGAATCATTATTTCCATAATATATTACACTGGGGGATACAGGCTGTTCAAAACACCATTTGCTATCAACTTTCTTTCTGAAATACCTCATCTCTTCTTTTTCTCCTTCCTGCTGACACAACATCCAATGCATCAAACACACACAGCCTCTCAGGGCTAACAGGCAGATGTACCTACACATGCTGCATAAGAAAGTACTTCGAGAATGACAGGCCCTCAGCACACTCATTCACCTTTTTTAAATGCTTCAAATATACCATTCAGCAAAAGGAAAAATTGATTTTTCACCAGGTTTCAACATCACAGCCACAGAGAAATATAACTCTGCTGGGCTTTACTGATAAAGCCTTCAAGTTATATAGATTTCAAGCTGGTCATCATTTTCAGATCAAGTTATAGAAAAAGTTAAAACTGAGGTGTCAAAAAGAGCAGGGTATTCCAAGGAAATATTCTGTTCCAGAGACAATATTGCATCTGGTAGACTGATGTGTTACATTCATACTGCTAAGGCAAGCATATGGTATATTATTAATACGTGCAAATATTTAGGTATAGAAAACTGTGGTGATTAATTTGGAAGGCATTGCTTTTAGTCCAGAGTCCTCTGAAAATGTTATAATATTTCTCATGCCTTTAATCTCTATCCTTAGCTATTCTCTGGTTCTCATGCCTAACATTTCCCTTGATCTGCAGTGTACTTTCCAAAAGAAAAGACTGATGCAAAATTATATCTTTTGCACTTTATATCAGAAAAAAAGAAAAACAAAAAACAAAAAAACCCTGAAAAAAGTGAAAAATACTAAAACAAAACAATAAAAACTTAAAAAATGAAAACATGTGAAGCTAGACTTTCATATATAAAAGGAAATAGGCATAATGCACCAATCGCTCGCACAAAATCACCTGTAACACCTTTTATTGAAAAAAGATAACTCAGCAAAAGAAACATACCTAGCCATTTCTCTGAGATTTCTTAAAGTCCTGCATCTTGAATGTGTCTCAATTCTATCAACAGCATCAGTCATGGGGACTTTTAATTCGATACTTTTTAAAAAGATTCTCTAGAAGCAGCATTCCCGGTGTTTAGTAGTTCATGTGTATAAAAATCTATTAAAAATCCTCAGAAATAATGGTTTCAGTCCTGCAGTCCCACTTCATGCAGTTTCACAAACGAACATGAGTGAATGCTCCCAACGCAGGACCAAATCCCATAGCAATAACTGCTACCAAATCTATGTTTCCAACTCCAGTTTCATCATTTGTTATACAAAGACTAACAAATGAATCGGCTATCAGCCTTCCTTAACTTTTTTTTTTCTTTATTTTATAATAACAATAATGTGCTTAGGATAATCAGAGCTGAAATCAACAGCAACACCCTCACTTTTATAGCATGGGACCCTTACAGCACTGCCCGAAGAACAAAAACTTGGCTGTTTGCCTCTTTCCTTTTCATACCACAAAGATATGCAGCAATCACTCAAAACCACTGGCTTTTCATACAGCAGCAGAGATCAATTTTTACATTCCTGTAAAACTGTATCTTAGGGCCAACGTAACTTTTACATTACATGAGGCATTAACACTCTTTTTCTGCAAGTGTTCTACAGCAGTTGGGGATGTTTTGAGTATTCAGCCTGAAGGGGACATTGCTAACAGATGCAAACCATGGAAAAATGGATCCCAACGGTTATAACCTACTCTATTATTTCTTTATAAAATGCCTTTGCTGTCTCCTTTCTTGGCAGAAATCTGTAGATAACAGCGTTGCTTTGACTCTATGACTCTTTTAAGGGAGACTGGAATCTGGTGTCTTACCAACAACAAACACAAAATGAACCCATATATATATATATGAAAATAGTAGCAGAAAATTATACTGTTGTTAGCTCTCAACTGGTTGTTCAGGAAGAGAATACAAAACTCCCTGTACTCTATTAACAGTCCTGCACCGAGATTACCCAAATGGCACCCTTCTCCGCTGGCTTGTGTGCTAATTTGCTCCCAAGAGAAAGTCTGAAAATGAAGTCATAACCTGGCCTCCCACCATGCTCTGGTTTGCTCTGAAAGGAAACTTAGGCATCAGAATTGCCGAAATCACTAAATGAGAGTGGTAGGCAAACAGATTATGCACCCTGAGGAATTGCAGCTGCCACTGTCAGGGGCCTGGGGTCAGCATGTGGCACCACACTGGTTTGCATGCTGGTCTGAAGCAAGTACCTGGACAAAAGTGTTTGCAGGTACTGGGCAAACTTTAAGACTTTACTATATAGACATTGCCCTTATTTGTTTATTCTATTTTCCATAAATATACAAAGGTTTTTTTTTGGGGGGGGGAAGAAGATATGAAAATTTTAGAGCACTGTAATATGGCAGTGCTACTCGAGCCGTGATAGACATCTGTCACTGTTTGTCCTTTGAATTCTTGGGAAAAATGTCTACATTTCTCTTCATGTTTACACTAATATGTACAATAATTTTCATGTTACTCTGTATGATAGTTCATAAAAAACCCAAAACAAAACCAGAAAAGAACACCAGAGCTCTTAAACTGAACATTATTAAATGGATAGATGGAAATTCATAAGACTTCCTTTTTTGTTACCGTGTATTTCTCTCCCCTCAGTTAAGTCTCCACATGACAAAGCAGCCCATGATAAAAGGTTATTGAGTACCACTGTATTATGCCATTAGTACCCATTGCTTTGGATCAATGACAGAGAAATTCCCCACTGTGTTTACAAGCTGCAGCATTCAAAGAGAGACCCAAATAAATCAGATATTTTACACTAACAATATCCTACAGAGAAGCCATTTTAACTTCCTCTCTGACACACTTTACTTTCCGGCTCATAAATATAACACAGAGTGCTTACAATGCTCCGTAAGCCATGAGCAGAGGCGCACACAGCTCTCTGGGCCACTTGGGGATGTCCTGAGTGCAGGGTAACAGGCAACGTAGTCAAGTAATACTTGGCTGCATTACTCCATTACATTTTTTGCCATTGCTTTGGTGGTTGAGAAACTCTCAAATCACCCGCTGATCGACGCAGAGGAACAGAAGCAGTAGTTACCTGAATACTTTTGCAAATTAATGAATACTTCTAAATTAAAAAAAAATGAGGAAAACCAATAAATGTATTCTGATCTTCCCTGATATTATTAGGAGAGTTCTAAGAAAGCTTATGCTCAAATAGCATTCTTATCAAAATATGTAATAATCTACTGATTGTTCATATCTTTCATATATCTGATGCATTTAAAATAGATAATGGTTTGGTATTTCCTTCATCAAGCTCAAAACTCACCAGCTGGGTCAGTTTTATATGCTGTCTACTCTGGCAAAATTCTGGGGAGGGAAACCCATAAAAAGAAAGAAAAAAAAAACTTACCAGAAAGAGATGAAACAATTTAGAAAGATCAGGGCTGACAGTTTGTCTATCATGTTTTGGGGTTTTTTCTGGTCAGAGTCTACATCTAGACCCATACTGTGAACTCCCCTGTTTCTCCTGCCTGACATTTGGTACAAATATTATTGTCATGTCTGTATCCCATTTCTTCCAAAACTGGCAACTTGGGCATCAATCAGTGCTGAACGGATGCTGAGTTGCGTAACAAGTGACAACATCGACTCCCAAGGTATCCACAACTCTTGCTTTGTGAATAAGTTTTGACATGTTAGGCACAAACCTGATTCTTACAAATGTGTTACAGTAACAAACCAGCATTACAAATAACAGGGAATGGCTTTTGTTCTCCTGAAGCATTTGTTTTCCTTTGCAGAAGAAATATTTCTATGTTAATTAGATTTTTCTTTTGTCCTGCCTTCTTTTGCGATTCATCTTTCATAACTCTCTTTCTTTTTTTTTCAGCAGAAACATCTGCCACCGGCTTTGCAGTAAATCCTTGGCACACAGGTATTATTCTTCATTAAAGAAAACAAAACACCACAAAACTCCCAAAGATGAGGATACTCTTTTCCCTGGTGGCCTACTCAGACACATTATGTTCTCCTTCTGTCTCCAGTCATCTCTGCTGGCAAGTGTCAATTACAGACACAGGTTTTAGGGAACGGAAGGATAAAGCACAATTTACAAATACTTTCCTCTGGAAGCAGACAGGTGTAATGACTGAGACTGCTTGCTGTAATTGAATTTCATGCTGTCATCTATTCAGTCACAAAAAGATGTCAGATTCAAGGATGCTACTCATGGGGGAAAAAAAAAAAAAAAACCCACACAAAACCCACCAAGACCAAAACCCCTTAATACATTCTCATTGCTACAGTATAGCTAATATTGCCATCCTAGTTTGACTTGTCTAAAAGTAAAAGTTGCTTTTGCTGGAGGATATGAGGTGATTAGAGCTGCGGCTTTGGGGGGCCTGCAGACTAGTAAAATTATGTTTATTTAGCATAGCACGTCCAAGAGACAATTGAATGAATTCCAGCCCCATAACAAAGCATTTTGTTTCAGACATAGCCAACAAAAATGTGGAAAGAAAGTGCCATGCCAAAAAAATAAAAACATTTGATCAAATATTAACAGCAAAGCATATAAATATTCTATAAAGATGTCAGCACAAAACAATAATTATCAGTATGCCAGAGGTTTGATCAAACTGATGCTTTCAAAGACATAATTGTTCAGTGGGGAAAAAACATTAGTCTACTAACATTCCTAAAATGTGTACGACTTCTGTTCCAGCCTTCCAAATTCCTGTGAAATGCATTATAATGGCACTGCTAACGATGGGCATATTTCTGAAAGCAGCATGGGTGGTATTCCCAGGGAACGCAGGAAGAATTCCTTTCAAAAAATGGCTCGCATTTTTTTTCATGTTATGAGCCTGTATTTCTCCCAAAGAGCATTAAATATCTAGAATGTAAGGAGATAGACAAATATCTGTCTGAGAATCTCTGCTACAGTGACAAACATCAGAAGCAACAAGCCTGAAGTTAGTGCCTATGCACAGGAGTGAAGGTCATGTCCATGAGAGGAAGGTCAGGCACAGCAGTCAGCCTATGTCTCCCTCGGTCAGGGCTTGTGGAAGAAGCAGTTTAGTGACCAGAGTGAGGTCACTGCTGCTGCCGAGAACTGCCACTGACATAAATACAATATTCAAAATTTCCCTTGAAGTACAAAAATTCATGTACATTGCGATAACTGAGAAAAAAAATCCATTTGATGCAATGTTGATTGTCCCGAATGCAATAATTTTGGGAGTATTCACGAGCTGTTAAAAATATGCTGTCATGCAAAAGCAGAAGGAAAACCCGTTATCTTAGGGGGAACATATTTTATAAAGTGATTCTAGTTGATTGATTTAAATATACAACATAAATTAACACCTGACTATTAAAAAGCAATAATTACTTTAGAGATAATGCAGATATTTATTTAATTATAAAATATATACAAAATCTATGAAAATACTTTCAGTTTGGGTTTTTTTGGGGGTTTTTGTTGTTTTTTTTTCCAACCAATAACATTAAAACTTGTAACAGGAATAACACATTTCTAGGATTTATGCAACTATATATGATAAATTGGCATGATTTTTTTTAAAAATGAATCCCTACCATCTATTACACAAAAAGTAAACTCTAAACATAATTTCCAAAAGACTTTAAATATTCTTGACTTTGAGTAGACATTGTTTCCTAAATCTCCCTATTTTTTAAAATAACCTTAGATTTGGGGGGATTTTTTTGTTATTTGAGAACATGCTATGGTTCAATGCTTCCCCAACGCCTGCTCACCAGAAAACCTTTCACAAAGACTCGTCTGATGCAGAAACATATTAAACTGGAAAGACATCAATCATTTAATGAAGGAATTTACTACGTGCTTTTAAAAGCTGTACAGAATCATCATCTTTTTACAGACTTTCTAGAGGCTTCACTTCCCTGAATGCTATGAGGCTCTAAGGGAAACCCAAGTTCTGTATCCAAAGGTTAACTTCTTGGAGATTTAGATTGCGAAAATGTCAATTGCACGAATTATAAACCCATTTAGCTTTCTGATTAGTTCCACTTTTAACATAGCATTTAGGGCTCAATTCTGACCTCTCATCAATTATATTTTAGTTTAGCTGCATTGATTTTATCTAAGTTATCCTTGCTTTATACCAATGGAAATAAGATCAGAATCAGGTCCTAAGGGTAAAGTAATTAAAAATTTAATTACCACAACTGATCATGCAATGTAGCTACATCATTAATTGGTTACTTTTTCTTTTTTTTAAACAAAAAGATTAAAATTTCTTTGCCAGTTTCAGAGATATAGGTTTTTGCTCTTTTATTTCAGAAATAGTTCTGGATGGGATCCAACTTAGGCACCTGGGTGCACCTACCCTTTAGGAGACTACAGCTCTCCTACACTGAGCGCTTAAGTTCCCCCAAATATCTTTGCTCCCTGTGACACAGAGGTAAGTGCATTGGAAAGATCCAGAAAGAGATCCTGCCTGTTTAAACTGAGATGCATAAATTTGGGAACATCTTCATTTTAAGGCCTTAGAAAAACTTTCCCCATTGACTACATAGTGAATTTAGGCACTGATTTTAGGAGAAACAGATGACCTGGCACACCAAATAAACCTGATACATAACATTTACATACTTTTTAGGTGAGGCAGACCCTGTCTTCCTCACACTTTTTAGAATGTCTTGCTACCTCCTAAATTTTCCTTGTGAAATTAAGGAGGTGTATTCCTCGATCTTTAATACACCTTACGGTAATTAGTCTGGAGTCTGCTCTGACTTACCTCTCTTGTAAATCTTGTAGGATTCAGGTTTCTACGTACAATAGTATAAGTGTAATTCTTGATGAGCTTAGAGGTATTTTAGCAAGCTGATAGCTAAATACTGTAACTACTTCATAACTCCAAGTTCACAATTGTAGGGAATCAATTTAATGCTGACAATATTCCTAAGTAGAATTGAAGTGTGAACGAACATTTTTATAAGAAAAAAACCCCCACAAAACAACAAAACCAGAACAGCAGCTTCTGAGTCTAATTCTCTTTCAATTTTTAATGGTGTGAATAAGTAGTGACTGCACCGAGTCCTTTCATCCTGATGTTGAACTTTAATCAATACCCAGGATGAAGGAGATGAAAATGGAGCTCTTTGCAGTACCAGAAAACCATGCAATATTTAGTCAGAAAGGTTAAACTTAAAAGAAAGATACAAAGCTGGTTCTGGTTTATTTCAGAATTATTCAATATATTGGAAAAAATAAGCAAAATTCCATAAGCATCCTTGAATAGTTTATTATGGTTCTATTTATCTTAAATAATAAACTTGAGATCTGATTCTTCATTCTCTCACTCATAGTGAAGGTATTGAGAGAGTGCAGGGTTGGTCTCTCATTCAGACTGCATGCAAGATATGCTGTCCTGTTACATAAAAGGATGGAAAAATGGTGTCTACACATCTTACAAGTCCTTCCAGGTTTTAAAGGATACAGTAAAAAGACAGTAAAACGGGAATGTCACAAAAGAAATTAAACTTGAATCATAACCACAGTACTATTCTATGTTTTAAAGAAAATTACTGTTTTCCTACACAGACTGTGTAGACAATTTTGCAATTACTATTTTGCAAGTCTACAGTAGAAATTATTGCTACCTACATGTATATACAGCACAAAGGTTGTATTCACCACCAACAGCTAAAGACTTAAATTTAGTGATTCCAAGGCACATCACCAGTTGGTTTACATGAGTGAACACAGTGTACAATATAGTTCATATTTTGTTTAGCCAAACAATATGACATCATTTAGACCAATAGTGTATTAAATACCAGAATGTGCAAGGTTGCACAGTATGTAAACAGAAACAGAAATAGGGCTATATTCTCTGAAACTATTGCCTTATTCATTTGAAAAAGCTCCAGTGTAATTATTTATACTCATGAATGTATTATAATACGCATATTAAGATGCATATACATCAGAATTGTGAACATCTATAGCTTGTTTCCTTAATATATATGGTCTCAGCACTGCTTACTGTATGAAATTAAAAAAGAAAAAAAAAATATTGGTACTGGAATTTCCCATGATAATAAATATACTGAATGTTCATTAATTTCCCTTAAATGTGCATGTAAACCCCTGCCTGGGAAAATAGCAATGCTAAAACACTTAGAAACTCCTCTCATGATCATTCAATGATAAAAATACTCAGTCTCCTCATTACCTAGATATGAGTTTCTGTAGCTCTTTACATGAGTCCCACTGAAAAAGGTGGAATAGTAGAGAGGTTACTTAACTAATCAAAGGTGTACTGCACACATGCTCAGGGATAATAAAAAAAGCAAAAAAAAAAAAATCCCCCTTTGTTCTGATTACCCAACAGTGGTTGAATTAGTCATAAAATAAAGCTGGCAATGATAAGGGCATGTCTTATTTTTAATCTCTACTTGAAGGGGTTTTCTTTTTTTTAACCTTGTAATTTCTCTAATCCAAACTAAATTAAAGGTTTATAAAAATACACATGTAAAGTCAGATAATATAAAGACTCATGGCACTTTTATAATAACATTTGTGTCCCATGGGAATCAATCAGAACTTCATACATGCAGTAAGTGTGCAGATTAAATAGAATAGATACCTTCAAATAGACATGACTGCAAACTGATTTTAGGAGTGGAACATCCAACAGGCTTATCTTTATTCAAAGAACATTTACCATATACTGGCTGCATACCTTGCACTGTTTAAGGTAGTGTACAATTTATCAATAAATACAATTCTTCTTATCTGAAGAAAAATTTCACCCTTTCCCCAAGTGTGCAACACCTGCCTGGACTGATCCCATTTAATTTTGCACCTGAGATATTAAAAAGCAAGTCTGTCTTCCTGTATTGGGTTTGCATGGCCAGGTTTTGGTAGCGGGGGGGGCTACAGGGGTGGCTTCTGTGAGAAGCTGCTAGAAGCTTCCCCTGTGTCTGATAGAGCCAATGCCAGCCGGCTCCAAGATGGACCCACCGCTGGCCAAGGCCAAGCCCATCAGCCACGGTGGTAGCACCTCTGGGGTAATATAGTTAAGAAAGAGGGGGGAAAAAGCCTGCTGTGCAACAGCAACTGCAGTTGGAGAGAGGAGTGAGAATATGTGAGAGGGACAACCCTGCAGACACCAAGGTCAGTGCAGAAGGAGGGGGAGGAGGTGCTCCAGGTGCCGGAGCAGAGATCCCCCTGCAGCCCCTGGTGAAGACCATGGTGAGGCAGGCTGTCCCCCTGCAGCCCATGGAGGAAGGATGAGGGGGTGTAGAGATTCCACCTGCAGCCCATGGAGGACCCCACGCCAGAGCAGGTGGATGCACCTGAAGGAGGCTGTGGCCCGTGGGAAGCCCACGCTGGAGCAAGTTCCTGGCAGAACCTGTGGTCCCATGGACAGAGGAGCCCACGCCGGAGCAGGTTTGCTGGCAGGACTTGTGACCCCGTGGGGGGCCCATGCTGGAGCAGTCTGGTCCTGAAGGTCTGCACCCCGTGAAAGGTACCCAGACTGGAGCAGTTCATGAAGAACTGTAGCCCATGGGAAGGACTCACGTTGAAGAAGTTGGTGGAGGACTGTCTCCCATGGGAGGGACCCCACATTGGAGCAGGGGAAGAAAGTGAGGAGTCCTCCCCCTGAGGAGGAAGGAGCAGCAGAGACAACGTGTGATGAACTGACCCCAACCCCCATTCCCTGTCCCCCTGTGCTGCTGTGGGGGAGAAGGGAGAGAAAATGGGACTAAAATTAAGCCTGGGAAGAAGGGAGAGGTGGGGGAAGGTGTTTTTAAGATTTAGATTTATTTCTCATTATTCTACTCTGATTTGATTGGTAATAAATTAAACTAATTTCCCCAAGTTGAGTCTGTTTTGTCCATGACAGTAATTGGTGAGTGATCTCTCCCTGTCCTTATCTCAACCCATAAACCTTTTGTCATATTTTCTCTCCCCTGTCCATTTGAGGAGGAGAGCGATAGAGTGGTTTTGGTGGGCACCTGGCCTCCAGCTAAGGTCAACCCACCATACCTCCTTAAGGTCCTTTCAGTTAGTGGAGAAAGAGATCCTACTGGTCATTTAGGTCTTATGGTAAGCAAATCTTAGGTGGGCCTTTAAGTTATATTTTGTTGCTCCAGGTGTATCCTGAGATGGAACCTACATTACTTGACTGGTAGGACTGTTTTTTCATGCTATATCTTTTGTAAAATTTGAGGTTCTTTTATTATTTTATTATCATTATTCAGTTTTAAATGGTTAGTCTAATATTTGTTTTCTATGATAGAAATACAGAGATGCTAATTTCTGGTATTTTTATCAATTTATTACCCATAACTGGCAACTAGTCTGTCTAATTTAAATTCTTGAGTCTATGCAGTGGATGCCTAATGAAAAACTCTCCCAAGAAGAAATCTAATCAAGGAAAAGGGCTGTCCTAAAAGGCTTCCAGAGAGACATCCTATCTGGCACAGCTCAGGCACCCTGCTAGGGAGGCAGGACTTCCCTCTGAGGGACCTCGGAAGCATCTGCCACTCTTCAAGAGGTAAACGAGGCATGTCTTTTAAGGATTCTTGTTTACTCGGAGATTAAAATTTGTGTCGATACACGATACACAGCAAAGTTTGGCAGATGGAGTCTACCACCTACCCACCTTTCTGCTGCAGTCATTAACTTTTCTCCAGGATCCCTAGAAACCACTCTCACCCCCTAGATACAAACAGACTTTTGAGTTTCTGCAGTTAATTTCCGCAAGATTGTATTCTATCGAACACACTTACATAAAAGATTCATAGATATACATGATAAATTAGGATTGTGACTAATGCAGATTTGTGAGGGGCAACATGCAAACAGCTAGCCAGCTGACCTACAGCACAACAGCCAAATATATGTCTTAAATGACTGAGCTTGGACTGAAGTTACAGGATCATCCAAAATTGTGCTAAACCCCTACATTTAACTGTACAGCCAGTCTATCCAGATGACGTACTCTAGTGTCAAGTATGTACTTCTCCTCCCCTTTTCAACTCTGTGATAAACTGCTGGCAAAAAAAAATTAAAAAAATAGAAGAGATGATCAATATTGTATTTTAAAATACTTAGAATATATTTTTATATGTATATATATTTAATAACAAGCTAGGTCTCAAATCCTAAACCCCCTCCAAAAAAAAGATGGATTCAATTAGTGTGAAATTATCCTATTTTCTCCTTTCCTTCAGTTTTCATACTAGTCCATAGCTCAGGGAATATGACACAAAAGGAAGAGGGAAGGCAAGGCAAGGGAAGGCAAGGCAAGGCAAGGGATGTGTTTTTTTTCAATCAGTGCTTTCTTTCTCAGAAATCAAATAACTGCATCTGCTTCATTGACTTTAACATGAAGAAAGTGAAATCTGAAAAAGTTTTTGTCTAGCCCTGACTGTATAACAGCAAGTGAAGCGCTGTGACTGGTCTTGAGTACTGGCTCAGTACTTCCAGAAGGTCAGGAATGCAAGCAGTTGGCTAGAGTCTAAAGGAAGCTTAACTGTTGAAAAAAAAAAAAAAAAAGCCATTTTAATGACTTAACAGAGTCTCAGAGCAGGTTAAGCTGTCTGCATAGATACAAACAATGACAATAAAAATGTTAGACTAAAGAAATTCCCCTTACCTATAGAATATCAATGTTTATCAGAGGAACTTTATCTTGTTCTTAACAAGTTGAATCATGCAAAACAAGATCAATAAGGGAGGATGTCTTTAAAGCTCCACGGTTGCATAATGGAAATTACTTTGAAGAGCTGGCTGTGTGTTTATGGAGAGTTAGCAAACTGTCCCTGCAGGCGCTGGTGACATTAGGCAGCTCAAAATACAGTATTTCACTGGAAGCATATCTGACTCATTCTATTGGCATAAACATCACATGTTTAGCATTAACCGCTTTTACAACCTGCTTTATAAATATATTTTGCTTCCCTTTCCAACGGCTATCTTCTTCTTTCTTGTGTTGCAAATATTTTCACTTGTTACTTTCGCCTCTGACAGTTTGACGGTTATTACCTTAAGACATTGCAGGTGTTCTTTAGTTCTTTTCAAAGAATCATCTAGGTACCTAAAGCCTTCAGCACATTAACAGGTGACTAATTTTTAATGGTAGACCTAAAAGAATAAAGCTCAAGGGCAGAAAATACAAATGAAATGGCGACAGAAGCACTTAATGTTTTTTTAAAATCCAGTGGTATTATTTTTAAGCTGAAGTGAAGAATAGTGTAATCACTGGCACTTTAGAATAGGACACTGCAACACTCAGGTTATAACAAATGGAACACACTACCCTCTTAATAAGGCTATTAAGCCTAATACAAACACCTCAGCAGAGTGAAAGGTGGATCAACAGTGTTACCATTTGCTACAGATACAGGTTTCCACATTGTCACTGGTTTTCCAGATAGTGGCAAGTTCACAAGAATGCTATTTTTGCTTAAACTATGAATGCCTGATAAGAATGATCTGAATTTTCTTCTCTATAGATTTCCTGTATTCACTTCTCTTGTTTTGTCTGTATTGAAAAGTAAAAACAATGACAAAGTGTTTCTAGCATTGACTCAACTATCATTTATATATGTTTCATGCACTTAAATGCACTCAAATTTTTAAAATAAAGTTGTGGAGCTTGAATAACAAAATGGTAGAGCTTAATGAAACCTAAATTCCACAGAATTTACAATATGAAATGGGGACAAAGACTTTAAGTGTCTTTACTGTAGAAGAACCAAAGAGCATGGAAAAGATGAAATTCTTAAATATAGCAAAATAGAGGCATTGTAAGGAATGCTATATCAAGCCACTGGAAGGATGGGTATGAGAGGCAAACCAAATTTACATACAGTTTAGAGCAACCTTAGGAAATTATACTTCTAGGTCTCCTGTAATATTACTACAGAAAACTTTTACTTAATTGTAACTTAACTGGAACTTACCCATCTTAAACTTTTACTTACTACAGAAAATCTTTCAACAGAAGACTTTTCTCTGTAATGTTTACCCATGGCAGATGAAGAAGAGGATTAAAAGTTACATAAGTAAAACGGGGATGTACTGGTATTGAGTGGTTCATTTAAGAGACAACTGTATTTGAACAGATATTGTCCAAAGTGGGCTCTTTTTTACATACTACGATTATCTTTTATCCTTTTAATTGCAAATGGTAAATTCACTTTAAAATAATAAATAGGACACAGTACCCTTCTCCATCCCTCTCAGTTTTGGAAGAATGACCTAAATCTAGCCAGTAGATAACATCTGTACTACTAGCCTGTATCCCCCAAGGGACTGGAAGGTAGGTGGTGTGTACCACTTGAGAGACAGGCCCCAAGAGTAGAATGCTGCCAAGGGCTGGAAAAACAAATTATGTCTTTTAATCACTGGAATTATCTAGCCTTGTGTTAAATCACAGATAAATTAAAAAAAAAAAAAAAAAGAAAAAAAAAGAAAAAAAGAAAAAAAGAAAAAAAAAGAAAATTACGTGACTAGAATGAAAGAGATCTTAATGAAATTTTTGTCCTCATTCTTTTTCTTCCTGACTCTTTTGTCATAGTATTCAAACACAGTTTTCTTCCATATAAAACTTGTGTCTTTTTTCACTTTTTCAAATTCTCAAAAGATTTGTTTTTTTCAAGGTAGTTTCTTTTGAAATTGCCAGCCTGAACAATGGTTTATTTAATGCACTCTGTAAAACTATTTCTCTCTTAGACACAAACTTTTATTTACTGACTTGGTGTTTCATCTTTCTTCTTAACTTTCTAAGTTTATTTTACTGTTGCATTCTTTCACAGCCCTAAGGTAAACAACCACCTCACCTATGTATATCAGCACTCAGCTTTTTAACTCAAACTCTCTGCACAATGAATGCTGTGCTATGGGCTTTCATTCAAGATATATCACCTGGCACTTTTTTTTTTTTTGTTTGGTTGGTTTATTTATTTTCTGGCCTATCTGATTCATTGGAACATCAGCCACAAATAGAAGCTAATACACCTGCTTTGCTTTAACTGCTCACCAGTTAAATAATTCTGCTCACCAGATACAATCAATACTACAAATGACTTGTGCATTAATGACATAAAAGAAACAAAAAAAGTGTTAAACTGATGACCCTCTAATTATCACATCTTTACTGAGGCAATGGCAGCATATTTATAAATGCTGTTGGACTTCTATATTGCCAGGACATTGATTTTTGCCAATTAATGAATCTTTGTATCCTAAGACAATACTATTCTTTCTTGAACTCGATAGAGATCTCTGATTACACATAGAGATGTTCTTGGGAAAACACTGTAATTTTTCATTTTAATGTTCTTTTATTAATGAGAAATAGCTAATTGATTTTTCTGGGATGATTATAATCCCCAAACCCACCAAAAATATATATATCACAAACCAAACAAAGAACCAAAATTCACTGAAGTGATGCTGATAATAAAATAAATCACTACATTATTTTTCCCTGGCACCAAAAAAACCCAAACCAAACCAAACCAAAAAAGTTAATATGCCCATGTGAAGGCAAGCCTGAGTTTTGCAATACAGATTTTACAGTAACCAGATGCTATGATAGCTAGTGTTAATCTATTTTAAATAGGTTATCTCATTTAATGATCTAAATTTTCTTAGTCATAATTCCATTTAAAATATGCTTTGTTTATTAACATTTCTTAAAATATTATTTGAAATATTACTTTTGAAGCATGTTGATTAAAAAAAAGTACAGGAAGCAAGAAACTTCAGTACTAAAAGAAATACAACCTTCTTAGATGTTATAGATTTCCATCTAAAACAGAGCTGAGGAACTGCAGTAACTTAATCATCAGCATCCACACCAGTGACTGGAACGTGTCTGAGTGCCTCATTCTCTAACAGTGATGTCAGACCAGAAAACCCAGGTTCATCATCATGCAATTTTAGGCACCAAGTGGCACACCAAAGTTAAAAATAAAGTCTCCAAGACTCCTTAGAATAAAGACACATTCCCATCTAGCATCCCTATGTCTTGCTGTTGGATTTAGGACAGTTTTTTAAAAAAAAGAAAAAACTTTATAACTAGCATACAGACTTCTGGTTAGGTGCTAAACTGAAAGGGATTAAAACTAGGCCTGAGTCCTTATCTAGAAAGTGTATGTGACTGAATTTACACAGATATATTCTCCCATGGGAGTCCAGAAAAGCAGGTTTTTGATCAAAATATTATCTACTGTGCAATTCCAATCTCAGGTAGCCAAAGTTTGCCACAAAGGTCAGCAAAGCTAGCAAATGGGATAAAACAAAGCAAAACAAAACATTGAACACCCACCTAACAAAAAGATATTTCAGACTGGAATTAACAGTGTTTAGGTGCTCAATTTTTTATTTCCTTACTCCTTCATTCTTAACTGTGGAAATGATGGCATCCCTTTCTAAAACAAGGTGAGAGGAGAATTCAGGGCACTCAATTCACTATGCTGTTCTTGCTAAAAGCTTGGTCTGTTCAAGTGTAAACATCAATCTAGTGATATATGCTAACAAAATGCAGGAAAACATGATCGTGAGCTGGCTGTATAGCTCTTCCAAATAGGTTTCTCTTCTGTATATCTAGGGCTTGGCCACAGCTCAAGGAGAAAATGCTCCTGCCATTCAAAGGAAACTGTCTCAGAAATGTCAACTGCTTACTGCTTGTATGGTTTTAGCTTACACCATGCTGAATATTAAATGCTCAGTTTTTCCTTATTAATTACACTCATTTATTCTTGCTGTTTCCTTTTACAGGTTAAAGAAAATTCATAGTAAAATCACTACAAGTCCTGCATTGCAAAGAAAACTTATGACAAGTTTTAGGAACTACTGGTACTGCCTGTGAGAATTACTCTATAAAAGAAAGGACCAGTGGACAGCGAGCGTGAGGAGCTGGTACATCTCAGAAATCAGTGAGAGGGTGGGCGAGACGCCCTGACACTTCCATATCACAGCTCTGTATGAAATACCTTCCCCTAGTTCAGTCATTACAACTCTCTTTACTCACCAAAAATGAATCTTGATCTTGAGATTCAGCCAACTGATACAGAAGAGACTTTCTGAGGCAGAAGAAAAAGTGGCTGCCGTCATTTTATTTTAAAAGTGATGACTTAAGGGATACTTTTTCTGCTCTTTTTTAAAAATATAGACCTTTGCCATGGGGATACATTTGCATCTGTAAATCGTTTCGGTTTTCTGCACAGTGAACAAAATTAAGCCCACTGTTATACAACTTCCTTGAATGACTAATTCAGACCAGAATTTAAGTTCACATGTTCTGAAGTTACACATAAGATTTGTTTTTCTACATTACAATATGAATAAAAATAATAAAAAAAGCCCCAAAACAGTAAAATATCTTAAACCTCTTAACCTCTTCAGAAGTTAACTCAGTGTGTTTGGTCAATAAGGCACACATCTCTTACACATGGATACATTGAAACACTGGGATATTGTTTGAAAATAAAATTCTGCACCAATATAAGTCAAATGGTTCATAATACTAAGATTAAAAAATCAGCACTATAGAAGATAATCGTATAGCAATGAATATCTATTCTAATATATATTATATTATTGTCTCTGTAAAATATAACTTGGAATATATAATGCATATATATGTAATGAATAATATATCTTTAAAATACAGGAATGAATAACCTAGTTACAAACATATTGACAAAACCCTCTATTACTCATTTATTTGTTTTATTTACTTATTTATTTATGTGGGTTTAGATGTCCCTCAAAAAAACCCACACAAGAAAATCAAAAGCAAGAATATCATTCAGTCCTTTGCAATATATCTGTTTTCAGCAAAGTTCTCATTGTTATGAAAATATTTCCCGGGTAATTATTTCTACTATTTTAATATTATAACTTTTTCTACTATTGGAATCATAGGATCATAGAATGATAGAATCATTTTGGTTGGAAAAGACCTTTAAGGTCATCAAGTCCAACCGTAAACCTAGCACTGCCAAGTCCACCACTAAACCATGTCCCTAAGCACCACACCTACGTATCTTTTAAATACCTCCGGGGATGGTGACTCAACTGCTTCCTTGGGCAGCCTGTTCCAATGATTGACAACCCTTTTGGTGAAGAAATTTTTCCTGATACCCAATCTAAACCTCCCCTGGCACAACCTGAGGCCATTTCCTCTTGTCCTATTGCTTGTTACTTGGGAGAAGAGACCAACACCCACCTGGCTACAACCTCCTGTCAGGTAGCTGCAGAGTGTGATAGTGTCTCCCCTCAGACTCCTTTTCTCCAGACTAAACAACCCCAGTTCCCTCAGCTGCTCATCATAAGACCCTTCACCACTTTGTTGTTGTTCTTTGGACACACTCCTGTACCTCAATGTCTTTCTTGTAGTGAGGGGCCCAAAACTGAACACAGTACTCGAGGTGCAGCCTCGCCAGTGCTGAGTACAGGGGGGACGATCACTTCCCTAGTCCTGCTGGCCACACTATTCCTGATACAAGGCCAGGATGCTGTTGGCCGTCTTGGCCACCTGGGCACACTGCTGGCTTGCATTCAGCTGGCTATCGACCCATACCCCCAGGTCCCTTTCTGCCAGGCAGCTTTCCAGCCACTCTTCCCCAAGCCTGTAGCGTTGCATGGGGTTGTTGTGACCCAAGTGCAGGACCTGGAACTTGGTCTTGTTGAACCTCATACAGTTGGCCTTGGCCCATCGATCCAGCCTGTCCAGATCCCTCTGTAGAGCCTTCTTACCTTCCAGCAGATCAACACTCCCACACAACTTGGTGTCATCTGCAAACTTAGTGAGTGTGCACTTGATCCCCTCATCCAGATCATTAATAAAGATACTAAACAAGACTCTGGCCCCAAGACTGAGTCAAGGGGAACACTGCTTGTGACTGGCCACCAACTGGATTTAACTCCATTCACCACAAATCCATTCATCCCTTCTTTAAAAGAAAAAAAAAAAACCAAACCCCAAAACAAAACAAAAAACCCTGTTTCTTTAAAAGCCACGCCAATAAAAAAATACTAGCATAATGACTTGTTTAGAAAGAACAAATATATTTTTCTTTTTTATTACTGTAAGGTTTTTACTCTGAAGTGTGGTTAAATGTGGAAGATTGTCCTTGACTGGATGCCAGGTGCCCAGCAAGCTGCTCTATCACTCCCCTCCTCAGCAGAAAAGGCAGGGGAGAAAAATAAGATGAAAAAAACTTGTGGGTCAAGATAAAGGTAGTTTAATAAAGCAAAAGGTCATGCACGGAAGCAAAGGAAAATCAAATGATTTATGCTCTACTTTCCATGAGCAGATGATGTCCGGTCACTTCCCAGGAAGCAGGGCTTCAGTAAGCATAGTGGTTGCTCCAGAAGACAAACATCATAAATATAATAAATAAAAATTATCCTGCACTTCCTCCTTTCCCTTAGCTTTTATTGCTGAGCAGATATCATATGGTATGGAACATCCCTTTGGTCAGTTTGGGTCAGCTGTCCTGGCTGTGTCCCCTCCCAAGATCTTGCCCACCCCCAGCCTGCTGTTGGGGGGCTGGAATGTTGGAGAGACAGCCTTGGTGCTGTGCCGGCACTGCTCAGCAGCAGCCCAAACCCTGGTGTGTTACCAACACCTTGCCAGCCACCCATACACAGCACAGCACTGTGAGGGCGGCTGTGGGGAGAATTAACTCCACCTCAGCCAGACCCAATATAGTACTTCATCAGTCTTCCAGAGAAGCGATATTTTAACTACTCTAGATCACAAAAATGTGCTGGATTAAACTTTACCACGTCCCAGAAATTTCACGGAAGACATACATCAAATCCACCTCAAACAAACCTGCAGACACCCAAGTAACTTTTGACTGCTTTTCCTAATCTAAAGTTCAAAAGCTGTGTAACGTTTTCTCTGTCATGCCTAATAAAAAAAAAAAAAAAAAAATCTATGGCAGAGATTTGGAAAAGACGACATGGGAAATGTGTGTTGAACCAGCAGATAAAGATTTTCACCTAAAATGGTGGAAAGAAATTTGAAGAATCTGTATTGTTTCCCAGACAAAACCATTGTAAATTGGCATAATAAATGAGCATGTCCTAATTGCTCAGGAAGTTCCAGAAATTAGAATCAAAGCTGTCCTTCAGAGTAAGGACATTTGTCTACTTCATCAAGCAGTACGTTGGAACGAGTGGTAAACAGGACATTAGCATTTCACCTTGTCCTTGGCAAAGCGTGCCATTGTTAGTAAGAGTGAAAGCTTTTTGGGTCAGAGAACGCATTTTTATATGTGTACTTAATGACTAGCATAGTCAGTCTGAAGTCTGATGGGAGCCTTTCAACACTATTCTAAAAGAAAAGAAAAAAGAGTATGCAAAAAATCCCTGATAATGACACTTTCAGCTAGTTTAGTAGCAAAATTTTATATGGCCCTGAAGATGAGAGATAATTTTAAGTATATTTCAAAAAATAAGGTGAAAAATCCAGTGATTCCATGGATTTAATAAGGCACATTCACAGCAGAAAAATAACAGAATTATATCTACTTTCCCTTGCTTTATACATCATTCCTTGCCATTCTCTTCCTTTATCAGAAATAGCTGTATGAAACAAGATAGGCTACCTCTATTTCCATCTTGGTTTGCAGGACTCAGTCCCGAAGAAAAATCATAAAATTGATTTGTGACATCACAAATAATGTTCAGTGTAACAGGTCTTATCACAGATTTTGGAGTAAAGAGTCTTTGAACAATAAGTCGGGAAAAGATGGGTCACAAGCAGAAAAAGCATAAAAATATCTAGAAAAATATTTAAAATGGAGCAGCAAATGGGATAAACAATCATTTAAATCTAGTTCCAATAACAGCATACTTTCCAAAACTGCGTACTATGAGTATGCTATGAGAATTCATATTCCATTTCTCTCAATATTTATAATGCACTGGCAGAATTCCCTTTCTTATTCTACCATTAATAATCAATAATGTCAGTGGTATATCCAGACAGTGATATTACCAGTAGTGCATGGTAATGGCAATACCAATGGAATAAATATTTTAATATTACAATAATGCTTGTTTCCAGTACCTCCTAAAGTGTGTTTAATGTTATATCAACAATATAAAGGGCATGGTAACATATGTGCAATATTTAAATTTTTTCCATTATCCTGTGATAATGAATGTTCATTAACATCTGCATAACACTCGATATGGCATACCTCCATAAAAGGTGTATGTAAAATGTGTACTGGCCAAAGACTTTTGATTATGCCAGATAAAAACTGAATTTCATCAGAATAATAAAAAGAAAACAAAATAAATCAATAAACACCATTTCCTTGCCAAAATTTCAACTCATTATTCTTGGCTATTTTGCTGCAAGTGTGGTTCAAATAAATATGCTTATACAAGTAATTAATAAAAAAATAAAAAATAATTCATCCTTTCACTTTTCACTTAGTACAAAAGATTAATATTTTATTTCAAAAGTCCAGTTTTCTTCTTCCACAAACTACTAATCAAAAAACCAGAAATTCCATCAGTCTGAAAAAATTTAGCCAGAAATTAAGACCTGGAATGGAAATGCTTAAACAAATATAAGCCTAATTGACTTTGCTTTATCTTTGTTCTATCTGTACTTACATCTAGGCTAGGACTATCATGAAACTAAATGTGTTTAAGGCAGCTTTGGCTTCATAAAACCAGTTTTACTCAGAGCTGCCTGGCATTGATCCTGCAGCAACAAGTGAGTTAAATTTTTGTCATTTGAGGAGTATATACATCCATTGTCATACTTAATTGTAAACACAACGATTAGGTACAGAAAGAAAAACCTTTCTTCTTAGTACAGAGAGTAATAGAAAAAGAAAGAAAGAAAGAAAGAAAGAAAGAGAGAGAGAGAGAAAGAAAGAACAACCATGATTTTTTTAAAAAAGAAATATTAAAAATAAACATCAATTTTCATTAACTGGATCTAGTTATACTTGACAATGAGTCAAGTGTATGTAAAATTATATAAAACAATGTAAATCTCAAGTAAAAATGATAGCATTCGTTAGCTAATGAGCTTTACTTTCTAATCTGCAGACTTGTTGAAAGGAGAGGTATTTTAGAGCAAACAAAAGTCCACCATATGGTGCAAGGAAAGACGCATAATAATTAACCCTTAACAAGGGAAGCACTGCATGCTATTGGTTTATGAATTCTCTTCACATTAGCTAGATTTCAAATGCCAGCATAGTTTTAAACAAAGAGAAATCTGGAAATGCCCCAGCAGTCCTCTTAAGGAGCACTGTGGCTCCAACACCTCTCTGTGGAACAACATCTCCCTCTCTCCTTCCAGGCTTTGAGGCTGGGGTGAAAGATTTGGATTTTTACACCTGCCACAACTTCCGCACAAATGCTCTGTTTTGACTCCGTAGTGTAGACAGGTGGAACACAACGAAGAAGGGGAATGCTTCATCAGCCTTTTGAGCATGCTGCAGCTCAGTGGTCTGGCTGCCTCCACGTGCAAACAGCGGGACAGGAATGGAAGCCCCAGATCCTGGGCTGCCAAGTGGGCCACCGTCCTGTTTTCTGCCTTCTGCTGGTAATATACCTATTGAAGGTACGTGTGCTCCTAGAGCAGAATACAGTTGTTTGCAGAGGGGATTAAATTGATCACTCCTACTCCTTACCTTAGGATGATATCTAGGGAACAGCACAACATTGGGAAAACAAAAACAATTTTTTACAATACAAATGCATTATTGCATCTTCACTGTACTTAGACACTTCAAATATGATAAATTTTCAAGATTTCTCTGAGCTTCCAATATTACAAGCAAGACTCTAAGAGAAGGAAATCCATATGTGTCAAGGTATCAAAAATTAAATTACCTACAGTAACATTAAACGTGTAAACTTTATTAAGTTTTGCATGGCACGTCCAGATTAGTAGTTGAAATGAAATGTCATGCTAGTCAACTCTAGCAAACATTGTACAATTACTCCAGTAAAAAGATACACATAGTTTCTAACTAGTTTTCTGGTGTCCACCATCAGGGATATGCTTTCTGGAGAGCAGGTTTATGTACTTTGACAGATGGGAAGGAGAACACTTTTTTCTAAAGAGGATGAAGATTCTTTGTATTCATATGAAAATGTTGAAAACCTTTTGGTAGTTCTTAAATTTCAGCATTTTTCCGTATGAAAGTTGAAGAGGATTTTTTTTTTGGAGGGGGGAGGATCTAATTTCAGACAGCATAAATGAGCGAAGTGAGAGAAAAGCTTTCTAAAGATACTGTTTTAAAGGAGAGAGAAGAAACCAGGATTGAAAGCACAAAGAAAGTTGAAGGGGTGCAAGTATACAATATATTCTTTATCTTTCATGAAATGGTCACTGTTTTGAAGCCTTTGAGGCTTAATCACTAATGAGTGATGTGCCATATGATAACTCAAAGCTCCATCTCAGGATCTACCCACGCCAAACCTTTATTGCTCCTGAAAACTACAACCTATTTCTCAATGGCTCACTGAATTGAACTCACATGCACTCTTCATCACCTGCTCTGGCAAGCGCGAGAGCTTTGAATAAACCCAAAGAAAGAAATATCCAAGCACTGTCCTTTATTAGCAGGAAGCTTTAGAAAGAAAAATGTGACTTCCATAACCCCTTCAAACTAAATCAGAATTAATTCACTTTATTTTGAAGCTGAGGAGAAAAAAAAAAAAATAGGGGAAATGGAAGGGGAAGGGGAAGGGGGCAATGGAAGAGGACGAAAAGAGATGATAGGGAAAGAGGTGGAATCAGCAAAGCTCGTATCTGGGAAGTGCTAGCCTGTAGATTAATGTAGCCCAATCTGCAATAAATTCAGGATGTGATCTGTTCCAGCCTCAACAATGAAATCAGCTTGAATGTTACTTTATAAATCACTCAGTCATTCTTTAACAAGATGAATGTCTGGCAAGATTCTTTCCCTCCCTGCCTCCTGGAAGAGATTACATTTTGAAAAGCTTTAATTTCTGAAAGTCTTTAATATGCTAAAGTATGGGCTGCTCCAAAAAGCAGCTTTAGCTCTGTATTTCAACAAATGAATTGAGAGCGAATACGCAAAGAGAAAGATGATTTACGCTCCCATGTCTCCCAGATTGGGCAAAAGATGAATGAAGAAATAAATAAATAAACAAACTCCAAGCCACCCTTTTTCTATAAAAACCTTGTTACATTGCTGAAATGCTAATTCTAATACAAACTATCACAGAGATGGTTTGTTGAATCAGTGCTTTGCTACTCGTGCTTCCAGGAATGAGTGAAACTTCATACCTAAATTCACCCTGATACAACTCTGGGTAATACTAGATTTGATTCTGAGCTACTGTGAATCAATCATTTACCTGAAATGAGTCACAAAGTCACAGAAAGGGTTTTCTGCTTTTGATTTTTTTTTCTTTGTTGCCATTTTCTTCCTGAAGGATAGCACTGATAGAAAATAAATCATATATTTAGAAGTTATCCCATTCTAAACAAATATTTTCCTTTTCTGAAATTTAACGTAATCTGATGCAAGAAATAGGTAGGAGAGGTAAACATATTTTTAACCAGCCCATCTGTCAGTGAATACCTTGACAAGCTTCAGCCCTGTAAATTCTGAAAACCTATGCTTAAAAGTTCAACCAATTAAAGTCAATGAGATTTAAGAATATGCTGACTTTTGCTTATCTGTTCTGCTAAAAGGGTTATTTTGTGGGATCAAGTCCAAACTAAATAACCCATCCATAGCCAATTGCCTGCTTTAAATCTATTCCACTACATTCCCATACTCTCACTACATTTAAGATGAATGAACACAAAGCAGATACAGTCTTTTATATTTGAATCTTTTACACATAAAGGATTAAAAACTTTATTTTAACTATGTGTAATAAGCATAAGGCAAACTGCTTAGGCAAATTCTCAGTTAAGTTACTCTGGGTTTATACATAGATACCAGAGCACTTGGTGGAAAGCCTGGCACTTCTGGGCTCTGCTGCATTTCTTCCTTTCAGAGTCCATTTCTTGCACTTTGCTTCATGACTCATCAGTCTCGTACATGTTGCAGAGGGAACAGTATGGAGGGAATCCATCTAGAAATGGATACATGCGTTGGCACATTAACTTCAAGGTGAATTTTCATGTGGTTTGTCCTTCCTTAGCTCTCCCTTTCAAGCCTCGGGCCTTGGAAGGAAGAAGAGTTGAGTCTTGGAGGCATTTTTACATACAAATTCTTGAGAAGAATGGATTGGGCCAAACCAGAAATCCTGCAAAGATGACTATTAACTTTTCATTAAAAATTTTCACATTTATAAATCCTACTTAAGAAGTGAGAGATTCTGTGGAATTTCCTATATAACCTGGCATACTACTCTTATTTTGACAAGATCTATTCTGTAGACAGCCAGTTTTACAAGAATCCTATATATTATCAAGGATTCATAGACAAGACACATATTTATCCATTTCAGGTCTTAATATCTGTCTGTATGAGGTCTTAGATGTTTCAAATTCTATATATTAGATTAGTGGACTGTTCCTGCTCTCACAGTCAGCTTTTTAGTTATTTTGAAAACTTAATCTTTACATGTTCTCAAGATGTCTCAATATATTTAAAGACACAAAACCATCACCACCACCAAAAAAACCCCAAACAATCAACATCAAACTGGTCTTACATCAGTGACACCAAGAGTTGTCTTGGTTTAAATAAAACCTATTTTGATTCCATTCACTTGAAGTTACACTAAGAAAGCTTCTTTTACAATATTTGCAATGGGATGTATACTTATATAAGTGCTCATCAACATAAGTATTAGTTATAAGAACAGATCCATGCCATGAAGATCTTATGGGTTAGTCTTGTATTTTAAGCATATCTTTGGGATTCCTGGGTTTACACTCCACAAATGTGTGATCAAATTAATTCTCTTTTTCCTTTCCTTTTCCTTGATTATGCAGATTTTTTTAGATGTGAAATTGCATCAAGCACAATACTTCAAATATGGTTTGAAAATATCCTTGAAGAAAATGTATAATGTGTTGTCTAAGTCCTCATGACAAACTCCCAGAAGATCTGACTGGTAATTTTGAGGGGTTTAGATTTTTTTAAAAGCTCTAATCAAGCCTGCATGGGCTGACCTGTGTGCCATGGTGTAGCCAACAGATTCTGGCAGCATAACATTCTATGTCCCCGACAAGATATGCAACAAAGTCCTGATCATAAGAAGGCCCCATGATTGTTACTGTCACTAATGTTTTGAGTTTAATTCAATAGTTAAAATATTGTACTCAGTTTTATTAAACCAACACTACAATTTTTTATAATGTGAAATTACCCTTCCGCAGTCATTGTCTTAAGGGTTTTTATTCTGAGTAACCTGAAGAAACCAAAAGTCATAACTGACATTCAGACTCAGAAGGGAATAAGTACAGGCACAGGAACATTCCTGAAGTAGCAAGCTATTGTTTTATTAACTCAGTGTACATGGCATGTAAGAGGACCCTGTCTAGAGATAACAGGGCTACCACCCCTGAGAACTGCTTGACTGAGTTCATTTAAAGATTCAGACCGATCTTTAAATTCTCTCATCTTTCTTCTTGAGGGAAACAGAAGATATTCAAGAAGGAATTCAATTGTCAAAATCCTTTGTTCTGTGTTTCTCACAGGAATAAGCTCAACTACTAGAACACTAGGTCTCCCCTCGCAAGATGAGTCCTCATTTGTTTGCACACAGCAGACATGAGTCACAAGTTGAACTAACTAAACACTTACACAGATCTAGTTAGTCACTTCTAATTAACTGTTCTTCACCCCTCCTCCTCAATGTCCCTGGAATGTTATGAGGGATGAAATAAAAATTTGCTAAACTTCTCTTGACTCTGACTATCATTCCCTCTTTAGCCTCAGGAAACAGGGATTGGTCATAGCTGCAACATCTCTAACAAGGATTCTGCTTTACAAGAAATGTGAATGGTACAAAGAAGAGCCACAGAGACATTTAAAAAGCTGAAATTATTGAATAGAGGAAATGACACCCATATGTCAGCTCTCTGTGGCACTCCATGAAATGCATTAACTCCTTTGCAGCAGAAAGTGCACGTTCCTTGTCTTCCTCCACTAAGCTCTTCTACAAATGAAGACCACTCAGCCTCCCTTCTCATAATGCAGATACTATACCAAAACCAAAATTGTTAAAAATTTCTGCACTATTAGCTCAAGAAGCTGCACATAATGCAAACATTTGAAGAAGCAATCATGTTGTTCCATCCTTTAAATTGCTACATTTGTATAGGAAGGATGAATGGTTGCATATCAGAAAAAAAGTTCCTTATTACAACTGGAGCCCTCTGATATTTGATCATAATGTTCTCAGGATATTGTTGGGAACAAAGTTATTTTGCTGTGATGGCCAATAAAATTTATCTATGGAGTAAACAGACTTTAAATGAAGAAAAGAATTAGAGAGCACAGAAAAAGACTATTAAATATACTACTCTGATGCTGGGAAGGGGAAAAAAAAGAAAGCAAG
The DNA here is from genome assembly GCF_028858705.1 of Grus americana. Lineage (NCBI taxonomy): Eukaryota > Metazoa > Chordata > Aves > Gruiformes > Gruidae > Grus > Grus americana. The sequence continues at coordinate 42,762,396 of NC_072854.1, forward strand.
GAATATTTAAGATCCTCCTTATAAGAATATAGATATATTGAGTTTATTTTAGTTTGGGGTTAGAGGAAATAGGATTCTTTAACAGAGAATTCTTTAAATTTGTCTTTTCTATTATGTCATAGCAAATGTAAATTAATGGTGTTATCTGAAGTTTAAATCTATGTGAAAGTGACCCTTGAGGCATATGTACTATCTTCTCTTTGTGAATCTATTCCCCCTGGCAAGCCCTGGTTTCCTCTGCTAGCTAAGGACTGCCCATTGTGCTCTGATTCCCTTCTTTATTATCTTGCAACTATCTGGTAGAAAGACTTATTTGATACTCATTCCTTTCTTTAGTCATCTCTCTCTTAAACTACCAGAGATCCTCTCTCCACCCTCAAACTAAATAGGAATAAAGAAGAAAAAATGAGGAAGCTCATGTCAGATACTGTTTTTCCATCTCTGGAATGGAACTTGTCTGCCACTTTGGAGGGAGCGAGTACTTTAGCTGGAGAACTTAAACTGAGGAGTAGCTGAGATCATACCTCAGAGCCCCAAAACAGTGGCAACGCTCTGCTAAAATTAACATGGACAGAAGAAGGTAACTACAATTATGGTTACTTATGGTACAAAGCTCAAGTGCAAGGGATGAAACAGTGCATCAAAAAAAAAAAAAAAAGAAAGAAAGGCTATCCAAGTTAAATTTCTCATAGAGTCTGGAACTTCTGAGAAGCTAGAATGCCTGCTCAAAAGATGTTGAACCAGATACTGCTTCAAAACAACCACAACTGTATTATCTCCTGACTGCTGCTGATACAGGATTTTAACACACTGGGACTTTGAGTTTCTCCACCCTCTCTTTTATTTCTTGAGAAATCATCCCTTAGATCAGGAGTTGTTAAAAAAGAAGTCTCAGAAGCTTCTATTGAACCATATAGTTTCTACAGAGTGAGCATTTTGTATCCTTTTTGACAGAAGGCATGAATTTGCCTTTCTTGCTATCATGTTCACATAGCCTGACCAATAACGTGCTTATCAATCTTTGGTTAATTCTTCATCATAAACTATTTCCTTTAAAATGCTGAATGTCTGAATTAAAAATAGATTTATTTTACTCTACCTTTTTTTTTTTTTAAAAAATGTCCTTTAAAATCCAGGCAATATTGACATTTCTGATCACAATGGATACATATTTTAAGAAAAGCCATTTTCATTGACAGTGACAGCTTGATTTACATATTCTGATTTGGGAAGATCTTCATCTCTAATGGAACAGGCTAAGATAATCTGGAAATATGTCTGTTTTCCTGACATACTTCCTAGATCCTTTCTGTCCTTCCTCTACTTGGTAATATGTTGTTCAATTTTTGGAATTTCTTGGAATCAGTAAATAAATCCTATCTGACAAATCATTGCACTTCTATGACTGGAAAGAGATCTCTGTGTCACAAAACTTAATGCTCTGTAAACTACATTGTAGATAATATTATGCAGTAAGGATATCAAGATGCAAAATATCAGAGTGCTTGCTGCTTTTTTTGACTGGAAGATTGTTCTAGAATGAGATGCATGTATTGTTAACTTCTCAGCATTTCCTTTCTGCCTTTCTCTTGCTAAATGAGCTAGGTATTTTTATTTCTCCTCACTTAGGTGAGGCAAAATGCATATATCTAACATCCCTAAAATGTTTAAGGAGGAATCACTAAGCAATCTTTAAGGTAGGAGAGAAATTTGAGTGGGACAGAACTGTTGCCTAGGAAGCCTGACACAGAAAGTGCTGTGGTGATGGGGTAGGAGGTAGGAATGACAATGGGAGGGGAAGGAAGTGAAGGAAGCAGTGTAATGCAAAACCTGAACTCTACCTCCTTTACCAGACCCAAACCTAAACCTGGCATGTGATATAGCCCAAACAGAAGTATTCTTACAAAACTGCTTTCTGGACAACCCACTGATGGTCATAGTTCTGCTGAAGGCAAGTTTGAAGTAACACATCTCAAAGAAGTGAATGCACTCTCCCTCCCTTTCTCTTCTTACTGCCTTAGATTATTGCAACACGGGCTTTTCCAATGGTGCAGAGAGGTAACATATATCCAGGCAAATTATAATTCCCTTTTCTGCATAGCAAGCCAGCTGCAGAGATGAAGTGACCAGGTTGCTCCTGAATTCAGTTCAAGCGCTGAAAGTTTCCCTTGGAGAATCTGCCCTATGAGTAGAACAAACATCTGCCAACATTAATGCAGTGATAGAGGGGATAATGCTGCTTTGGCTGTGCATGCAACTTTTTTCCTTCCTGAACTTCTTGGTCTTGGCTGCCAGGTGGCTCTTGATCCACTATTTGAAGGATAAAATAGACTATTCAGAAGAGGTGAGAAAAATTATAGAGAATAAAATTAAGAAAAGAAAATAGAAATAGAGATGAAGGGATTTTTGCTGAAAGAAAATGTATGGCATTTCCAGGTGTCTACTCAAAACATGAACCATATATCAGCCAGATTCCCTTCCTATTTCTAACAGTTTAGGTGAATGCAGTCTATATGTGTAGTTTAACCTGACAATGCCGTAAGAAAAAGTAATTACATAATAAATTAGCCACAAAGCTCATATTAAGTAATCAGAATGATTAAACGATTAAGGAGGAAAACTTGGAGTTGAGATGTTTGGATTCTTTTCTACATTCTGCCAATGATTTCCTTTCAAATCTTCAGTAATGCTTGATATCGCTAACAGAAATTTCTACTGCAACATTGGATAAGTATTCTTACCCTTATTTATGATGCATATGAAGATTAGAAAATACTAGGGATTTTCCTATACTTAGGACATGAACCCTACAAGGCATATCTCTGTGAAAACATAATGTAATTATTGTTAACTTCTGACAAATTAAACAGAAAGGTCATTCACTGACCCTACTGTGTCTATTTAATAAGAACTTTTTTGCAAAGATAAGACTATTACTGCTATTTGTATTCAGCAACAGTGTGTGAGGTAGTGAGATTATCCTTGCCTCTCTACACCCACCAGCATTTTTTTCCTCTCCCAGAGATGACAACCATGAAAATGACTTGCTTTGTAATACAAGACATCCTTCCGATTTATTTATTATTATTATTTAGCATTTGAGAAAAAAAACTATATTAGCTATTGGTTTTATCATGACTAGTAGACAATAAATACATAAATCTGAAACCTTGAGATTTATTAAATTCATTATATTTTAACAGACTGATTTTCTAATTGCAGCAGCAGTAGATAGGAGCAGCTGGTTCCAGAATCTGCAAATGAATGAATCCATCAGGCCATGATTGGTAGGTTGTGAAAAGGCTGTTTACTATTATAAAAATCTTTGTTTATCAAAACAAACCAAACTATGCTAACCAGGGTGCAGAATCAGCTTCCTTCAATTTTTTCCCAACTTACTCAAATAACCATTAACTTTTCATTTTATGTAGATAGATATATTTTACGTTACAACTGAGTGCGCTGACATGTACAACAACAGCAAGAGATACTGTGTATGAAATTCAATCCAATAAAATTACTATGAGAAAATCAACTTTCCTTAGTCTGAAGTGAATGACCAGGACCAGGAATGAAGAAACAAGACATAGGAACACTAGCTTAAAATACCTTTAAAATGACTTATTCTTTTTGTACAACAAAAATAAACACAACAAAGACTTTCCATTTGTTATGTTATTGATGACTATTTCTTTTTCACAATAAATAAAAGTAGATAAATAAGTTGGTTTGATTTGGTAAACAGAGAGAAGTGATGAAGAATGAAAAAAAAAAACCCCACCATAATAAACAAACAAAATAGTAATACGAAGGATCAAATTTACTAAAACTGTCTATGACTTTGGCTTCCCAAACCACAAACAAACACTGCAAACCAGCCATCATCTTGCCTTTATAAGCGAGTCAAAATGTGAAGGCAGCCGTGCACAGTAACTCTAATCTGCACCTGCCTGTATCTCCTGCATTCAGAAGTACACTCAAACTCTGGCTGCTTTGGAGAAAGCAGAGTATATGGAGACAACAGTGTCTCAAGGTTCAGGCAACAAGAGGAAAATGTGTGGTCTCTGTTTTATTGGCAACTTGTTCAGATATACGTTAAGACTTTTAATTAGCAGACTGGTTTACTTTATCCACTGACTTTCACTGTTTTTTCCCAGGTATAGTCCATTGTTGTATCATTAATGTCCCCATAGCAATGGTAAGTCAAGAATATCAGTATACATTTGTAAAAGTAAAATAAATTGCTATGTCCACACCAGGACTACAACATCCCTTGCAATAATATTTTTTTATGTAAAACATTTTCTTCCTCAGAATACATTCATATTCAGTTCTTTACACATTGCTATATTAAATTTTAATTTTCAGCTCCTAATCATAACAAACAGATTATGCAAGGACTTTTATTGTTTCCCTGTTTATAATAGCTAAACCTTCCACCATTCCAGTCTATTTTTCTCACTAGTAGTCCAACATTTTTGCCTATTTATAGAACCTGAGAGAAATATGGCCATATTCATATGGGGCCCCAGTACAGGGGAGACATGGAGCTGTTGGAGAGAGTCCAGAGGAGGGCCACGAAGCTGATCAGAGGGCTGGAGCACCTCTCCCATGAGGACAGGCTGAGAGAGTAGGGATTGTTCAGCCTGGAGAAGAGAAGGCTCCAGGGAGATCTAATTGCGGCCTTCCAGTACCTGAAGGGGCCTACAGGAAAGCTGGTGAGGGACTGTTTATCAGGGACTGTAGTGACAGGACAAGGGGTCATGGGTTTAAGCTGAAGGAGGGTCAATTTAGATTAGATGTTAGAAAGAAATTCTTCACTATGAGAGTGGTGAGGCACTGGCACAGGTTGCCCAGAGAGGTTGTGGATGCCCCCTCCCTGGAAGTGTTCAAGGCCAGGTTGGATGGGGCTTTGGGCAACCTGGTCTAGTGGAGGGTGTCCCTACCCATAGCAGGGGGGTTGGAACTAGATGATCTTTGAGGTCCCTTCCAACGCAAACCAGTCTATGATTCTATGATTCTATGTTTCCTAATTCTTATTGTCTCTGTTTTTGGAATACACATCTGATTTTGGTACCTTATTGAAAACGCTAAATCCTGCTGGCATACTGTATACAAAAACTCTTATGAAGAAAGATATGGTCCTAAATCTCAGATATATATATTTTCTTATCTATTTATATTTTAATATTCACCACCAGTTGTTATCGAAAACTGCATATGGATTTAGTGCAAAGTCCTTCTGCTAAAATTCAGTTTGATGTATGCCATGATCTGCCATGAAAATAAAATAAAGAGATGCAGCTGAGACTAAAAAATTCCTTTTTTTCACATCTGCCCTTAAAAAATATTGGTTTATTAAATGCTGGGTTTCATTAGAAATTAAGAGCAAGTGTGTTTGAATATAGTGAAATTTTAGTCAAACTATATATTACTTTTAGTGAAAATGCATGTATGTTATCATTTTCCCCATTGAAAAAGGAATTCCAAAAGATGAGCTTTATATTTCTATGCTATACCCTGGGGATGAAGACTAGTCGTATTGGGTTTTTTTAAATGAGTGCAGCCATTAGTATACTAAGGATTTTTGTCCAAGTTCATTGCACAAGGTAAGAACACAACCCTTAAATTTTCATTATAATTAGATGTCATGTAATATAATTTTCATAATTAGGTGCTACGATGGCTATATGATCTTGGAAAATCAATATAAACCTCAAACTGAAAAATAATAGAAAGAAAATAAGTGGGATATCCTTTCCAGTTATCAGATTTATCTATAATACACTAACCTGCATAAATGCCAGTCTAAAAATACTTTTTGACCAAAGATTACATACTTGTGGTAGTCCTTGGTGCTCTGGAGCCAATATTAGCAAAGCCCTGAGATAGCATTAAAAAGCTAAACGGTGAGATAAGAATAAGCTTACTGGCTCATATGTCCCCAAAAGAATCTGGACATAGCTAGGAAATAATCCCCTTTGAACGGGGTTCCATGTGTCTCTGCACACCATACTGTGGAAACTGTATTTTCCATACTGTGGAATTAGCAAGAGTCAAATATGTGTAACAAACCTATTGCCTTATAAAACATCATGGCTGTTTATCTCATAAAGTACTATTGTTTCACCATCATTAAGCTTGCATAATTATAACTTCATTTTATGCTACCGCCCTGCCATTGGGCGAGTGCATTGGAGTGCATGAGTGCATATGTGCTTTAAAAAGAGACGTTGCTGTGCTTTTAAAAGGGACATCACCAATTTGAATGTTTAACTAATTTTTTTCAGGTACAGTCCATGTTTGAAACATGTTTAAATGCTGCTACACAATTATTTTATTATGCAACTTTCCGACAAGGAAGAAACACAGCACTTGAATTCTGTAGAAGCTTGTATTTTCAAGAAACCCAGTTCAGTGAAATGTAGGATTAAGATGCCTTTCTGGCACTTTTTCATGTTTCCCAGGCTGGACTATGATGGAAATTGGAACAGGCCCCAGGAGATGACAGCTGAGGGGGGCTTTCTGTATTATAGCGGACTCCAAGGATGCCCTAAGGTAAGCTGAATTGCTCAGAGTTTGCACAATGCCGCATGCTGTTATTTTGTTATCGAAGGCACCGTTACATTTTAGTACGCTGTGCTTTCACAACCCACCGGCAAAGAGGTGACAGGCATCACTGGTCATCTAGTAAAGCAGTTTGGTTCCCTTTAGGCTGTCATTTATAGTGCAGCCATTTTATGCGCCCGGAGAGACACTTTTCTCTGCTACCTGTGCAATGACAACAAACGAAGGAGTCTGCTTCACAACATCACGTGCCAAAAATGAGGCAAGAATTCCTTGCCGCCTACAGGATAGATGTTCATGTGAATAAATCTCACTTCCTGTACGTTACCCCATTTGTACAGGAGTGCCACTGGAACAGACCTCTACCACGCCAGCGCTATCAAATGATGTGTATCATGGAGACAAACACACTCCATTTTACTTTGGAGTCCAGGATGCATCTATGGTATTTGGCAAAAAGTTGCAAAGGAAGAACAATTGTACTGGGAAAAATAACAATATGGGGAAGAAAAAAAATAATTACGAAACTGTTCATCCTTTTAGAAATCTAATTCCAGAAATACTGTTGACATCAGGGGTCCAAATTCATCCCTGATATAAATGTATGCAATATTATCGACCTAAACAGAGTAATATCCCACATTGTCATAAGACTGCTGCATGGCCTGGGCCAGAGAAAAGGTACGCTTCTGTCCCTTGCTCGTATTAAGATTGCCCTAAGGAGCTTTAAGTTGAAATCCTTGTTTGAAATGAAGTTTTCAGTGTCCGAATCTGCCATCCTCCTTTAGACTCCCTGGCAGAGAGACTCTCCCCCACTGTCTGTACAGTGCCTAGCACAATGGGACATCGAACCTCACTGTGTGCAGTAGACACAACTGTAAAATCATTATCGTCTACACGTATCTGTTCTGTTTCCTTGGTTCTTCACTATTATTCATGTGCCCTCTCCTCTCTCAAACTTCCAGCTGAATGTTCTCTGTGAAACAAGAGACTACGTTGGTAAATATGAACTATGCAGATTCTGAAGTCTGCCAGCAAAGCATACATGATAATTAAACATCAGCAGATGTGTGTTATTTGCTAACTAGGCCTTAAACATCAATACATTATGGGTTATGTTCTGCACTCCTCAGGCTATTTATTAAAGCATAGTCATAACAAATGTTTACCTATTTTGACATATTTTTTAGTCTTAGTTTTAAATGTTTAACTTCCCGCTGGATTAAAATTAGTCTTATGAGGCCAAAGCACTAAAATTAAAGAAATTTGCTCCTAGTTGATCTAATGAAGTACCATCTCAGGTTCCAGTCATTCCTGCTTTTTAGCATCTTTGAGCCTGACATCAGTTTTGGATGCAGCTAAATGCCAACTATCCCGATAAACATGTACACTACCAGCTGTGGCTCCATCTGCTCAACTAAACATTTTCACACCAAATCTGCCGAGGAAAAAAAAAATATTGTTTTTGGAGTTGGTTTGTAACAACTGAAATAAAAATCTTAACTCCAGGTGGCCCTTCACTGTCCTGTTCCTCTGATGAATATATATAGAAGAAAACAAACCCAGCTATTTATAGTCTGCCTCCAAACCCACAAAATCCAATGGAAGGAATTTGGTGCAAAAAGAACAGATAAATAAAGCAGAAATCCACAGCTGATAAACCTTCATTTTGTCTCTTGCAGAGCCCCCACAAATGCCTACGTGACTGCGCGACCTGTGCGATGTGCAGCGGCAGCTCTAAATAGGTCCCGGTTCCTCTGCCCCACCCCAGAGGCAGGCAAGGCTGCTGGGTTTATCAGCTGCTCCCAAAGTGCTGCAGTTGCAAACCCAGAGTTGCAATTGAGTTACTTCGGTAACCTGGGATGATAGCCGCAGTGTTTCAAAGCCTTTTATGAAAACAAGAGATGCACCTTTTTTGTGAGCAAAAGGGGCATCTATAGGATGCAGTGAAGCCAATGTCCTGCTGGAGTCCTAGATGTACTGCTAGTCTGAACTGCCTTCCACATGTGTAACACACGCTGAAGTGATAGCTGTGTACATGCCTTTGTATCAGATAGAGGTCTGGCTCACTACTGTTAATCTCCTCTTTTTGCATTTGAACATTCACATCTTCTTAAGCAAAGAAATAAAAGTCCTCAAGAAAGGCAAAGCAACAGCGTGAACGTGGCTCTTGCTTAAACTGTCAAAATCATGTTAGAAGTTCAGCGTGGTAATGAGAGGGCACTAGAAACAGTACCTGCCACGGTGCTAGGGCAATAACCCTAATATACCAAGGCTGAACAAGAATCGAGGTTTAAATTGCACTAAGCAAGTGCTTTTTTTTTTCACTTTCCACTCCCCTGCTGGGAACTCGACAGAAGGTGTGGGGCAGCCCCAATTCTGTCACCGTGAAAGCCTGAGCGGCTGTTGTGAAACAGGGATGGCACAATGGCTGAGCAGAAGGAGAAGGCTAATCCTAGCCACAAGAAGCTCAAGCATTTTTTCCTGCTATACCTGCTAGGGCCTGTAAATTGCTCCTTCTGAGAGTCCTCAAGTGCACATGCCAGAGTCCTGAGATAATCTTACACCTTCATGAACAACACTTTGAAAATAATGGATACAAGTCTATTTAACTTGAAAGACCAGCTGATTCAGAATGGTATTTGTTTTGTACAGTGTGATATTAAAAGCAAAAAGAGAACAGCTCCCCATCCCAGTTAGGGCCTTTAAACAGTTGCAGTGACATAAGAAGGAAGAAAAGAGCAAAATAATGGATGAATAGACTATACCATGGTTTGAAATTCAAAGACATCCTAGTGGGAACTCAAAAGGGTTGAAAAGGTGTGATGTTTCTGTAACTTACGTTCCTGAAAGCCAACAGTAATTTTATTGAAGTGAATAAAGTAACGCCAAAATTTTCATACTAAAGAGATGTCAGACCCATTTAGCTCCGTAGTACTCCTTAATAACTGAATAAATTTCTGGTTTAAAAAGTTAAATTGTATTTTGGGTATTACACTTTCTTTTATTCTGTTATATATGTTACAACAATGCATGAAAAAAAATCTTGCTACATCTAATGATTTCTTCTAATTAAGAATATGTCACTCAGGAATGTGCTTTAAGTAGATGTGGCAAGCAATTAACAGTTTAGACTCCACACCAGAGACTTGAGCCTTTTTGATAAGCTTTCTCATGATTTCATTCTGAGTTTATTCTTTCTACCAAAGTCTAGTACATAGGAAACCCAGAAAGCTGTTCCAACTGCTGAAATTAAATAATATAAATTAAGAGTCATGAGCAAGGTATCCAAATTCCACATAAAGGTTTGTACATGTTATCCTTTCTGGTTCACCCAGCAATGCCTTGTCTATCTGCATGAATACAAATGTATCAGTAGAAAAGGAGTTTGGGCTAGAAAAATGTATTGTATTATGTTATATTGAATACATTTATGACCTAACAGTTCTTACTAATGAACACATTGCAATCTGATACTTAGTGGTGTTGTATCTAACAGGTTAATACAATCAGACTGTGAAAAATAAATACCTGTCTGTCTTTCACTTCATGTTTTTGACTCAAGAAATATTGCAAAGAATCTCAGTAATAAAACAAATTGTGAGAGATGTGTGTTCCAGAAAAAAGCCGAATGTTGTGAAGTTATGTGCAGAGGCACATATCCATAACCCACTCTACTACCTTCTGTATTTTCAGGTTCTCCAGAAGTACTGTTGGCATCAGTCAGAGAATAACTGAGTGGAACATGTTTTTGTAAAATAAACAAAAGTATGAAGAATTTTAAAAATAAGATCAATATCCAGAATTGTACAAAAATAAATTGGGTTTTCTATTGCTCAGTAGCCAGCATCTCTGGCTACTGGTTAACAGGAAGGAATAATATTAAAAAAGTAATCATATGTCATAGCATTTATTTAATTATTTTAGTATTTAGTTTCAGTGTAGATATTGCATTGTTGTCTATGTCTGTGATTTACAACAGAATAAAAAGTAGTCTAGAAGTTTTTTTTTTTTAGAAGAAAAGCTTCTGAGCTATATAATCCAGTAAGTTCTTGTAATTATGATTTCCCATCTATATATTAATTTCTTATAATTTGGCATATTTTCTCTGTAGTTCTTTGAGCTGTACTAGTTTATAAAGCTAGGGATCTTTACAAACACAGAAGCCTATAAATATATATTTCTCATCCTTTCTCAAGGAATAGAGGAAAGAGTAACTGAACATCTAAGCTGGAAAGTGCCTTTCAGTTCTACTGTGGCTGTTTCTGTGTAACTATATCAAGACAGAGGCAAGTCCAAGAAATTTGCATCACAGAGAAATAAGGCAATATCTTGATAGTCATCAGATTCCTTGGGAATTAACTCAGAGACTTCGATGCAAACTGGACTGCTGTATGCTCTCTCCTACAGATAAGCCTTATATTTACAGTGAAGAAATGTACTGGAGAACTTCCAGCAGTGAAGCTATCAAGCACTGGGGTTTGAGATTGCCTTTTAGATATCTGGGCCCAGGCCAGAGAGTCTTGAAGATAAGAGCAGAGACTGAAGTTAAGCCTAAATCTCTGAAAAGCCAATGTAAGGCAATCTGATGTGCTCGTGGTAGTCTGAGTTGCTGTAACCTTTTGTATTAGATAACTTTCCCTACCTAGTAAGAGCTTTATGTTCAGGTATACTGTGTTGCTGTCATCCAAGGGAGAAGCAGTAAATACACGAATGACTGCAGCCGGTTCAACATCCAGAAGGATGAGGTAGACTCTCTTACCCAAAGAGGAAAGATGGACAGTTTTATTTACCAGATGTCACTCTCTGGCAGCTTTAGTGTCAACACAGAATACAGAGTACTCCTAAATTATGGAATGGACTGATCAAAACACAATGTGTAACTTTCACCAGAAGCTACTATATTGGACCTGGAAATTCACTGACTTGTCATCTTCTTCTTACTAGTATAATCTCTGCCTCATCTGGGTTCAGTTTCAACCAACTGTTCTTCACCTCTTGCTGTTTTCTTGCAATCAGTTGCCTCTGCAGTGAAACTGGAATGGTTACGGGTCGCAAAGTACAAAAGGAAATGTACATGATCTGCATATTTCTTGAGCATACCATCCGACCTGTTCATATAGTAGCTGAGTATAGATGCCAAAAAGAGCCAGCAATAAAACTGATCCTTGAAGGACACCAGAATGAAGAACAGAAAGGCGGTCTGCCCTGACTACTTGTTGGCTCTGTTTGTCTGGGAAGAATGCCAACCATTTTAGTGTATTACTTTGGATTCTGCTACCTCTTTCAAGCAAGAAAGCACTATCTCATGATCAACCGTGTTAAATGATTCAGATATGTCTAAAGTGATGAGAATAGATGTCTGTCCTCTCTCCACTGACAGGAGCAGATTACCTATTACACATGCCAGTAAGGCCATTTTATGTCCTGGTTTAAATTCAGATTGTGCTGGATCTAGAATTTTATCTTAATTTAGTTAATGCAGTTGGCCTTTGGCTAGCTTCTCTATGAGCCTGCAAAGAGTTTCACAATTATTCTGTGTCTGTATGTGGGGACAGACAAAGAAAGATGATTACAGTTAGCTGTAGGGTGAAATGTGGAAACTGTTATAGAGCACATGGAAATGCTACACAAAGGTTTGGGACAGGAAATGAATAGCTAATCCAACTGAAGCTACAGGGGGAATGACAGGGATGTGAGACATAATTATTCAAACTGGAATTTGCTCAGGATCCTGAGGTTAACACCTCTTGCAAATTGTGCCAAGGCTACAGCTGACAGGACTTCAGGTTTTTTATTTCATTTGAAAAGCAACAAATCCAATTGCAAAATTCTTTTTCCCACAAGGGACAATGAGTTTGGCATAACACAGTGAGAAAGAACTGTCTTCTGAATCATTCCTAGCACATCTTTCAACATCTGGATTCTCACTGCAGGTATCCCATTCAAATAATAATACTCCCCAGTATACCCTTACTCAGTCTGATAGGTGAAGAGAAGCAGCTTAAAGAAGCATAGCTACAGTGAGCATGAGCCAAATATTCACGTCATTTAACTTTGCCAATTAACTAACAAACTAAATAACAACACATAGTGAACTAAACACTGGAGAATACATCCTGGAAAATTTCTAGGTTGTTACTTTAAGGTTAAACAAGAGTGGTAAGTAGATGAACGCAGGTTATTAAAACCCATATAAATGTACACACTCTCACACATATAAAAGAATCAATTTTATGATGTTCAAAAGCTGTAAAAAACCTACTATGTCTTTGTGGGATTTTGCTGATCTTTCAAGAACGACAGATCAATCTGTTAAAGGAAGAAAAATGGATTGAAAACCCACAATGTTTTAAAAAGCAATTCCTTTCAGAGCTCTACTTTTTTGATAAATTAACTATGATCAGCAATGGAGAAATCCATTTTCTTTTCTATCTAAGCTTCAAATAATGATATATAATAAAAAAAAAAGTACCTAAGCAATTCATAGCAATGCCCAAATTTTTCAGAAGTAGCCTCTACTTTTCAATTCCTTTGTTTTTGTAACTCATATCATGATTTCCAGAGACGCTAATTGCCTACAAGTCCAGTGGCACTTCAATTATGCAGTAAATACTCCTGCCAAGGAGTCTGGCAGGTGTCTGCTTTGTTGTGTCCCTGAAACCTGACTGAGCACCTTGGTGCAAGGTGAACTTGTGTCCTACCACCCCGTTTTCCTTCCTGAGCCTTTGAAAGGAGCAGTTCCCCACAGTAATCACTGCTGAAAACCAGGCCATGGGCATTAGTCAGTGGGCATTCAGCACCTGAAGCATTCGGAGAAACCACGTTTTAAAACCTTGGTCGTATTTCTACATCATCAGGCAATTATGTCATTACTTATAATCTGTAACATTAAAGACCCTCCTCCAGGGGTTTCACGCCATAGAGCAAGTTAATGACCCGTTGCAAAGTACCTCCTTATAATGGGATTCAAAACTTCATTTTAGCACCTTGATTATGAATGACATGCTGCTTGTTTCACTGCCAGTAAGGTGCTGAGTCATTAGCAGCACAACATATGAAAGCAGAAGCTTTGCCGATGTTAGAGAAGTAACATTAACAAGGATAGGATAAACACAATCTTCCAAAGAGTCCCTTAAACTTAGACACTACATAAGACTATACTATTATTAACCGTAGCAGGAAAGCCTTTTAGCATCTAGTTTTTGTGCAATGCAAAGTAAGGCAAAACTTGTTTAAAATGCATCATAAGAATCAGTTACTATTAAGGATCATAAATTTGTCTTCTGGGTTTGAAACACTGATGGCATAATATAACTTAAAAAAAAAATATCTGATTTTAACTCATTTAACTGTAGTATCAATGTAAAGTAATATTTTAGAGTACTCCTTTTACTGACTACAACATGATTCGTCCTCCCACAAATTAAAAAAAAAAAAAGCTGTTTTGATTAAAAAGTGGTGAAGTCAGAATACAGTCAAATGTATTTTTAGTATCACTGATGCAGAATTTACAGATCCTAAAAGGTTAACAAATGCAACATTCATTTAAAAGTAAACAAACTGGGGATAAGTCTTTGCTTGCCTTCTAAATTTACGCTATCCAATGAAACACTTACTCTATACTTTATCAGTCTTGACATCAGTATTAAAACAGCTATACAAACTGCCATAATTGTTTATGCATCCCTTCCAGCCGTTTCAATGTGAACAGCGTCCTCCTTGTTTCTTACCCTGCATGCAGCTATTTCATCATCTCCAGTTCACATATCAATTACCAGACTTCTGCAATCTCAACAAAGAATTTTCTTTTCTATGTCCAACTTCTCTTAAGCAATAAAAAATACCACCATCAAATTACAGGTGAAATGTTTCTGAGAAACCAGAGAACGTAACAAAATATATTTTCCTAATTAAGAAGGTAGGGGTGGAAGGGTGTCCAGTCACCTGCCATCTAAGGCAACTACGTGATGTCATTCCATCCAAAAGAATGACCAAGCTCCGTCTTAAAATCAAATTATGTCTTCCACCACTGCCATCAAAAGGCTGCTCCAGAATCTCACTGGTCTGATGTCTAGAAAACTTATAATTTCCAGCCTAAATATCTCATGTTACAAAATCAACCTTTTTTTTTTCACATCAGTACTAGTCATTCCATTAAGTTGGCATTTCATTTGTGATTTCTTCCCCACGTTCCCTCACACTGTATTTCTGAATACTAGTGAGGTTTGCAGCAGTAAGGAGTCTTTCTCTGTCATTCTTGTCGAATCTCTGTCATGTGAAAGAAAGGCAACAGGAGAGGAAGAAAATTAGGCACTACACATACACATGATTCTGTGGCCTAAAAATTAGGATATTCCTAGAGAAATGGAAAAAACACAGTTAAACTCATCAATTAAAGAAGGGAACTGAACCTGACTCTCCCATTTCACAGCTTACAGCATAATGCCAGAGCAGCATTTCTGAGCCATAGCACCACATTTTAACAGAAGACAGAGCCTGTTTTTTTTTCTCAAAACAATCATGAATACTGGCACACTCATCTCTGGATAGGTTTTCTGGAGTCCACATCATACTCATACTGAAGACCATTATACTCATAGTGAAGACTAAGTCTTATTTTCCAAGTGGACACTCTTGGACTTTTCAGAAGCAAATAATTTTGTTAAACTCTAAAATATAAATGACTTCATACTTATTAAAAAGAAACCAAATCTAATTTTTTGAAACAAATTCTAAAGTATAAATGGTTTCATGCCTATTTTTAAAAACTGATCTGCAGTTCATTGTCATTAATCATACAGCCATTACCAAGCTTCTCGTTTCAAACTGCTTTTTATTCTTTTGAGATCAGTTGAAAACAACAAAGCATATCAACAATACAGCACCTAATGCTACCAAAGTGAAGAATTTGCTTTCAACTCTTACAGGAGTCTGAGCCTCTTCTGTTTCATTTTTTATCACAGTTAATCTCTGCAGATATTACACTATATTAAATCTGTATTGCAGCCATATTTATCTTGAGCTTTTCTGTTATATGTATGTTCATGACAAAAACAAACAACCAAAAAACCAAATCAAAATTCCCCAAGACATTTCATGTGATGAGGACATAAGAGTAGATTTCATTTAATTCACAACCAGTTACCAAAATCTAACTACTTTCATATTTTGCAGTATGAGATTCATCTGGTAGTACTGCAAATTTATAAACTCCAACAAAAAATTAAGTATGTAATCACCTTACCTTACTACTTTTTTTCTTCATACCCCACCCCCAAAAGGGATTTAATAATACAATTAGCACTAGTAAACTAACAGGATGATTTCCTGAAAGGTTAAAATATATTTTAGAATGGTAATTTCTGATGTTCCTACTATGAAATTACATTTGAGACACTCAATGCAATAATCTATAAATCTGTATAATAGAACTGTGTCCAGATTTTCCAATACTAGTCTGCATTTCAGTGCAATCTGTGGGCAACAAAAACTGTGAGCAGTTTTATGTTCAGACTTTACAGAGTACAATAAAACAATTACCATTCTAACTTGAAATGGATACCAATTACAAGCAAAAAAATGAAAACCCTCAGAGAATTCCCCTGGAAAAAAAACTCAAAATTAAAAGGTGTAACAAAACATTCTCTGGGATTTTTAATATTTTGCATATGTGAAAATAATAATTATTGATGTTTACAAAGTCAATAATAATATTGTCAAACAAAAAATATTGTTTGTAGTTGAACAGATTTTTCTTAAAAAATGCAAAAATTATATCACCTACTCACTTCAAGGTTAAAAGAGTAATGCAAATTCATATGGATCCCTGATGATTGAGGTAGGATTAACATATTTTCACCTTCTCTAATAGAACTGCTTTGGTACAAAATACATTGTTCTGCACTGTCATGATGTATGGCTCATATTTAGAAATCTGACAGTTTAGGAGTGCATTATGGCATTCCATTAAACTGAATACATTTTTGTGCTGCACGGGAAAAGATAAAGAGGCCACAATTCCTGTCGTCTTTTTAAAAAATAATGACTTTTCTCACTACAGTAGTAAAAATTTTAGAAAATGTGGTATTTGCTGGACTGGTAAGTTCTATTTGCTGTGTTTCAAAAACCATGAGGAAGATATAACTCTTTATTTCATATAAATCCTAACTCTTTTACAAGAACATGAACTGTATTAATTGATAGAGGTGTCAGCTAAAACCCTCATTTACAACTGCAATAACAGTAATTTTGAAAATCTTTGGAATTTGACCTGTAAGTGGACTGTGATGTTTCAACTTCTGAGTGATATTAATGACTTAAGTAATTGTAAAATGCCAGCAACACTGGTGACGCATTGTTATTTCAGAGAACAACGCTGTCACTGAGACAGAAGTAAGCACTTCTATTTAGTGCCAGTAAAGAATTTGACAGACTAAGGTAGGATTTAATGCACTAGATAAATTTGGATCCAGAAACAAAATCTGTAAATGGATAAAATGCTCACTTTTTCTTCCATAGTACACATTTTACCTTCCCTTAAGTCTTGTACCCAAAGTTTTCAAATTCAAGACGAATAAATACATGGCTTTCTGAAGATCCCTCTTTCCCCTAGTAAGAATCATTTAAGTCACTCGATAGTGAAGAAAAGCAAAATAGCAGTGCTTGGCCAGAACAGGGGAATATACCACTGAGTGGGAGTCCTTTCATCACAACCAGAAAGGCTGCACTCTCGAAGCTTCGGCTAAACATTTGAGCTTCTCTCTTCCCCTACGGCTGCGTCAACAAAATGTAATGATGTGGAGCAAGAAGGTGGCAAAGCGATCACAGCATCACACTGCAAATGTGTGAGGCAGGATGGTGGCTTTGAGAAAGTGTGGAAGAGGAACCAGGAGGCCAAGGCTTGATGGTTCTGCCTTTGCTCACCGTCATCGGGAGCTGTGGGAAATTGTCCTCTGTGTTTGTACCTAGAACTTACTCTGTGATTACCTCCTTATTAATGGTTTGAATTTGCTGAAGGTCTGCAATTTTATTACTGGACTATAAATTACTTTAACTATATTTCAAAACAAAAATAACAAAATTGATCCCCAAAGTTTAGTATCCTCTGTTGTCCTTTACACCTACTTTTGAGTGATCTTAAAAGACCATGAGATTTAAAATCACCTGCCTTAGAGCCTTTAGAACAGAAGCTAAAAAACTTATGCCCATATGTCTGAACAACCTCTTGAGCTTTAATGATGTTGTAATGTGGCAGAAAGGTGACATCTAAGTTTTAGAACACTTCCAATATAAAACAAACCTAAGATCTTTCCTCACAAAAGATAAAGAGTAATAGTACTGGTCTCCATAAAATTATTCCTCTCATTTGGAGTAGTGGGGTGAGAAAAAACATGAGCCATGAAAAAGCACTTTAATATGACCAATCTTGTTATTTTAAAGTACTGGGTGAACAGCTTATTAACTGCAACAAGAACCAGATCTTCCCAGGTGCAATTAGGAATGGAGGAATGCATCAATGTTATAGTTTAAAAAATGCTATATTAAAGACCTGCTTTTGTCCCATGGGAGACTCACCTAAAACACTGCAGAAAGATTCACAAGAGTTAGGTTGCCAAAAAAATGTCACGATGATTAGTGATTAAAAGCAAAGTTCCAGCAAGAACAAACTATTTCAGAAAGGTCACAATCTCAGGATTTTTTTTTTTTTTTAATAAGCAAATGTACTATTAAAATTTCCTTAAGGGCTAACCCTGCTACCTGCTCACTGTCTGAGAACTTGGAGATTCCTGGTGAGATTTCTCTTTCATATGCAACGCTGGCAGTTACCCAGTGCATCCAGCAGAGCTGCAGGAGACCTGAGCTTTCTTAAAAAGCTGGTGATATACTGGACTAGTCCTGTTTACAATCTCTCTTGCATTACAGTTCTCAGTGAAAATATAGAGGGATAAAAAAGCCTGTTAAGGGAGGTTTACAGGAATTCCAGTCAAGAAGAATTTGGTTGTTACTGAACAAAGACGACTAACAGTTCTAGATTAACAAGAAAACAAGGGCTTAATTCTATTACGTATTTTAACAGGAAAAGAAAAAAAAAACCAAAACCAAACAAAAAAAACCCAACCAAACCACAGGAAGACAGATAGCTTTAACCTATCTTAGTACTTATAGAGCCACTAGCAAAATAGTATCTAAGCACCTCACAATCACTAATGGATTTTTCTTCACAGTGCTCCTTTGATGCAAGGAAGTCCTATTATCCTCATTCTTCTCATGAAGAACAGCATCATAGAGAGATTAAGTCATTATCCAAAGTAACACAAGATGCCTATGGGAATGACTATGTAATTTATCATGGATCTCCAGAGCCCCAGTCCAGTGCCTGAACCAATAGACCATTCTCTTCTCAACAGACAAGAGCTGCTGTACAGTACCTTAAATGAACTTTCAAAATGGCTGTTTTTTACGTGTTTTTTGCTCTATCACCATTCTAAAGAAAGTTGTTAAAGCAACAGTCTTTGAGAAAGCCTAATTAAGCACCCTGCATCTTGTCTCAACATCAGCTGTGAAACTTGGGAACAAATACTTTTCAGACCAAATATTACATTTCTCTTCAAAGTTAGCAGCAAAGCTAAAGCTCAGCAGCTTGGCAGCTGGCAAAGATCCTTCATGCTCTGCAAATGCCCATACTTTAATAAAGTCCTTTACAGGTTTTTTTCAAGGCTTTTTATATTCCTGTGACTGAAAACAGCTACTATACTAGCAATATATGAGTCTGAATAGATGTCAGGAGCCATTCGGTAAGTACCAAAATATGTTCTTTCTTGGCAAATTGCAAACAAAACTGAAGAGATCAGTTTATCATTTGGTAAAGCTGCTTAAAAAAAAAACCAAAAAAGTTGATTGCTTTCTGTTTATATTCAACGAATGGTTTCGGTTTGAATGCAATTCAAGCTGCAGGAGCATCCTAACACACTGGGTCAGTATCTGCCTCTAAAGATTCAAATTAATTAAAATAAGTGCTGCTTATGATGATGTTTATGAAAAAAAAGAAAACGAACTGAGATCATAATTTAAATTCCACACAGTTCACAAACAACTTTCATATGGTAACAATTTTTCGTCATTGCTTGGGTTGACTGAATTTGAATGGTGACCTAAAGGTGAAAGATTCTGCATTCCAGGATCAATCTTCATGCTGTTCATTGTTCCCATTTTCTGAAGTTCAAAGTGGTAGAATCAAGAGTAACAGGGTTAAACACAGTTGCCTCCACTTTTCAGCTAGTTAAATATTTTCAGGTTTTTTCCTTTAAAATTATTCTAAGCATAAACCACAATTAAACCAAATTTTCTTGTGTATAGAGAAGTTCTGACTTTAAAAAAAAAAAAGTACCTCCATTAAATAAGAAAATAATCTTCTGGCAGATAATTAAATTTTGATATTAAAGAAGTCCTGGAAACAGTAAAGAAAAAAGTGTTACACATTGAATTGTGCCTTTGTAAAACAGTCTGCTTATTTCAAGGGTTTTTAGTTAAGGGTATCAAACAGCCTGCTTTGGCTAACTTAAAAATGATGAAAACAAAGAAAAAAATCTGTGATCTTAAGATTTCATAATTTCCTTCACAAATGTTCATACTTTCTTAATTCCTTTAAAAAAGTTTTTTTTTTTTTTTCTAATCCAACAATTCTGTTCCGTACTCAGAACACGAAACTTAACTAACATACACACTCTCATCAGTTTCAGTGATAAAGTGAGTAAATTTATTTCCAGGAAATGGACTTGTGAAAATTCTCAAGGAATTCTCAGCTGTATCTGAGGTAAGAGGTTTCTGTCAAAACCTTTGTAAAATTTAACTTGTTAAAATTTTTCTTTGGAGAATGGGAAGGGAATTGAGAGGAAACAGAGAAGAAAAAGCACTTTCAGAAAAATTACAAAGGAATTTTCAAAATAGACATAGTGTGTCTAAAGTGTAGGCAACTGTATGAAAGATGCGCACTATGCTATTACTTATTTTTACGCACCAAGAAAGCATTTTTGTTCAGCTCTCCAAATATCTTAACTCTTCACCATTTTTAATGAGACAGGGACAAGAAAAAAGAATAACCTCGCCTACAAATTTATTACCATGCTATTTAATCTGCTGGTTCAACAGTACATTTTAAAGATCTATCTTTCTCCCACAGAGTAATGAAACACAAAACTGAATACAATTGCAAATCCCTAATCTGATATTGGGAGGAGGACTACTAATTTATCCTCCGAATGTATCAGCTCTACAAAGTGACTCTTTGACATACAGAGTTCATACTGTAAAAGCTAGACATTATTCAAGAGCAAAAAATTATTATTTTCAGTACCTAGTTTCACAACCGGGTAACTATTTCTTCAGAGACTGATTCATTTTTATGATCTGTGTTATATTAATTAGTTTTGTATCAGTCACCATTTTCTACCATTTCCCTTTCCTGCTTCACGTTGTACAAATCTCAGCTATGTCAACCAAAGCAACTAGACCACAACATCCTTACAGACACATTAAAAAAAAAAAAAAAAAGGGGGGGGGGGGACCCAAAATTTGTTTCATGGCCTATTTGGTTTAACAACAGACCCAATGCCCATTCAAGCACATATAATTCAGAAGGCCTGCCTGCCAGCAATAAAGACTGAAATTGGATACTTCGTGAGATTAATTACCTAGATAGGGCATCATAATGCTAGTCAAATGGGAAGGTAATTAAAGTGCACCTTCCATGAAAATTATTCATTGCTGATGGATCAGGTGACAGATAAATCAAAAGGCACTTAAAAAAGCTACAGGTTAACTTGTGGAAGGCCGTTCCTCCCTGGAAGTCGCGGTAACTGCAGCTGCTTGTTCCTATTACAAGACAAAAGGTGGGAGGGTAACGCAGCCTCCGAGAAAGAAGAACCTGGAGAAAAGTTATCAGCATTGTGCCTGCGGACAAAGGGTCAGCTAGAGTGGAACCAGTCGGCTGACAGCCTTCAGATTACTAGATCTCTCTGCTTGTATGCCATAAAGGGGTATTGCAACCGTAAAAGGCGGCAAGTGATGAATTAATAAGTTGACTAGTCCCCCGGGTGCAATCCTTATAGGCGGAGGACATGCTGCGGTAATCAAACGGCGTTATAAATTGTGTACGTTGAATGGCACAAAATGCGTCTCACTTCATCACCGTTAAGTCAAGACTTCCTGAATTTGTCATTAACTCTTTAGCTTCAATATATTTATTTAAACAGTAAAAGTAAGAGAAAGAACTCACAATAACAAAAGGACAACTGATACTACCCAGCGGGATATACAGTCTAATGGAGATCACCGACTCTCACTTTCTACAGCTACAGGGGTCAAACTGCGCTCCTTTTACACCAAAGCTCCCCTTGAGATGTACTAATTAAGTTCAAAACTTTCGACTAAATGCATTTCTGAACACAGAAAAAAAATGAGGATCAAGTCATTTTTTACAGCTAGCTTATGCAAATTCATAAGTATTTACTCACTACTTGAAAAAAAAAAATGAGCTATTTACATGGGTAAGCATTTCCCAGATCCCAGATTTTTACAGAAAATTTCAGAATGACCTTATTTTGGATGTAACATCTGATTATTAAAATGTATGAAAATGGATAGTTGAATAATTACCACCTTCTCTCAATGTTGGGTGGGGTTTTTTTTGTTCTTTATGTGTGCTAACTCTCTAGGTTGTTATATTAGGATAATTCTGACTATTCAGTGGAATTTAAATGGAAAACAACTTTATGCCACCCTTTTTGTCTTTAATAATAGTAAATAGCCACTTTCAAGGGCTTAGATAGCTACCAGGGTTAAAGGAAAACTTACTACTGACTTTGAATCAGAGCATAAATACGCAAGAAGATTTTTTTTTTTTAAATCCTTTACTTAGTTTCTTCTCCCAAAAATATACTTCAGGTTATCCCAAATTTTGAAACAACAGTTCTGTATTTTTTATAAATAACTTCAAAACTGTTTTCCACATCCTCTGAATGTTTTTCCCTTCCCTAGGCTTCATAGTAAGTACAGGAAATGAAAATTTAAGTGAGTTCTGAAAAGTGATGTAAACTTCAAAAACATGAAGTCCAAAGTGAAGCCCTTTCTGTGTGCCCAATGGAAAGCGTAACCCTTTTCAAAGGAGAATTTATGACACCGGCCATGACTGTTCCTGGTCCAAGGGAGTATTCTATATTCACAGAAGTTTACACAGTCATGTGACAAAAGAGACATGGTACTAGTTTACCAACCTCACTAGAGTTGGCAGCTGTGGCATTTCCCCCAGAAAAGGAGTTTTGCTGATTTTGTATATACTTTTATCACTTTGAGATTAGCCTGTTACAATATTTTCCATGAAGTCAAATTTTATAGACCTCCCAATCTATAAATATAGCTCAGTAAACTTAGTAAACTGAATCTAGTCAAGTAAACTGTGGTGGAATTGAGGATGGAGTATGAATGTCATATCATTAATTCATTAGCACGGCTAGTGAGTTGGGCATCGTTGTGGCAATCTTAATGTGGGCACGCTGTTTTGGGAGACAAAGACGTTTAAATTTGCAAGTGGAAGCCCTGACATGTCAGGAACAGAGGATGGACCCTGATCCCTTTCGTGTAGGCATAGCTTTGGTAAACCAGGAACACACATTAGCTTCTTTAGAGTCTCACTGACTGCCAGCTACTATCCAAGCGGAGTTCAAGCTATTGATTTAGATCTATAGATTTCTAAATGGGATGAGATTTGTCTGCCTGAGAGATCATCCCCATCCTTTACCCCTGCTGTAGTCAGCAGAGGTGTGAAAGGTAGTTTCCTCTTTGGCATCTAGAAATTACTCTCCAAAGCATCATGAATGTGATAATATTCTGAGAGCCTGGGGTACCTGCTAGGGCAAAGGTTGAGAAACGGCTCCCAGGAGGATGGTGAAGGAGTTCACTTGCTCTATTTATTGCTCATTGAAGGTTATCTGTTTGTAATTGTTCTGTGCTGCTCCATGGCTGAGATAATTTATTGCTTACACAAAAGTATGTAACACTGATGAGTGGTCATCACCGCATTATTGTAGGCAAGATAAACTGTAAGGTACTTGCAGCCCTCCTAATGTGAACTCTTAACTAGCATTAAAATAAAGAGAAAGCATAGAATAAGTATTTTATATTTTTAACATTAATGCTATAAACTACAAGAAAGTGAAATATCTCTATTTTTAAGACACACCTGTATATGCATATTCTCACTAAGCATCATAGTTAATTCAGTCAATGGTGAAAGGCTTCAAAGAGTCTTAATAACATGAATTACTAATAGGACTAGCAAATTATTTTTAAGGAGTTTTAAAATCCTGAAGACAAGAAATTATTTTTAAATTTGCTTACTTGTTTAGTATTTTCTTGAAAATAAATAGAAGCATGTAAATATTTAATGTTAACATTGTGGCAGAAAATAACATTTGCATATGTGGGGGTGGGAGGAAGAGGACATTCATGTCATCAACTTCTGGCAGTTAATTTAGGTGGCTAAATAGGGAAGGTAATCTAAAGCTTCCTCTGTAATTAAGGACGAGTCAATGCACAATTCCTAAATTTGGCTCCTGTTCCAAATCACTCCCTAAAGAAACCTATCAATCTCCACTGACTACAACAATGTAAATATCCACCAAAGATTTAAATGCTAATGTTTAATGCCAACATCAAAGAGCAGACTGTTTAGCCCTAAAATGCTTCATGTGATTAACTCTACATAATATAAAGAGCAATGACACTTTTCCTTCTTCATTACCAGTTAAGCTGCAATACAAAAAATTAGAACTAAGGGTGAAATTTTGATCTCAGCTACACAAGGGAATATTTGGAATAATTCCACAGGAGGTCCACAGAGACAGATCATTAGAGTATTGGCTCTGAAATATTAACATCCAATTCCTCATTTCACAGCCATGATTAGAGGCTCTATGAACTTAAATAGACTCTTTAGCAAAGTAAATGGCATTTCTGCACATAAGCATCAGGGTTTACTAGCTCCGAATCTCGCCTGCTGACTCTGCTGCTACTGCCTGAAAGGAGCTTGGGTGCTACCGAAAGAAATGAGCACTCCGTGATGCATTAGGAAATGGGGTACTCAAAGAAGAGAAATCCTTAGATGACAGACAGACAGAAAAGGTCAAAAGGAGAGATGGTAAATAGATCCATCAGCAGCTATGAGATGGGAGATACAGAAACCGAAGGGTCTGCTGCTGCAAATGCATACATGTGAGAGGTGACCCTGGATTCAATACATAATGGTGTGCAAGAAGCTGTTGAAATACACGTAAAAGTTTAGGAGAGTCATCTTTAAAAAGAAAAGCTAAAAATCAGTGACAGAACCTCATTCCTAGAGTCTTAAGCTCACTTCACAGAAAGTGAGATCTGGCTTAAAAATTCTGAAAAATACACTAACGGGCTAGAAGAAAGCGATTTAAAAAGAGGTTAAGCTACATGTATGCATGTGTGCGTGTGTGCGTGTGTGTGCATTTGTGTGCATATCTCTCTCTCCTTTCCTTTCTCTGTGCCTGTATATGGCAGGAACCAGACCAAAGCAAAATGTGAAACACCCCATTCTGCACTTCTAGGCTTTCTTTCGTTAACATTAGAAAAATACCAGTAGTTCTGTGAATAATTTTTCTTACAGTTTTGTCTGTTTCTGTGCACGTGGATTCTCTTATGTCTGACACATGATTTAGCTCATTCAGCAAGGTACAGGTCTTCATTGGCCTGTTGACTTCAAGTAGGAGTTTAAGATTTCTACCTCTCTGTCAAACATAATTAAAAGTGGTCAAAAACTGTTGAAAAAGGACAAAGGAGCTGAAAGAAAATTGTCCAAAGAGGTGCACATTTAGCACCGTCATGTAGCCTTGTATGTTTAGAAAATGGACCTAAAAGGAACCTTTTCTTAATTAGTATTAATACTAAAATAGCCTGAGCCATATGACTTATGCTGCCTGCTGTGAAAATTTAAACGTACAGATGAAAAAGCAGCAAGTTAGGGTGTTTAAACTACAGCTGTCATTAAAGCCTGGTTTATTTTGTGGACTGCTATCACAAACAACCTACCTTATGGAAACATAAAATGCAGCTTGTTATAAGCTCAAAGTTAGGGCATTTATATTGGTCACACAATAAGATTTCTGTGTCATTATCATGAGCGTGATTTAGTTGACTTATGTTCGCATGCAGACACCGTTATGTAACACTTAGTTCAGACAAATGGCTCTGTTCTTGATCTTCCTTATTCTACTGTAGTTAATGACCAAATATTGTTAAAAATTGGGACACTAATTATCTGATGTCGACATGTTATGGATAATTAAGAATTGCTCACTCTGAAGCCATGCTAATTGTTTTTCACAGGTCTCCTTCTCTCGTCCTTGTGTCCTCAACAAGGCGAGCAGCTACAGGTTTATGCGTACATCTCTGTCACGTACTTTGTCACAGAACATACATCATCCTTTCTGGCTCATCCCCGATTAATTTTGCTGGCTTGCAGCAATTATCTCTCCCTTTGTGACCGACCTCCTGGTAAATGGAGTGCATGATAGTTGGGCAATTTTTTCCTGCGTATTTTACCACTTAATTGATCCTTGTTGTCTGCCTACAATAGACTGTACTAAACTTAAGTCATAAAATGGTTGAAATTGAGAAAAAGTGGTTACCCTGTTTTAGCAATTGTAGTTGACAGCTGTAAAAATCAGATCTTGATAATGTTCTCTCATTTACCCTATTACTTGGATCAGTTGGTTAAAGCTGTTAATGATCCTCTTGGATCAATGTCTTTTGCTTGTAGCTATAATTTACTGCATTGGTGGATTAGTACAGATGTTTTCATAGATAGCTCTGCATCATTCCACCAGATTGCTGTCTGCATCAAATTTGCTTCCATTCATCACTAACGAAGCAAAGAAAAAGATAATCAGCATCTCCTATCTTAACATTAACTATTGAACTCAGGATAACACTTTTATTGTTGTCAATTTGCAGCCTTCAACCATGGCTTCCTCAGTAAATTGCCCTGAGAATTTCCGCTAGAAATAGATCCAATGATATATTTTGACTATAACGGGGGAAGACTACAGAAATGACAAACTGTACAAAACAATTCATACACTAAAGAGTAGTAGATATAACTGTTCAATTAGGAATATGCCCTATGGAGTGAGGGCTGGTTCTATCACATGCAAAGCAGAAGAAACTACATAGGGCAGCAACATGCCAGAGATGGCAAAAATTGTCCAGATATATCAATTATCTGGACTCTTCTAGAACCTGAAAAATGTACTGCCACCCATGTAGCTGTCATAGTGGGTAAGTCAGCAATGGCTACTGCTATTAGGGAAGATGTCTTCCCTTCTTATTACCCCAGTAGCATCAGAAAGATCAAGCCTAGCTCTTCACAGACCTTTACTTTGCCCCAACTTTCCAACCCATCTCAGCTATCTTCACTCTTACCTACCAGAAGTGAACCATTCATCCTTGGGCCATTAATAGTCCCTAAATTGCCAGAAGGGGAAGATTTGTATTTTTCACCTGAGGGCCCACTTAGCCAAAACTCCATTTTTCCTGCTAAAAATGCAGGCTTGCTGGCACACGAAGCAAATAAAAAATAAGTAGCTGAATAAAATATGATCTGTTCCAAAAGAGCAGCAGCAGAATCGCTGAATACATATATAAAGCAATCTGGAAATACACTGTCTTAAAGTGCTGGACAAATCTACATGGCATGTCTTTCTAGACAGTTAATTATGAGACTGAATTTCATCCCTAAGTGGTGGACTGAACCTTCCTTTAAGAAAGCTCTTGATTCAAGATATTCTTTGTTCCTTCCTGCAGTGCATTTTTGGCATACAAACTGCACTAGCTGTGACAGACTCACCATGACGGCCTTCCAGCTATTAAATAGGCACTAGTGTGAGTAAACTCTACCATCTAGAAGTTGCATGTTTAGCTAGTCTATCATTTAAACTTAATGGAGAAACTTTTCTTTAGCTCTCCCTGTATAAGCTATCTTCTCTCTTTTAAAGATTTCCACAGGAGTCATTACAGTAGGCTGGCTCCATGCCATGCTGTCATCAAATGCTTCACTCTGTAGAGATGTTACAGTTAAAGAATTTTTTAATTTACTACATACAGCCTCAACTAAGATTTCACATTTGGTGATGCTTATGCACTTGAACAGTGCCTTGCAGTAGTGATGCTCATTTCTCATCGAAAAAGCATCTGTGCACTTAGAGGGTTTTGTTTGTTCTAATGACAATGGTACTTGAATTCTTCAAAAGGTCTGAAACAAGCCATCAAATGTCTGGAAATTCAGGTACAAAACCTCTAATGTCTTATTTTGCTACAAATACGATCATACTCTTTTTCTTTGAATTTTGTTCTTTCTAGGCGAAATAACATAGAAATGAAACACCTTAATAATAAATTACACTGCGCTGAAGTAAGATCTCAGAACTCATGAGCACAGTGGATTTTGGCTAGATTAATTCAGACACTATGTATTATTCTGTCCTACCAATATCAGTGTTTCACAGTTTTGTTCATTGAAGGGGTTCAAATCTGTTTTGTAAATACTGAAACTCAATTCTTCCTTGTGCTTTTATGAGGCCAGCTATGTGTTGTTATTAGATACAAATAAGAAACAGGAAGCTCAACCTTTTGGTTGGTACCAAAAGATATCATTGAGAAATTTTATGACAGAATCAGAACAGGCCTTTCTTTTTGCTGGTTTCCTCACTGTATTTCTTCTTTACTCTTAGGTCTCAATATAGCCATGACAGTGTTTCACCTAAAACTATTTCCCATGGAAATTCTAAAATTTCCGGACAAATATTTGCCTACATTTCGTAATGATCATCATTACATTATTTTGGTAAGACAATGATACATATGACCAATATACCAAACAAATAACATTGAGTTCATGAGATCCTGCCGATGGTGTCCAGCACTCATCTAGGTCCTATTACAGTTTACAGGAAGCAGAAAAAGGAATATCTGGAGGTACAGTTCTGCTGCCAAAATAAAAGATCTATGGTATTGTTATTTTTTTGCACATGAGTTAATTAGCTACACTAGACTGTGTATCACCATGTATAAATGTACCAAGGGATTTCTTGGTTTTGTACTGCAGGTATCCTGAAAGTCTTGGAGGTTGGCCTGGTCTTCGCGGATCTATGTATAAGAGTCCCCAGAGAGTATAATAAAGCTCAAAAAGTACTATTTAGTTTCTGCTCTGTTCAAAAGGACTTATGGGCATGAGAAATAATCTAACTATGGATGAAGTGAAAGAAGCAGCCAGGCATATTTACGAGGGGCTAAAAACCCAGCAGGAGCCATAAGTAGGACTCTTTTTTTACAAACCTTTCTGTGATTAGTCATAGAAAATGTGATGTTAATGCCCATATTTTCTTTTCAAGGTCAGGATTAATTTTTCATCACTACTTTTAAGACGACGATTGGTGTAACTAACTCATAAACATTGAGGAGATATCTGGCCTGTGTTTGTAACATTAGAAAAAAAAGTGGCTCCTAGTCCCTTTGTGTCACATTAACAAACCAATCTCTCCTTTCTTTGGCTAAACTGTACTTTATATTACTCATTTTCTTCCTCAAGTACATAGTTATTTGTTGTGTAGCTGGTGAAACTATACTTTTGCAGTGTACATTTGACTGTGGTGACATAACCTGCTATTTCAATAGCTCAGTGCATGGGAAAGTTAACAGCCCTGTGACTGTCGTACTTCTCCTAGCAGGTTGCTACCAAACACTTAACATACATAGAAGCTTAACCTGACCATTTCTAATTCAGAGCTTTGCTTCTGTGAAGCTGAAGCTTTACTTTGTCTTTATGTAGCTACACTAGAGTGTAGCTTCCCACTATTTTTATTTCTAAATATTGTAAAATTCACACAGTTTCTACCAGAAAAAAACTTACTTAGTTTCTTAGCAAAAATGATTACATCTATTTCTGAGAATATTTTATCGTAAAGTTAGACAGGCAAGAGTTCTGATATCCATTTGGAAAAAAAAAATCATATTTTTAGTATACTAAAAAAATAAATATCAAATTACATTCAGCCACAAACTGATGTAAAAAACCTGCTACAGTCAGAATCAAAATGTGATGTGAAGTTAAAGTTTCCTTTCAGGATGACAGAGTGCCCATTGCTTTGGCTCCTGTGTGTTCTGATAGAGCATAAGGTTCAAATCCTGCTCCTATTGAAGTCAATGACAAAACTCCCATTGACTTCAGCGGTGCAGGATCAGACCCTAAGCAACACAGCTAACATCTGCTTTCTTGCTTTCTCTTATCTTTCAGTGAAAAATATTAGAGCAAATTAAAACTAAATATTAAAAAAAAAATAATTACTATCAATTGGCTATTCTGTGGTAAGTTTTCTTATATAACATTGCTTTTCATTTCAAATATATATATATACTCCATATATGTATATAAAATATTACCAAAACTGTCAAATATCATATATGTCATACCATATTATATCCTATGTAGATGAGTCCTTCTTTGTGAAAATCCTAAAAGAAATTTAACATTTAGCAATCTTGCAGTAATGCCCCAGCCTAGCAATTCTGCAGTATCTCTATAACCTTGCGGATTTCACTACATTAAATACGACCTGATACAATCAGTGAATGAACAAACTGCTTTCCCTGATCTGATGGTATTTGCTATATGGAGACTGGAATTCTTATCAAGTTTTTATCCATCAGTTTAATTCAGGCATAAATTCAGTTACCGCCTCCTGACAAAATACCTGTGATATCAGTCCAGGGTAATGTGATTGCAGATCAATAGGAAGTTTTAGCTCCACAGAAATAACCCAATCAATTTTTAAATGTACTGAAAAGACACGTAAAAAACCTAGATGAATAATAACTACCACATGTAATTAATTTCTACTCTAGATTTACCCTTTTCAGGTGGTGGCCATGGAGTACAGAACACTTCCAGAACTATACTATCTGTCTACTGGTCTAGAAAAAAGTTAAACCAGATTAAAATATATCTTAAATATTATTAATAATAAGCACTAACGTCTTTGTAGCTCCCATTAAATAAACCAAGAAAAATGGTAACCCAAAGTACAGTCATCATAACACATATGTTTCTAAAAATGACAGCTTAATGAAAGCAGTTAGGCACTGTTAATTTTGAAAAAAATGACTTTTTATATAAAATAATTCTTCCAGCTCAACAGGTGGAACAAGTTTAGCAAAGAGAAAAGAAAAACATTATTTTTATAATAGGAATTCTTTTTGCATGAAGCATTGTTTTTAAATATATGTACAGATGATGTAGCCATAGCAATGTGGGAAAGCTGATCTATGGTTGAAGGCTAGAGGATGAAGCGTAGCTCAAAAAGTAAAGTCACTAGCAGGAAATATCAAGTGAAACCCGAAGCTAAAGGAAGTCCATTGAAAGGGGAGTACATAGAAGCAATGTTCAGTTGAACACTGAAGTTATTTGTAATAAGATGTTGTGTATCACCAGAAGTGAACATTGGATGGAAGATGTAGATGAAGGTAAATTAAAACAACTTGGTGGCAGAATGGGAAGACACCAAAATGGCCTGGGGAAAGGAGAAAAGTGAGAATAGAACTAGAATGGTGAGGTCAAAGCAACTGGGAAAGCCAGAGGCATAAATCTTCTTGATTGTCGTCTCTGCTGGGGACAGCTCATCGCTGAAGAAAAGTCAGGTTTAAGTGAGACTGACAGGAAACAGGAAACAAATAGATGGTCAATAGTGCAGAGACTGTGAAAGAGGAGACTTTAAAAAATGAGAAGAGATAATTGAGAGCTGGGGAAGATGCAAAGAGAAGCAAAGAAGAGAAAAATGATGAGCAGCAACAACGAAAGGAGAATGTAGAAGAGGGGAGAATGCCAAGTGTCTCCCCTGTTTAGGAAGACTTAGGAAGTATTAAGAAAGGCAGAACACATCACACAGCTTTACATAAGGGATGGCTTGTTTCCTTTATGCATTCGATCATTTCTTCTTGCCATGTAAATCAATGGTACTGCTGCTAATAATTATGATTTTATAGCATGTAGTGTTTTTTCTGTACAAGTTTCTGGGATAATGCAACTTTGAAAAATTCAGTTCCCCCCCCCCTTTTTTTTTTAAACTGTAAATTTTGGGATCTGTTTTTTGTAGGAAAAGGTCTGAAAATTGAACTTTAAGATGTAAAAAAAAGGAAAAGTAAATCAACATATACAAAATAAATTGTTAGTAAAAATCTTTTTCAAGAGTAAGCCTTGATTATGGAATGGAATCAGGGGGTTTTAACCTCTTCTAGCTGTCGGCATTAAGGTACAGCGTGACCTAAGAGTGCTGTGGGGCACCTTTCTCTTGCTGTGAAGAAGCAGTGAGCATTAGCAAGTGCTCCCTGCATAAGAAAAGAGTACATTTAGGAACAGATATTAGCATTACATTTTAACTTTTGTTTGTCATGTTTGGTTAGGGTAATAAGACATGATGAATGTCCCCTTCGATGTGATTTTTTTCTTTCCAATGACTGTAAAGACAACTCAAACTGGCTCAGGACAGATACTTAAATTTTCTCAAACCCTGATAAATTTTGGGTTTCATCCTACCAACCTGAAGTTGTTTCAACGCCAGGATAGGTTGGGTGAATATCACCCTTTATCAGAGACCAGTCCATTGTCCATTCGGATAAATTCCAGAGGAAAGGGCATTTTATAAACACACTGTCTTTGCAAAAGTGTCAACAGAAAAAATATATATTTGTTATTGAAACATACTTTTTTTTAAAGGTTTGAAAGTGCGTAAAAGCCAAAATCTGACAACTATTTGTCTGCTGTGAAACCTACCTGATTCCATTAGCCTTTTCAATGTTGTATGGAAAAAATGTAAAATTTGGAAAGGAATTTGATGGATCAAAAGGAACTACCAGTACCACCGAAAGGTGATTGTCTTATTAGGGAAGCGGTAAATTTTATCTTTGGTAAACAACCATTCAATAAGCTTGCAAAGGTAGTATTTGTCAGCTGTTTGCCAGCTGCAGCTCTTCAGTACATTCACCTATTTTAACTGGTGCTTAGTCACATTTAAATCTGAATTCTACAAGGATGCAGGGGTTCACATAGATCAGCTTGCAATACTGGGATGACATCCTGTATTCTTTATATGACACTGGATAGGCAAGATATGAAACAAGATGGTTTATTCCTGGGGGACTTAGTGCACTTAATCTTTTACCTCTGATTCCAGCTTAGTTCTTTCATGCTTTTGTCAAAAAACAAAACAAGCAATACAAAAAGCCTCATGGTTCTTGGCTGCAGCATAAAAAATATGCCGTATGACAACTGATAGCCTAGTCACAGTCTTTTCAACACAAGGAATGAATAGCGATGTGTCATATGTATATATGTGAGCAAAGTGAAATGCTACCTACCCACTTGCAGTCATTTCATTGTGTTATTTCCACAAATATAAATAGTTTTTTATCAACCACCTGGTTCTTTTCTGCTCTCTTTGTCTCATCAGAAGCTTGTTATATGTGGGTGAAGAAACGCTGAATATATTCCATAACCCTATTCTTTTATCAATAATTTCCTGCTATCATTACACAATGATTTGAATTTTGTGAATATGGCCACAAAGGATCAATTCAATTAAACCAAAACTACAAAGGGAAAATCTTACTGCAAGCCTCTGTGCAACTGGTGAACCCAGTAATTATATATAGCCACCTATTGTGCTAGCATTATAACATGTGAAGAAGGTTTAGTTAGACACATTTACACACATAAAAAGCAATATGGGCATGGAAAAAGTCATTTTTGCCAAAAGTATAGAGCAGTCACACAGTAACAAATGAGAGCTGCATGAATCCTAGTTTACTTGGCTATAAATAAATCCAACATTTTCTTCCTCTCCATGGTAAAATAAAATAGGAGCACAGAAGTATAACAGTCTCCTTTGAGCAACCAGCCTCTTTCTGTTCAATTATAGTCATCAATCTGTTCCACCTAAAATATTTTCCTCCTTGAAAAACCAAAGAAATCAGTATTAGGATCCAAAACATGCTGTTGCAAAAATAATGTAAAAGAGGTGTTTCCTTTTGGTAAATGCATTTGTTCTGAAAGACTGTATTTTCTTTAACGTGCATTTTGTAATCCGAGTGGGAAAAAAAAATGCTGCATTTATATGGCACTTTTAATCAGAAAATCTTGAAGAGCTTGGTAAGGAAAGGTAAGGGTTACCTTCATTTTACAGACAGAGAAAACTGCAACAACGAGAGCTTAAAACCTTCTTCCCCCCACCCCCAATCCGTCTCCTATGTATATTCCTTTTAGACACCCAACTGGAAGCCTTTAAATCCTGATATTCAGAAGTGCTAAACAGACAAAGCTTCGGTTGTACGAGTACCCTTTCTCTCAACAGTGACAGGGTCAGATTCTGTAGCACCGGGCGACGCTCGCCTGTGCATAATCCCACAGCGAACCGGAGAGCAGGGGAGAAACAGAGTCAGGTCTCCTGCTTCCTGCTGCATGCTCTTACAAAACTTGTCTGGGACGACGGAGGATTTTTCATTACTTGAAATCACCAGGTAAAGTCTAGATGTTGTCTCTAATATATATGCAAGCTATAGGTTCAGTAACATCTCTAGGCTTGATGTGAGGATCGGTCCATAAAATCATACAGCTTGTGTCACAGATAATGTGGGATAACCATATCATATCTTCTGACCTGAAAAACCCTATAAATTTATGACTCTGAGAAGACAAGAGGATAAACTATAATGAATTATCTTGGGAGTAACACAACAAACTTCTGATTAAGGCTTTTTCATCTTCCTGAGATGTGGTACTAGGCACCAAATTGCACTGTCTCTTTCTTTACCGTGTGCCACTGAACCATCAAAGCACATAAAGTAAAGCCAATTTTATTTAGCTAAATGGGAAAAAATCCAAATCCTCTTCTTCATGTGGTAGTTCTGTACAGACATCTACAGAGAGCAGAACACTGTCCACCTGTGCATGTTTGAAGAATTATAGAGAATTATTTTAAAGATGAAAAATCAAGGTGCCAAAATAATACAATCTGTGGTGCAAAAATAGTTTCAGGGTAAGTTCTCCATGCTCAAAATCTCATCATAAACTCCAAGAACTGAACGAGCACAGAGACCAATCCTTTCAGTCACAGGGATGGTTCCAAAATAATATAAAATGTGCATTTGGTATCCAGGAAAGCACTATG
The DNA here is from genome assembly GCF_028858705.1 of Grus americana. Taxonomy (NCBI): domain Eukaryota; kingdom Metazoa; phylum Chordata; class Aves; order Gruiformes; family Gruidae; genus Grus; species Grus americana. Next base: position 42,797,258 of record NC_072854.1, read on the forward strand.
GGGAAATTAAATAACCCATAAATATTCCTGCCTAACTTTAACAACTACGTGAACTGTCCTAGGTGTGGGAAAAGGGAAGGTTTTGAAGTAAATCTCTTGTCTTTTTTTCTTCATTTGTTTGTTTGTTTGTTTTGGGTTTTTGAGATCTTTAAAGAGCAAAATGACTACAGTTTTTCCTATTTGTTCATTGCCCCTGTACGGTGAGTTTGTCCTCAGTTCAAAGCATTACTGCAGGGGATTATTTCTACTGCACTACAAAAGAATAGCTTGATCACGGTCATTAAAATTTCCTCCAAGACCTAAGTATGAAGTATCCTTTAAAACATTGGTTAGCTGTTCTTACAGCAAGCATCGGTTATTCACATCATATTTTCTTTTAAGGCATTTATTTGGAAGCCAGATCTTGCAATTAATGTTTGGTTTAATATCTTTTGTTCAATGTATAAAAGGTTAGTTTTACTATCCTCTCTTAATGTCCACAGTGCACTATTGTAGATTCAGAGGCCTATAATTTTTATCAACATGCAACACGTCAATTCAGAAACCTAAATCAGAGAATTCTTTTTTTTCACTCAGCATGCAGACAACTAAAGCCCTTTTTTCCCCTGGGGTGATATGCTAGTTTGATTTTATTTTCCCTGACATTTCACCTGTCAGATTATGATAAGTAGAAGAAACAAAGAATAATCATCACATTCTCACTGAATCTCATAATCAAATATCTGGAAATATAAGATAAATTAGAAACGTTATCCTGAGGAAAAACATTAACGCTGAAAACATCATCAGATATCTAAATCATCTTCCAGTGACCCAGGACTCCCATAGAGGTTTAAAAAATTCAGAAAGGAAGCCTGCACAGGACTGTCACATCTACTTTTTTTTTAATCTTCAAATACTAGGGAACGACCTACAATGACGTAAGAAGAAAGAAAAGAAAAAAAAAAGTTGTGGTTAAGAAAATCTATTTAATAATAAAACCGTATGTCTTCTTTAAGTCTTTCATGAATGCTTTCTGAAAGCAATCCTGAGGCCAAGACACAGGAAAGGTTATCATGAAATAGTATAAGTTCAACTAGTTGGCAAGGTGAAGAGATTAACGAGCTAGAACACACCAAGCATGCTCCTGATTTACTGCATCTGTAGTTTGCATGTTCCCAGTTTCTCTCAGTCTCACTGTGTTGAGATTCATAAGCGATGAAAACTTACCTGCTTGACCGGTGGTAATGCTGACAGCTGCAAAAAGCCTCTGGGAACGACTCAAGTCAGAAACCCCATTCACAGCTTCAACTTCAAACGTGTAGTTAGCATGAGCTAGCAGGTCCATGACAGTGACATAGTTATCTACTAATCCAGTTTGCTGGGGCATATATCCAATGTTACTCCCACAGGGAACACATTCACCCTGCTCCCAGCTGCACCTCTTGCACAAAATGCGGTAGGTCACATCGTTTCTTCCCCCGTTGTCAGCAGGAGGACTCCACTCCAAACTCACGGTAGTTTGGTTGATATTGAAAATGAGGTTCTGTGGTGCAGATGGAGGTCCTACGTAACACACAGAAAAGGCCAGGGTAATTGCACAGAACCACGGTGGGACATGTAGCTAGCATTTTAATTACTGAGACAGAAAACAGTTGAAGTATTTTTCTTCACATAAACATTTCATTATTTTTAGTACAAGCTGCATAAAAGCTTCCTTGAACTCACTTGGCAAGAGCTTTATTTATTTTCCATTAAGGCATCAGAATAACAATTGTCTGTATATTTACTGCAACTGACTTTAGCTGTTTCTCTTCTGTGCAATTAAAAGGATTGGTTAATGTACCTTAAAGGTTGCCTTTTATAGTTTTCCCAAGTATGGCTTTTGTTTGTCTCTTCTAAACATACTGCACCAACTGCACCTAGTCCTCTGTTATCAGCTCTGATGTGATTTACAGAGATATTTGGTGCTGCTTTGGATTTAGGAGACTTCCACTATTTGAACCACCAATCTGTGTAGGCTTGTCTATTTGCAGTTAGAAGGTTAAGCCAGATCCAATTACAGTTCAATCAAAGCTCAGATCCACACAGGTTACTTTTCATTTTTCATGTTACTCGTTTTGGTATTATATCACATAAAGCACATTGTCTTCAACAATTTTACAACCACGGGAAAACTATGCCTGTATTCTATCTATTACAATGAGCTGCACACTTACACAACATGCAATGTTTTCCAATGTTATGCCAAGCAAACATGAAAATTATATTTATGCTGATTCTATATTCACTGTCAACTTCTTTCCCCCTCTGCCTTTCAATTTCATTTACTGTTGCAAATGTACTTTTCAAACATAGGGAAAGCCAACCGAAACTACTAGCTACAGGTGGCTGCACCTGGTTGGTTAAGCAACGTCCTTTACTATTAAATTCATGACTGACTCACTTGTGCATGCGACATATGGTGGATCAGAAGGTGCTCTATAATAGCTATCTTCACAATCGCATCTTGAAGATCCTTCCTTGTCAGAGAAGCTGTGAGTAGGGCAGCGGGAGCACTGCAGATCTTGTGAGGAGGATTTGTAGAACCCACGGCCACAAGCTAAGGTAGAACAAAACAAATTGAGGTTTAGATTTGCGTGGACTGCTATTCTGATCTTTTTTGTCTGTCACGTGAGGCACACATTCCTGTGAATGTCTAAACTACCCATTCTGTTATGTTGGCGGCAAGCAAGATATTACGCTCACAATTTCTTTTGCTTCAGTTGATGCTGTTAATGATTTTGTGGCATTTTTATGAGTTCAAGCATACACTACAAATACCTCAACAGAGGGCCACAGAAATATAACAAGCATCTGTTTTTCACCAAAGAAGAGTACAATAATGGTGTGAAACAGCTGGATGTCTGCAATAGGCCTAAATAAGGGGAAAACAGTCTGGAGAAGCTCTGCTCTAAGGCCACTGAAGTGTTTCTGGAATCTGAACTAGTTGATTCTGAATTATTGGAGCAAAGGCTACTCTTCCCTGATCTGAGAAACCTGAAGAAGCTGTAATCCACCAGTGAACCCTGGTCCCGAGGAAAGAATGAGGCGTGGACACTTGTTGGTAGGAACAAGCAGAAAGAGGAGGAGGGCCAGCAGTGTAAGCTGCATTTTTTTTTTTTTTCCAGTTTCATGGAGAGAGACAACTAGGCTGAAATGAATTTACTAAAACTTTCAAGGGACAGTTAAAAGGTTGACAATTGGAAATACGCATATATGATCATTTCATACTTTGGTTTGCCCGCTGTGAACCCATGGAAGTAAAAAAATACGTTGTGTTCCAAAACTGATGTTTAGAAATACTTCTTTCAGCTACTGCCACAGTTCCCAAAGCAGAAACACCCATAAAACACACCTATAATGACACTTACAAGGAGAGAACTGCAACCTAGAGAGCCAGCTTAAGAATGGATAAAGTATGAGAGCTGTAGGGGATGAGGAAGATGGAAGTGGAGATCAGACAATGCTGAAACTGGAAACAGATTACAACTCCATTTCAGCACTGAGGTTATGGGCAAACTTACAAACACTGTCAACATGAAAAACAGAACACAAAAGTCCTCCAGAACTTTCTAAAAAAGCAGAGGCTTTTTCAATCACACTATTTTATTCTTTTTTTTCCAGTCCTAACAGACAGTCTAACCTTCTTAAGCCGTCACCTGTATGCAAAGGGACAACGAGTGAAACTTAGTATTGGGTATCAAAATATTAAAGCTAGTTAAATAGTCATTCTGAATTCAGAGAGAGAGAATTTACTTTGGTTCTATTCGTATTTGCCTGGATATTTTCTCAGAACAGAAATGCAAAGTATCCAAAGACACTGATATTTGGAACAGTTATTTAAGTTGTCTGGCACTGCAGTGATGGAAAGAGCATGAAAACAATGAGCTTTATCCAAATCTCACTGAAGTCAGTGAGGAGTGTCTTTGACTTATTAATAGCCTTTGGACTGGACCCACAGTGTAGCTACAGTTACATGACTCTTATTAATCTGATGATTTTTATACAACTCAGAGAAAAAAAAAATAGTGGTAATACTTAAGATAGCAGTAGACTAAAGTTGATGAATTAGGTAAATCAACAGTGGATCATACCGATATAAAATGATAGGAAAGTCTGGCCCTCTATTTCTCTCTATCAATACACTAACTTTCTAAAGAAAAATATGCCTAAAGGACAGAAATTGCCATAATATTTAGAGTTTGTTATCCTGAAAAAACCAGTGGATGGAATCCAAATTACCTGGCAGAGAAAATTAGCATGCAAAACAGGTATCTTTTGACTTTGACAAAGGGGTAAGAGTTTGCATTAGAAGAAAATCTAGCACTGCTTGTAAAACATGCTATAGTTTAATTCTACCACAGTACCTTTTATATATGCTATTTAGAAAAGAAGACAGAAAGAATTTTGGAGAAACACGTTGGATAAATATGACCCATGAATTCATAGTTGTGCCAAATTTAACTCAGAATTATCCTTTTACACCTCCATTCAAGATTGTTTCACAATTTCCTGACCAAAGACAAAGAGCACAAAAGCTGAACTGATTTGTATGCGTGTACCTTAAGACATATATTTAAACTTTTGTCTGCTCTTTCAGTACTTGCAATTGAAATGTAGCTAAAATTACCAGATAATAGTTTCCTGCCTTTCTTAAATAGTCATGTTCCTCTCATACCAAGCAAAACACTGGACAAATACGCTGGGTCTTCCAGCACGCAGCCCTCTGCAAAGCAAAGAGCAACTTAAAAGGCAAAGATCCCTACTGTGTTTCCAGTCTGTCCTTCTCAGCAGGGAACATTACAAAGCAAAGACGCAGAGGGTAAAATAGAGATTTCAGACAGAAATAACAAAACGTAAACAGAAAACCCCTTTTCATTTTTTTTTCTGATGACTTGATCAAGACATTTATATGCTTAGTCACTTACCATTTAAAGTAAGTGTGCATTTCTTATTAGAGTTCAAAGGATCTGAATGTCTGTGACTAGTTTACATGACTGAAAGCCATTTATTCTCCCGCACAGCTTACCACAGGCGGCAAGTTCGGGCACTCATACCATGCTACCATTCCATTAGCTTTTTTTCCAATAAGAGGCTTGTGATGACATTTAATAACCATCCCTTCAACATATACACCCCATAAATATAAAGGGCAGAATATTCCAGCAATGAAATTTTTAACAGTATGGAAAGAGTGCTTTTAAAAAGGATTTTTTTAAAACTTTTTAATTCTTTAGAAAGGAGGGGATGGAGTGGTACACATAATAATTAATAGTACTCACTGGAGTAATAAAACTATATTATTTTCCCATTTTTATTCATAAATTTAAATTTGTCAAAAAATCTCTTTTTTTTTCAGCCAAGCAGTGGAATACTGCTGTTGCTCAAAAATCTGGGAGCTATGAATCTTTATCTGTTTTAACATATATCATTGTCTTTGCCAAGAAACTTACAACTAAAACCTCTACCAAGACAGGCTGTTGCATGCACCACTTACCAAGGTGTGATGACTTGCCAGTGATCTATTACTTATCACAGATGGGAAAGAACCATTCAAAAATACTTTTTTGACTCCCTTTTTTCCCTCTTTTGTTCTATCTCATGAAATTGCCATGGTGATTTTTTTTTTTAATATGAAAAGTAACTTAAATACATTGTTTTGTTCTGATCTATTCTAAATCCACCTATTGTGATTCAATTTAGTTCTTTATGCAATATTTTTAAGATCACAGGGACAGGTGGTATAAAATCCCCACTGCCACTACCTCCATGAGCAACAGTGAAAAAATGCTGATTGTAAAAAAAACTCGAACACATTAACTAAATATTACTTGGAGCTCTATACATGTAAATCTAAAGGTGATAAATACAGGTACTGTCCCACAAAAGTATCTCATGGCAAAGCCTGAGACAACTCAAATTGCATTTGATCACATCCGTTTTCATATTTCAATTCATTAGTGCAGCACTTCTTCCCTACAAAGGGAGCCTATATTGTAAATCAAGGCACAGAAGTCAAGCAATGATGGGAGATAGGCAGGAGGGTATAACTGGCAAGGCAGCAGTCTGATGTTGTAGCCATAATTTTCATTATTGTTGATGTGAGTAAAATGTGACCTCATTTGATCTCACTCAAGCAAGTTAAGATCCAGGAGCAATTTTGCTACTGAAGGGCTTCTGGGGTACTGGCAAAGATGGCAGGGTGGGGGGAAAAGGGAAGAAAGCCAGCACAGAATAAATTTACTTCCATTCACTGTGGTGTGTCATTTACAGCTGCTAATTTAATAGAACAGTTCTTCCCAGATGAAGCTCCTATTTTGTTCAAACAGCTGCTCCAAAGCCTTATACGTTCCAGGAAAGGGTTTCAAACCAAGAGCAGTCAACTTTATTGACAGCACAAAGACACAGAATAACACGGACCAGCCTAACCTAAACCAGTCTTCAAATAGCACAAAAACTAGTTGCTAATTCTTTCCCCATATACTACAAAACCAGCAATAAATACAGAAGAAAGCTATGCTTCAGCCAAGGCACAATTCTCTGCTTAGTATCTTAGCCTCAAACTGTTAGGGACTGACCATCAGTGATGCCCCCAGGGCTGCCCAGCACCTTGGATTTGTTTACTTGTCTGCGATAGCCGTGGCAGCTCCTCAGAGCAAATCTTCTCATCTCCTCTGCAGAGCAAGGAGGTTTCTCTTCTTGGGAAGCTGGCAGAGTTCCACTGCGAAATACAAAGACGATGCGAACAGTCCTCGGATGAGATATCCTCCTTACGCCGTGGAGCTGCAGTTTGAAACTGAGCAGGGTATTGTCATTTCATGTTTAAACTTCCTTGCCTGGAAGCCCTAGATAAAGTGGTACACTATTCTGTCTGTATATAATGCAAGAGCCTGGTGAAGATGACACTAGCAGTCTTTCTTGGACTGGACTGAGTTGCTTTCTTCTTGTACATCCAGTAGCACTCGGCCATAACAAGGAGGTATCGTGACAGTAGGGTCTGGTAGATGGCTGGGCAAGGTTGCAGCGGCAGTGCATGGTACTCATTCGAATACGCATTTAGCACATGCCACTGCGGTCAGTGCAATCACAAACATTTTGAGCCAATGTGTTTGGTATCGTTTAAGGGCCTGTACAAATACTGTAAATAATGGAATATTGCAAAGCCACAAGTAAATATTGAGGAATTAACACACACTGCTAAGAACTATAATGCCACATCTGTGGCACAACAAAGCATTAGCTGGTCTTAACTAGAGGTGCTGACTGTAGCTTATGTAGAAAAATAGCAGCTTCTCTGCTGTGAGCTCATCACATGCCTTAGTGGCCTGGTAGAGATCAAATAATGTATATTTTTCTTTTCATATTTATAAAAAAAAAAAATCCCAAGAAACTTTGGAAGGGGGAATGAAGGCAGATGTAGACAGCAGCACACAGCAGTCTGGAGTCCCACTTGTGGGACAGGAAAAAGGAAAAAAGGGACGTGTTAAGTACTGTTCATTTTGATGTCATCCTTTCACTATAAACACTATAAAGATTCATTTTGCTTCTAGGAGAGCTAGGAAACTTACACTGGGAGGGATGATGGAAATATGGTAAGGGCCATGAGTGACATGTGTAGCAACCAATGTTTATATAACCAAAGGAGAAAGAGTAAACATTGTAGGGCAGTGACATATTAATCAAGAAAAGTATCTGCTACTACGATAATACAAACAAATTAAAAGAAAAGAAATCTCCACTTTGAGAAGTGCAAGGCTTCCAGGTGGCATATCAGCTTAAGACCAAAAGGGCACGCAATTGTTTCAGCATGTTAGACACTTGATTGAACATGGCTTTTGATAATAATTTTTGAGTTTATATGAAAATAATGAAACATAATGAGTTGCAAGGAGGTGACTGCACTAATTACTGTTTGATCCCATTATAAAAAGTAGACTGGTGTGAGGGGAGAAAAATAAAGATGACATACTGTGCTAGCAGAGCAAGGGAGCATGTCTGTTTATTCTGGTTTGCTCATCTTTCCCTGAGTTTGCCGCCATGAGTACGTTTTAGTGGTGTACATGCCATAGTTTCACGTACACTGAAGATGAAACTAACATTTAAAAAACAATACTTTTTCAAAGTCAGTGTCGAAGGATGGCAAAGGAGTAATCACAGAGTTTCAATGACAGCATATTACTTAGGAACTTGGGGTAACAGCCTGGTCCCACTGAGAACCACAGCAAAATGACTGCCCACCTCAGGAGAGCTCAGGTTTTCCCCTGGGTTCCTCCCTCCTCTTCACTTGAATAAATTAAGTTGAATATATGTTAAAGTGACCTATACATTGTATTATTTCCTACAGGCGGTGGCTAGAATTTGTTTTATATCTGTGTGGACATAAGTCTCCATTCTTGTGATTTGTTTTGTGTTATCTTAATCAACTCCCTATATTTCTACCGTCCCCAAGCCTGCGAACATTAAAGACAATTCAACTAACCCTCTTTTCACAGAAATTATATATACACAAGGAGTTTGTGCAGATGTTTCCTGGATGAAGTTATGCAGCTGCAAAGACTTTATTAATTATAAAATGCAAAATGGATTGTTTTGTAATTGAAACTCTCTGGGGCTCTGATACATTTGGAAATTAACATACACATATGTATGGTCAGGACATAGATGGATGCTGTTAGATTATTTATTACAGATGGATATTTTAGCTAATGCAGAAAAAAGGCTGGTCTTTCTCCACTGGAGCTTTCAAATATTTGCTTCATATTAATGTCTATGGTTCCATAACTCAGGACTGAAAGCACAGCTTGCAGAAACAGTACTCCCACTGCTAGTGTTGCTGACCTCATCTACGATGGACAGATCCAGAATCTTTATTTTAATCCTATTGACAGTGCCTCAGTGGGAGTAATTATAACAGTCGGCCACAAATCCAGACCTCCTGTCACCGATATATTAGGGTTTTTCACAACGAAAATGAGCAGCAGACAAGGAGGATGAAAACAACATGGGGTAGTGATTATAGCAAGATTTGTCAACTCCCTTCTGTATTAACCTGCTACAAACATATGACAATTTGGCATAGGAGACACCAGAAATCCAGAATGTTTAATCTTCCACAGTATCAAAAATAAAATTTTGAAAATAATTTGGGGGGCATTGTTCTCTTATGAGATACTTGGCTGGTAGATCACAACATCATCCACACGCACTTTTTAGCCAACGTATCTGAAAAGTTTAGATAAACTGAAAGCAGACCGTTATAAAATAATTCCCAAATGTGGATTTCAATGTGAAATATTAGACATAAGAAATCCAGTAACAAAAGGAGACTTTATAACCTCTGATCCCCTTTTCCAATAATTTGTGTACGTTCAAGTCATGACTATGTTTGAAACTGTAAATTACTTTTATAGTGAGAGATGGCATCTGTTATGCCTTCTCTGGCACCTAATATATATTGTTTTATAAGGAGCTTAGACTGTAGTATTTTATTTGTCTAACTACTATGCAATGATAAATGTCTAGCTGAAAAAGATGTTTATTTTAGCTTGATTTTTCAACTGCAATAGCATCTAAAGATTATTCATGTTTCAACCAAGGAATTATGTTGTATGGTTTAGCCAGAGTAAACTTAAGACTCTTAATGGTGCCTCAGCTATAGTGTGAATGACATATCTAAATAGGGCTGTCCCGTGGCTGCATACCATCATCCAGTGAATGTTTGCTGTTGCTTGTCAGGAATCTCTCCGACCTCGTATTCATTTCCCAAGCCTAATATGCCCTTGTTGTCCAAAGTCCTGCTAATGTCTTTTGAGAGATGTTCACAGAATGCTGTTCACACAAATAGGGATCCAGAAATAGACTGCTTGCTAGTAATAGCAACTTATTCAGATTTTTCCACTGAATGAAGTGAAACCTTTACCTCTCTACAAATCTGTTTAAAAAATTACTGAGTACGTCATCATGTATGCCTTTTTGTCGTAGGCACAAAGAAATACTCTGGTGTTTTCCTGGCTAATTTATACACAAGGACAAGGTAATCAGGTTGAAGAACATATCCCACAAATCAAAGAATACCCAATACTGTAACAGCAAAATTACTTTGAATCTAATGATTCTGAATAAGTACATAAAAGACTATGTTTAAATGGCAATTAAAGAAACTCTAGCATAGTCTGAGCAGAATTAATTACCTCGGTAATTTGTAAGTTGTGCATTGAGGCTACGACATAATGTTTCTCTATATTTTCAGACTTTGCAAGGACTTGGGCATGTTCTTTTCCTTTTTTTTTTTTCCCTTTCCTTTTCTTCCACCATGCCCTTCCTTCAAGATCAGGTTTGCAAGGTGCTTGAGTAGCTTCTTCACAAAGTTGAGTGACGGCTCGACTGATTAGCCAGATTGGGAGCAAACACTCCACACTTTGCAGGACATGGTGTAGGTTCGTCACAAAAAAAAAAAAAAAAAAGAATCCATGCCTGAAGTTTTGTCAGCAATAGAAATTTTATCTCTCTTCCTCACTGGAGAATTAAGGGGGAAAATGCACTTGATTTGCTCACAGCTTCTGCATCTCTGGGTTTTGGTTTTTGGTTTTTTCCTCTTTTATTGACTTGGTAATATTTAATTACAAACTTTTTTTTAATTTTTACTAAAAAATCTGTTAAAACTACAGTAACTAAGAACTCAGCAAATCTAATTCACCAATCTGTTGTGGAAGTTATGATGTTCTGATAGGAAAGTTGTATGATTATCTAACTGAGCGGAATAACACATCACTTCTTAGATACATCAGCAGACAACAAACAGTGTTGCAACAAAAAGAAATTGCTATGTAAACTACAGTGTAAGTGGTGCTTTTGTTTCTAAACAGATGTATGAAAAATTTATGCTAAATTTGTCACATTACTGTGTTAATGTCTTCATCTCTGCTTTTTTTTTTTTTTAAAAAAAACAACTTTTACAAAATTCAACTCTAACAGCCATAAGGAAAAAAATACTGGTGATTAAATTAATACAATAGATGATTGTTTTAATGAGCTTTTTCTTTAACTTTTTTCTTCCCTGTTCTTGGGGTGTTGCTCAAACAATGAAGCACCAAAAATTTCCTTATAGTCTACAATGTAGCTAGCTTGCCTTATACAGTGTTGCCACTTAAATAATAAACTGAGATTACTGAGTTCAGTAGGGACTCTGACAGTGGCAGTGTTATGACTCAGCTCCTCTGATGTCATCCAGGTTCTGTACAGCCATACACAAATAAATCCTTTGTGGTGTTTAATGCACATTTGGGTTTTATGATTGCCAACATGTCTTAGGGAAGGTTTCCTGTTGTTTTCTAGAGAGAGCAGCATACATCCAAAAAGCTCCAAGCAGTAATGAAAATAATGTAATTAGGAAGGGGGTGTGTGCGTGGTGTATTTTGGGTTTGTTTGTTTTCTAAATAAAAGTACAGTAAAAACTGATCATTGATAAATCATTTGGGAAAAATAAAAATAATTTGAAAAAATATCTTTGAATTTAAAGCCAATGAGATACCCATGGTCTTCTCACCTGACCTTCCAATGTAGAGTTTAATGAAAAAATCTTTAAGCTTGAATACTGTGTTCAGTTTTGGGCCCCTCACTACAAGAAAGACATTGAGGTGCTGGAGCATGTCCAGAGAAGGGCAACAAGGCTGGTGAAGGGACTGGAGCACAAGTCTGATGAGGAGCGGCTGAGGGAACTGGGGTTGTTTAGCCTGGAGAAAAGGAGGCTGAGGGGAGACCTTATCGCTCTCTACAGCTACCTGACAGGAGGTTGTAGCCAGGTGGGTGTTGGTCTCTTCTCCCAAGTAACAAGTGATAGGACAAGAGGAAATGCCCTCAAGTTGTGCCGAGGAAGGTTTAGACTGGACATTAGGAAAACTTTCTTCACCGAAAGGGTTGTCAAGCATTGGAACAGGCTGCCCAGGGAAGTGGTGAAGTCACCATCCCTGGAGGTATTTAAAAGATACGTAGATGTGGTGCTTAGGGACATGGTTTAGTGGTGGACTTGGCAGTGCTAGGTTTACGGTTGGACTTGATGACCTTAAAGGTCTTTTCCAACCTAAATGATTCTATGATTCTATGATATTAAAGGTAGAAATGTACAGTGGAATCTGAAAGTATTGTTTGCTAGGTAGGACTTGGGTTTTTTCCTCTTTTACTGATTTTTTTAAGCAACTCCATTGTTTTAGAATCTTTTACCCTCATTACCTAAAATCAAACAAAGACAGACCTTCTCACTCAAAATAGCAACCTCACTACACAGCACCACTGCAACACAACTATGAGACGATGACCTTTTATACAGAGCAGTGGACGTGTTCCCTGACATGAACATCTCTAATGCCCATTAAGCCCCCCCAAGGGCTCTCATCTCCCTTGCCAAATGAACAGCCGTAGTCTTGCCAGTTTGGCTGTCAGAGTTCTCTGATCAGGAATTCACTGTTTTTTTTCAGCAAACCCCACAAAAGCAGTTTCCAAATACCTGCAAAAACCCTCTTGCTCCCTGGCTGCCCCTTTTCTCCCCTCCTGGGAGTAATATCAAGAAAATTCTAGGAGAAGAAACTTGAACTGGTGAAGGGAAGACTAGTGATAGCTTTTCTGGTAGAGTTGTTTCTAAATTATCATCAGAGGGAGAATGGAAATACGGTTTTGGTCTATCATAGACATGTCAGCCAGATCTGCCAGCCAAAGAGATCTAGGTATGCAGAGGCTGAAGTTTCTAACCTGACTTTCATCCTTCAGAGCTGTTCCTCAGGGGACAAGTCCCATGGCCCTGGGGGACAGATGGCTTACACCGCCTAGGAAGAGCAGATGCTTGCAGCTAGGTACTTCTCAGGCTGCCTACAGAGCGCATCTGCCCCTCAGACTTTCCTGGAGAGTCTGTATGTTGACCTGCCTGCCTTACTCCAACCATAGGCAGACATGGGTGCGAGAGTGTTGGCTCAGGCCAGCTGGAGGATACCAGGCCAAATTTTCCTTCCCAGGATGCCACGAAGTTCACCTAGCACTTGTCTCTAAAAGCCTGGACACTCAGCCAGTCTGTTTTTGCTTAAAGGGTCAACACTGATGTCCAAAATATAAGGTAGATGCACCTATGTTGACAAAGGAGTTCCCCAACAGCAATCTACTTCTGCAAGACATAAAAAATATTTTATTATACAGGCATGATGATTCACATGTCACTAAAGCCTTATTTACAGAACTTTCTGATGTACTATTGTAAAATTAACTTTGTGCTGTTAGTTTTATTGGTTCCTCAATCCAGTTCACTCTACAGCCACTAAATGTCTGTAAAGGCACCATATAGGAGCAGGGGGCTGAGAAATGGTAGATCCACTTCTTTCAGCAGCAATGCTTAATCGATGCATTAATAAAATTTAAAGTTAGTAAAAATATAACTAGAGTAGCTTCTTGTACTTCTGTGGAGAGAACAGTACTAGGTTTACTCATTCTGCCTATCTTTATGTCATAGATTCCCTCTTCACACAGATGACTCCTTCCTGATGCCCCAAACTCCTGCCTTACAACAGCTGTCCAGATACAAATATAATGGGAGAGTTTCCTATGAAGGCCTCAGATTTACAAAATCCTTTCATAAAATCATTTTGTCCCCTGTGAAATAACAAAGGTCTTTTGGTGGAGTCTTAGATCATATGGTTGAAGGATAAAGTTCTCTGTAAAGGAAGTGCAAATAGATCTGTTGCTGTAGACTTCCTGAAGCTTTGAGACAACTCAATGTGGATGTTTAATTTAATTTAACTGTAATGGTGCTTAATAATTGGCTGGCAAGAAATTAATCTGGAGGGCTTACTCATAAAATAGAACAGAAGCAGGCATCTCTATAAGCTTTCCAATTCAAATGAAATTAAAATAACTTAATAACACATTTTTGTTTCCTTTGGACAATGACCTACCATTACCATTCCAGGCCTCAATCCAGAAGAAATTTTTCACAGGTTTCTGTAACACATTTCTCAAGGCCATCATTATACATCCAAACAAAAGACCAGCTTCTAAGAATCCACAAGAGAGAAATTACTCCACTTCTGCACAACAGTGCTATAGAGTCTAAAAATAACCTTAGTTGCATATCCTGGTCTCAGATATTCCTATGTTTAATGTTGATTGTCCTACTTACTCAGAAAAATATGCTTATGCCTATCAATCCATTGTTGTGCTTTTAGAGCAAAAAAAAAGCAACTGTTCTCCACAGTTACATTTGGCTTGAAATGGGAAGAAATACAAATATTTCTGAAAAGGAAACAAAAAATACACTATAATTTATTTAAAAAGGGATTCCCTTCCAGGTTCACTGAAGCCAATAAAATTTTTTATCAGTGCATAGACTGGAAATTTAAACTGTCTGTGTAAGTATTTAACTATAATCTTTCAAAATAAAAATGGATTTAACCTTTTTAGCTAAAGATTAGAGTATCTGTTTATTAAGAGATTACAAACACACAGCTCCCCTTTAATGATAAAATAAAAATAAAAATATAAAGGAACAGCATTACCATAGCAATTCACTGATATGAAACTGAACTGGAATAAAACATAAAGAAACTTTTTCTGGGTTTGCTTCAGTAAATCCGTAGTAAGAAAAAACATTGCTAACTCTGACAGATTTATCTGCTACAAGTTTTTATGAGAAAACTTCCCAGATTCACACAATGCTTTAATTCCAAATAGTATAGCATGAGTTGTGATACTGTGAAATGAAGTTGTCTTTACTAATTGCATACTCTGAGCAGAAGAGTGTTTTATAGCAGAGAGCGTATCAAATCTGCCTGGCTGATCCTTATGATTTGGAAATGTCACTTTCTACTAAGCGCAGAGAAAATAGGGAGGGGCAATAAAGCCGCTCAAAGATAGCAGCCATCCAAAAAGATAAAGAACACACTGAGGAAAAGCAGACAACAGATTGCAGAGACAGAACAATCACAGATGGAGGCCAGGTGGGTGGGTCAAACATTTTTTTTTTTAAAAAAAGGTTTATTTTCATATTTAAATAGTACCCCGTTGTGTAAATGTTCAGCAAAGAACTGATAAGAAAATGGATTTGTAAGTGCGTTTGAACAAACAACATGTCTTATAGTCAAGAGGGGCTTAGTCGTATATAATTAAGGGATAATGTGCATGGTTGAAGAGTGTATGATACAACAAGCATTTTCTGCAAGTGATTAAACACCCACTGCAAAACAAAGGAGCTAGATACCCGAGGAAGCTTTATGGAGCCAACATGGAGTAATCTTAAAACATGAACTTGCTTTTTGTTAGAGAAGACAAGAGGACATTCATCTAACCATACAAAAGATTTTTTTTTTTCACTGAAAACGCTGTGAACTTCCACGCTGCTTCTGCCACCTAATCAAGGTCTTTAACTAAGATTATCACACTTTCTGTTTCAGTGTACACTACTATTATAGTTAATCCTTTAAAACCCCTAAGAGAACAGCTCTGTGCACGTACAGTGCCCAGGTTCACTGGAGCTGTGTGCAATCATAGTTCTCTGCAAATTTCTGAAAACTTAGTGGCATTACTCAGCTGAGCAATTACAGTCCTCAGGGCTTGATCCAAACCCCCTGAAGTAATGGGTGTCTTGAACAATATATGACCTGAATCATGCAATGAAGGCAAATAAAGAAGATCGACAGTCCACCTAGATCACTGGCTTGTTTCTGGCCGTGACCTATGCCAGATCCTTAAAAAAGGAAAGAGCGAGCAGGGCAGAGAGGACCTGCATCCAACAACCACATGCTAGCAATCATGAGCTATCAGCCATCTCCATCTCTTTGCTTAAAAACCCCTGATAAACTTTTCTTTCCAGAATTTACCAAACTGTTTTCATAAACTACCAGAGTTCATCCAAATGATTACTTACTTGAACGTTAAAGCATATTCTATTTCTTAGAAGAAAGTATACGTAGTGCATGTTTCCGCACAATTCCTTCCATAGCTGTAGCTTGCACAGATACAGCCACACCAACACTGAATCTGGGTAATGCTGACAGTAACGTGACAGCAGCAGATCACTCTGTGTGGCTTTCAAAAGCCCCAGAAGCTGCATAAATAGCACATTCTAAACATCGACCATTACAGGGGCTACGTGCAGGTGTCACTGACTACATAGCCAGCTCAGATATGTCATAGCAAAGACTGCAGTACAGACACGTGAACAATCTCCATTGCATCTCACCAGCTGTCAGGTGTATTTCCAAGAATACCAATATTCCAAGGCATTTACAAAACTTTTAAGGATTTGGAAACTTAGAATTCCTACTTGTGTTTTCTTATTATCACTATTTATTTGTGTCTTGGGTTTCAACTTTTAAAAATGGAAAGCGAATAGAAAGAAAACTAATATAACATGAATGTGTCCACATTAGCACTTCTGTTTGGATCCAAAGTGCACCTTTGAAGTGATTTCCCGGTCATCCCTGCTTACCATATTTTGGTTCACATCAGAGTAATCTCAGAGCACGTGAACTGGTTTACTTTCAGAGGAAAATAACCAGAAGATGTGCTCCAAGAATGAAGCTAATGCACTTCAACCACAATTGGATCAGACTAGACCTACCCCCCAAAAAACCCGCCCAGAATTTTATTTAGTGTGGACATCAAGTCCTCAGGACTAACTGCTTTCCTTTACAGATTCACTCCTATTGTTCCATGCTCCTTGCTAGTGACACCATCATGAGGGGAAAACATGAATTCTTTATTTGGAGAAGCTTTAATTGTTAACTTTGATTGACAAATCAGCACATAAATTATCTAACACACGTAGAACTGACTCAGCGTCCTAATTGTGAACAATTTGTAACTCAAATGATTTTTTTTCTGTGCAAGTAATTCTTCAAACAGTTTTGTGCAGCTTGTTAGAAAGACAAATTTATAGATGTGGGTTCCTCGGTGCTCAGGAAACTACACAATTCTTTGAAAAAGAGCAAGATACTGAAAGAGAAGCAATGGAGGAATCAAGTTGTTATTGTCACAAACATAAAAAGAAATAGGGAAAAAAAACCCAAACAAAGAAAATAAAAGCTAGTTTACAGAAATGTGAGGAACGAAAAATAAATTTATATGTAGTTCAATAACAGGCAATGGGGACTGGTTCGTTCTCACATAATGTGTATGCAGCTTCCAGAAGAAATACTCTCTGTGTTAGGGAAGTGTTCTCACAGCCCATGGCAGAATTCAGTTTTCCACTTAGGATGGAATTTAAGGCTTTCAATTAGGCAGCTCTATTCAAAAATCATTCATTCATTCTCAAAAGGATGGACTGCCAAGGAAGAAATAAAACATATCTCAAGAAGGCGTGAAAGTCATGGCGGTGGCCCAGGGGACAGCAGGTATTGTCACTGACAGAAAGCATTCCCTGGTACCTCCCTGGGCTCTAATACATTTCCATCTTCAGTTCTGCTACATTACCCAAAAGCATACTGGTCCTCCAGTACCACTGTCCTTCTTCCCCATTCTTGCAATTTTCTGTGTTAAATATTAATAGGTTTGTTTTTTTTTTTTTTGAATTATAAAAACACAAATATAGTTAAACTTTAATTAAAGTTAATTTTATAAGAAAAACAAAAGTGGAACAAATTCAGAGAGTAGAGTGGCTGTGGAGGTCCACTAGGAATCAAGGAATGGGGCTGAGCAATGGGAAACAAAACAGGCATGCAGTCCTCACTCGGGGCTCAGTTCCTCCCCTTCTCTTCCCAGCTTTTTCTAATTGCTCAGCCAGATGAATTTCCATTATATAAACCAGCTCCTTATCACCAGCAAGCACACTAGTCCAACAGACCTACTGATCTCACATGGGTCTCCTCTGAGACAGTGACAGGAAAGCTACACAAAGGAAAAAGGTTGGCCAACTCTGACACTGGATTTCAATTCAAAGTTAGATCGGGACCTGGGCGTCCTTAGTCTGCCTTGAGGACTTCAGCAGGAAAAAAGGGACTGTTGGGAGGGAAACAGCAACAGAAACTGCAGCAATGTGATACAAACCAGGAATATTTTTAGTGAAGTCGTCGTCTAAATTAATCCCTTGATCTCCACTGTCTAGCTGACAACAGGCTACAGATTAAATTTTCAGGTTGTGATTTCTCCCAGAATTACAATACCTAAATTTCAGTGTCAATATGTTAGTGCCTACATGTGTAATGAGTAGCTAAGTTCTCACTGGAGTCTATGGAGACCCAGGGCTCAATTCTGAGCTGCCTAAATGCAATTGCCCAGTCCAGTCTGAGAAGGGCTCTCCTGCCAGTTCCCCAGCTAATGATCCAAAAGAGTCTAGGTCTTCTGTGACTCCGGTATCATGTCTGCCACATCATACAGACGTCTTTAATACTATATACTGTCTCAAACAAGACCAGACAAACAATGTTTATGAACCCAGCCCCAGCCTCTTGCAAATGGTCAGTGGAACGGCTCTCCAGGCAACAGCTTCAAAATAAATCCTGCTCTCAGTTACTTGTCCTGGCATGCCAACATATAAAGCATCTAGTCATAAGAATTACTAGTAATTCTCAAATGGCACCCAACTGCATAGCCTCGTAAAATATCTCCTGTTTTCATATGCAAGCAGTTTATCTAGCATCCTGTGATAGATGAGTAGTGATGAGAAATGAGAACAGTAGATTATCCACAATTCACTATCAGATCTGCCTCTATCAAGTACCAAATAGATCCATACACATAGCGTTGTAGAGCTTTTTATAGCTTGTCACACAAAGTCTCAGTGACTGAACTGAAATGAGTAATGTATGCCTACAGGGAATGAGATATCAAGCTGAGGCTGGCATATCTGAGCCTTAGAGAACTGGTGTACTGTAGCTAGTTATCTAAATTAAAAATAAAATAGTGGTGAAGTTAAGTTGTTTATGATTATCTTAGGCTACTACGACATTTATGTGGAAGATGAGCAAAATTAATTTGGTATGAATGCAAATGTTAGCTGGCAATTTAACTGCATTACAGCAGCAGCGTAGATAGAACACACATTTGAAGAATCTTAATTCTACACGAACAACGTGAGCATGTCTATGTTTGTGGGCATGTGTGTATACATGTACATGCTTCACAAGCAACCCTCTCTACTGGCCTGTTACGCATCCAAAAATAAATGGTAGGAGTAGCAAATACTTTGGGTGAAGCCAAGAACAAGTAAACATTCTCCATTTTTAGTGACTGCGGAAAGCTGAGTTATTAACGACTTTATCAAGTACACATTGATTCTTAAAAGAAGAAAAAAAATCCTCTATTTGTATTTCCATATCTCATCTTTCTTCAAACTTTGGAACAAACTAACATATGACATCACTAAAATAGCAGATGCAAAAGCCATATATTGGGCTTTTTGCCACTATATGCATGAAGCTACAACAAGAGTTAATTACGGACACTTCTGGGGGATCTGGGAATCCTTAATTAACATTCTACTTCCCACACTACAAAGGGTGCCAACCCCATTGCCCAGCCACTAATTCTTATGTTGAATTAATAAGGCACTTTTCTACATTTTTGTGCTCTTTTGGTTTCCTTGTCGTATAAGGCCCATAAGTGGTCAAAACTCTATTCTGTATTTAACCTGCAGCTTTTAAGATATTTGATAATTACTGAGAACTTTGTCAAAATAAAACAAAATGCTGTTCAGAGCAAAGAGTTCTAAGATGTAAAAGGAACACAAAGCTCACTGGAATCTTCCTCAAACACAGGGAGAGCTTTCAACTATGTGTACCCACACATTTGACATCAGTGTCACACAGGGTGACTATTTGCAAGAATGAACCCGAATGTGTATCACTGCAGGCATACTGGGTTTCAACCAGTAAGGTTCCCAACAAGTACCTCTGGATAGACTTAAACCAATATATCCTCTCATCTGTCCTCTGCACTTATGCTTTTCCAGTAGTACCAGAGGTTTCAAACAGCCTGTACTTAGTGTCGGATTTTCACTCATCCTCCTTCAGTCCCGAACATAACACGTGTTGTGGATTAGCAATCAAAAAAACTGTTTCATCAAAGTGTGAAAATGGGAGCTAGTGGAAAAAGAAATAGAATTTAATGTGAACATAGGTAATGCTAGGGTTGCTGTACTGATTGCTTTTTTCTTTTTTTTTTTTTTTTTCTTTTTTTTTCTTTTTTTTTTATTTAATACTGAATTCACTTAGAGTCTCTGCTTTTTATTTGCAGTGAAGCTGCTATGAAATCTTCTGTCAGCCATAGCTGGTTTGCAGAATTAAGGGCTACCGCTGTACAATTTAGAAATACAGATTCTTGACCTTTTCCATGATGATGTTTCTGCAACATTCTTTGGCAGCAAAGCCCATAGTCTAATCGATCGTACAGTAATTGTCCTAAAACTTAATATAAATTGTTCCTGACAGTGCTTAAGCACATAGCATTTTATTTACGTCCACTGACATATGAAAATAAAATACACCTTTTCTCTTTGTAACACTCTGAAACAGTTTGGCAGACTTAAGATTTTGCGTGGAAGTAAAAGAGTTCATGTTTTCAGCCCTGCTTAAAAAAAAAACAACAAAACAACCCCCCCAAAAAAAACCCCAAAATACCACAACCTTACAAATGAAGACAACAAATGCCAAGTCATGCTGGTAGATGAATAGCTCCCACCAATATAAAAAAGTGAAGCACCTCTTTCAGATGAGAAAATCAGAAGAGAACAGGGGACGAAGAAAAAACTCAGACTCAGAACGCAAGAATATTAGGTAGGGTTTATGTGGTTTTACTAGTAAATCAAATCCAATAATACAAACCTAGAGGAAGGGATTGACTTTTGGTATTATCTCAATCTATATTGTTCAGCTAAAGATTCGACAGGTATATAGTCCATTTACATGCAGCTCTTTGCATATGCAGCAAAATTTATGTCTCCTTCTCAAGCTTTATACCGGTTCTGTTAAGCTTAGAAGATTAATTGCACTGCTGTTCTCACGAAGGTCAAACAGGTGATGCAAACTGCTGTTGCTTTTAGTTCCTAAATTTCTGGAGAGTTACCTTAATTCAGTGGTTTTTAGGTTTACTTTATTAAGTAAATACTTAAATACTTCAGTGGGATGGGAAAAGGCAATTTTTCTGCATAAAAGAAAAACATAACATTTGGCAACCTATACATCTGCATTATCTCCTTAATTTTCCCTTTGCGTCAAAACCAGATTAAAACTGCAGTAATTTTCTTTATTCTCCATTTCTTTAAATTATTTTACATTTTCAATGAACTTGGGTGAATTTTCCATTGAAGTGCTTATTCCTTGAAAGAAGATGACCACAGTAACTCATCGTCATGATAGTTCATCTTACTTCTAGCTTCTCATTTTTATATCAGAGAATCTGTATACTGTTCTTCCAGGCTTTCCAGCATCTTGCTGCCTTGTCTTCTTCAGCCTGACATCCTGGCACGGAGTACACTGACCCTGTCTGCCAATTTTAAATGACTATTCCCTCACTAGGGAACATAACAAACTTTTTCACTGGGTCTGTCTTCATCGTAGGCCCTTACTCTGAAGTGAGTTCACGACAACATATGTACAATGCCCTTATGTCACATCATGAAAAGAGTTTAAAAAGAGTTTAGTCATTCTTTTCAGACATTGTTCCAGCTGGTTGCATATGTTTAAATATGAGAAAAACTCAAAATACTGGGTTTTCTTCAAAATGTATTTATTCAAATGTCTATAAGCCTAATGTCCATTTTTATATACTTCTCTCCGCAATGATAACCATCAAACTAGAAGTAGATTTCATAGGAAGAGCTGCAGAAAGGTGGATACCCTACTTTGTTTCAACTTTCATTAGTCATGATAAGGTACGGTACAGCCTGAAAATTTAGGGTTTATGGCCTCTGTTCTGTTCTATGCAGAGGTATAAAGTAGAAGTGGAAGTGGACTAAATCCACACCCGATTCCATAGAATAAAATTATTTAGAAGTAGCATTGCTCAGTAACAAGGGTACTAAGTCGAAATTTGCATTTGAGATCCATTGCCCACATTGGCACTTAAAAGCTTTGTGACCATAGCCAACTCACTTCACTTATCTTCTTTTCTCTATCTTCTCTGGTTAAATAATGAACAATAGGAGCAAAGGAGGACACAGTTCAGTGTACAGACAGTAGCACCTCAGATTCAACTGATTCCTCTCTTGAGTCTGGTTGAAACACATAGGCACTAATACACTAAACAGCGACAACAGCCTTCAGTAAAATCTGTGCAATTTCGGAAGATTTTAAACTGCTCAAAGAAAAATATGACTAGGGTAGAGAATACTTTCTAACAGCCAATAGAATTAAATGGAAGAACTGACTGTCTTCTCTACACATCCACCAAAACAAGCATGAAATGACAAAGCGGAAAAGAATCTTGCTGTCAGCCATAGGATATACCTAACAGACAGGCGCATTGAAGATAAACGCTTTATTCCTGCATCTTTTTTCTTGTGGATTTTAGGAGAGGGTTGTGGAGGTAAGAGAGTAGATAGACAAGGGTCTTTTATTGATTTTGTGTGCTATGCTTCCTCTTGCTACTTATTAAGAGCTGTGGAAATTGCCCATAGCTATCTTTTTCCATGTTTTTTCTGGCTGCAATACTGTCACTCCTGTCTTTGTTCATGTCCTGGAAAAGCATTTCCTCCAAGGGCCACTGCTACAACAGCAGCAGACACTCAAGTCATATAAATGAAGATGGTAAGAGATGTGTATATTCCAAAATTCTCCTATTAATCAACACCACAGTCACCTTAAGAGGTGAAGACCTTCAACCCACAATACCTACAGATAAGACAATCCAAAAGCACATGATGACAAGAGAGATCCCATAGGATCAGGCTGTAAAAGACTGCTTTGTTTTCACTGTGGGTCTTTTTTTCAACCAGAGTAAGACTCATTGCAACTTTCCTTTAAGAATTTGCAATGGTGTCAACAACAGCGGCAGTAGAGACAGCAGCTTTCCAAGCATCTGTCGTGTCAGTGCTAGGGCCATCAGCATAAACAGATTGTGCTAGAGACAGTTGTCCCATGTGAATCAGTAAGACTCAGCCAATTCTCTCCATTCTGCACTGATCACTGATGAAAAGGATTTTCTTTCAATTGAAGGATAAATGTTATAAATTCCTTGTATGTACAAAAAAGCCCCCAGCATGTTTTATGCCTTACTTTCCCTGAATTTCTCCTGATAAATGCACACTCCAGTCTCATAAATATTCCCTGAGGAGCTCCACACAGTCTGCCTGTCCAGACACACAGGGGGAAAAAAAAAAAAAAAATCAACCAACCTATGGATGACTAAATATTGATGAATATGGTGTGAATTCTGAGGCAGGTTCTCCCCTCCTCTGTCTTCCACTTTCTAATTTACAGAGTCTGCAGTATTTAGAGTCACAATGTCAACCAAAGTCAGAAGAAATAGAATTCTAGAAAGCATTACAACCATCATTAGCACTCTCTATCCCGACTACTTATCAGACGCATATAAATCTTGATGCCTATGTGACTCACTATGATGACATTAAATGAGAGCAAACAGAGCAAATGCATGTCTACTGCTTTTATCTCTAACCTAGTCAGACAGTCATCAATATATTTGAGCTACAGCAAGATATTCTGTAATATTTCAGAATATTGTTATCATTTTATTAAACCAAATATCTTTAGTATTTACTCCTTGTATACCTCCATGGTTTCCTAACAGATAACCCCTCTCCAGCACTGACTGGCTGATCCAACATTTCATACAACAGCCTCACATGCTCCCTTTTCTAAATAAAAATAAAAATAAAAAAAATTTCTTTTCAAAAGTACATATAATTTATGCCTAATATGGTGCGAGGAGATCTAAAATCATTGTGCGCAAAGGCAAGGAAGCAAAGCAGTTAGAGTCAGTAAGAACATTAAAGCATGTGGTATCCCTGTTCATAACTGCATGTATTGTAAAAACACAGAAGCTGTACATTCACACCAAATCAATCCTCCATTTACCCTCAGACATTTTAATCTGTTTCCTTAAAAAGACAGGTGCTGATAAAGATTTGAAACAGAGACCGAATTAAGAAAATGACAGGAGAAAAGAATCCCTGCTGCTACAAAACAGCTCTCTCACCGGGATTGCATTTCTTGAATATTCTCCTTCAAGGAGAGGAGCGTATCATTTTTTATATTTAGCCAGGGAAGGTGACAGACTGAAAGCAGAGTTGCTAAAACCAAAGCAGGTAGCGTGAAATCTAAGGAAGTACAGAATTGAGAATTTAAAAAGAGGAAAGGGGTTAAAATTCTTTTTCATCTTTAGAAAATCAGCACATTATTCCAACTGAGCTAACATGCTCAACTGTACTGCAGGATTACAAGGAAGCTGAAGACAAAGGTTTCATTCACAAGTCTACCCTTTTACAAGAGATAACCTCCTGCTCAGATGTAAAGTCAAGTCACGTCTGATTAACTTCAGTTCTCCTGTGACAGTGGACAATACTTTTGGAATCAAAACAGAAAGAGAAACCTTGATCCTGTATCAGTCAGTGTCCTACACATTGTTCAGATCAAAATTAAGTATAGCAAAGTGGCACATATAGATATTCATGACAATAATGCTAAAATTCATGAAGAAATTGATCATCTTCCTTCTCATTTTCACCTCTACCTAATAAAAATATCAACGTTTTCTAATAGCAAGTTGTGAAATACCTTTAAACATCACTGATTTTCCACCATTTATTTTCTTTTACTATAGGGCATCTTCAAAATAAATTATTATCTATGTTGCTTAGAAATGTACTTCCTCTTGATATCTGTCTTACCCCAAACATTTCTGCTTTGTGACATCACAATTAGCTGTCATGGAAATGAATATGAGATAATAAGCAGAAAACTTTGGGCCAACTCCTGGTTGAATTGAAGTAAGATTCATGCCATTCATTTCAGCAAGGCGAAAATTTTACCTTTTAAATTCCGCCAGCAAAAACCCAGTGGGAATAGCTGAACAGAACATGGCATCCAGTTTTTATGCAACATTTGATAAATAAATTCAGCAGGAGGCTTGGCATTCATTCTCATGGAAACATGGATGAACCTATCTCATGCAAATAAGCTGTGGGGGCAGAAAAACATGCATACATTGGAATATTTTGTAGAAAGTGATGTTTTCCACAGAAAGCTTATGATTTTAGAACTTATTAGTTGTCCCTGTGGCCAAATTAAAAGGGGTCATTCTACAAATAGGCAGAAAAGTATTTTGTTTGTCACTGAATTACACATCATTTTGTTTTGTTCTGAATTTCTAGCAATGAGCTGTAAGATTATATTAACTCTTTGTGCTTATCGAGGCAGAAAGGAGGAGTATGAAACTTTTGAACATGTTAGAATCAGAGAATCCTAGAATGGTCTGGGTTGGAAGGGACCTTAAAGATCATCTAGTTCCAACCCCCCTGCTGCAGGCAGGGACACCCTCCACTAGACCAGGTTGCCCAAAGCCCCATCCAGCCTGGCCTTGAACACTTCCAGGGAGGGGGCCTCCACAACCTCTCTGGGCAACCTGTGCCAGTGCCTCACCACTCTAACAGGAAAGAATTTCTTTCTAACATCTAATCTAAATCAACCCTCCTTCAGCTTAAACCCATGACCCCTTGTCCTGTCACTACACTCCCTGATAAACAGTGCCTCACCAGCTTTCCTGTAGGCCCCTTCAGGTACTGGTAAGCCGCAATTAGATCTCCCCGGAGCCTTCTTTTCTCCAGGCTGAACAACCCCAACTCTCTCAGCCTGTCCTCATAGGAGAGGTGCTCCAGCCCTCTGATCAGCTTCGTGGCCCTCCTCTGGACTCGCTCCAACAGGTCCATGTCTCTCCTGTACTGGGGCCCCCAGAGCTGGACGCAGTACTCCAGGTGGGGTCTCACGAGAGCAGAGTAGAGGGGCAGGATCACCTCCCTCGACTTGCTGGTCACGCCTCTTTTGATGCAGCCCAGGATATGGCTGGCTTTCTGGGCTGCAAGCATGCATTGCCGGCTCATGTTGAGGCAATTTTATCTTTTACTACATTACTTCATTTTGTAAGTTTGTCAAACTATGTTTAATCATTATTTCAAATTGAAAATAATAATGTAAAATTACTATACCCATATGATACACTAATTAGCACCTATCTCAGAATTGTAACAAGAGAAAAAAAAAAGTGAAATGTAAGACAGAAAGCTGATGCTATAAATATTTTTAATCTGTTTCTGGCCTGATATGTTAATATTGCTCATTTATCACAGAAAAGTAGCATGTGTGCTGACCTAGCACTGCAACTTTTTGCAAATACACAATAGCCAGCTACTAATGGCTTTGAATGCTATTAGTGCATTGTGGCGAGAATAAATGTATCAACGAGTTTTTAATGACTTTAAATGGGATGCCTCTGTGCAGCAGCAAGGACAGGCACAAACATAATACACTGTGTTTTATTAATAAAAGAGCAACCATTTTTTCCTCCATCAAGATGATCCCCTTCAGGCCTGAAGTGCACTGTAGGTGATAGCTTTGTGACAAAAATAGAAAGACATTCTCTTGGTCCTAAAAGAATACTCCCTAGAAGGCATTACTTTCTTCCTCCGGAGCAAGCAGATTACTTTGGACTCTCACACAGCCCCAAACAAATAGCCCACATCTGAAAAACACCTCTCAACAAAAAACTTTAAACTCCCTGCCTAATGAACGATGGCCATACAGAAAGCTTAACAACAGGAGGTTGATCTCTGCTTATTTGTGCTGGAGACTTTAAAATATGACCATTTCCATTTTCCTTTTTTTATTATGCCTTATCACTTATTATCTTCTTTTAGTATCCTGAACTACATAGCATTTGTCAAACACGAGAAGTGTTTGACAGCTTACCCTTTAAAAAATTCAAGAAATGAAAACTGAAATATATTTCTGCAGGAGCTGATACTGTACAGCAGCAAGTAGGCATAAAGCTCGTGATAACACTACAAGAGCTGGCAAGAGGCACTTCACACAATGAGGCAAATTCAGACTGATTTTATTGTCCAGCATAACTTTATTGAATTCCTGCACTTTATTTTTTAGCACAGAATTAAAAGTTACTCTCTCTGTTTTTCCCCAGTGTTGCGAAGGAATTCAGTGAATGATGGAACATCACCAGGATAGAGCATTTTAGGTCATACAGCAGAGCAGGAGTTGATCATTCCAGGAAGGTTAGATGTCATAACATAAATAAGCAGCAGCAGCAAGGCTGTAAACTTCTAGGGCTGTATACTGAGAGCACTGTGTGTTACTTACGTGGAGTAAAAATTACATGCAAAGTAGAAAATGCAGTGGAATATAGTTCTGCAATAATGAGAGTGGTATTGCATATCCAACAATTTATTCCCATTTAGCAGTCAGTGGTAAAGAGACCAGACGTGGCAACTCATAGCTAAACATCTGATTTGCAAGCCGAGGATCACTGCAGTCTTCACATGCAGTTGTTCCTGATTAAATCCATGCAAACAGAATGAGACCTGCTCCTGTTCACTTTAGATCGCCTTTAAACCTAGATTCCCCTTGACACACTTGTTCTCCACCAACAATTCCCATTTTATCCTGCACTCTTCAGCACGAAGGAACAGGTGTGCCCTGACTAGAAACCTTTTGCTGCTCAGTGTAGAAGGATATTTCCTTGCTCTTAACCTAAATTTTGCCCATAGGGAGACTCCAATTACACAGACATTGGGATGCAAGTCCTGTGCTCCCTGATGCGCTGCATGCAAGGAGCTGTAAAAGAGTCAGACCTCACATGCTCAATGTCCTCTGCAGTCTGGCCATTGAGGGTATTTTCAGACACAGGCTGTAGCAAGATTTCACTCCAAAAGGGCCTCTACAAACAGTCATCTGGGAGAGAGACAGCAGTCCATGCTTATGGTCTGCCTCGTGAGTTATTCAGCAAATAACAGTTTGCAAGAAAAAGGATATTTTTGCTCTTTGCCATCCACACAAACTCAGTCTTTACTTACAGACTTTCGAAGCCCCAAGGGGCTCCCCTCCTTCCCATTCTGCATCTATGGTAACAGTGTTTCCACAAGTTAAATTACATCCCCGGTTACACCTATGCAACAAATATACATTCTCCCACACTTTGAGACACTTTGCCTTTGACGGTTTTATCCAGGTAAAAGCTACTCAAAGTCATTATGATTATGCTATCGCAATGTCCTAAGCAGTCCTGTCACTGGTGGATGAGGTGAACTAGGGTCTTTGGTTTACTCTTTTGAGATACATTGATTCATCAGAACTAAAAGCATGTTTTAAAAAATACAGCAAAAGAATCCCGAACTGACCTGACTGAATATGAACAAAAAGCTTTGCGGTTGTTTTAACTGCGGGTTTTAACATGGGCTTCACAATGAAAGTATGCTTGAGTATGTAAAGTTGCCAATTCCTTTATAAAAAAAAAAAAAAATCTTAATCCTAAAGCAATTGATAATATATTTTAAATTCAAGTTCTAAGAATCACAGGGTTTTGTTGCTGTTGTTGTTTGTGAATGACCATCTAAACTCTAGCTTAAGGAAAATATGACTTCTAGTCCTAGTTGTGGAAAATAGTTTGAAAAGATGAACCAACTACATTTCAGAGACTGAACAGATGCATACACAGAGATTAAAGAATAATGATTTCAGACATTCCTGATTTTGTGGGGACCCAATTAATTTCAGCTACATGACCTATGCAAGCCTGTCTAAAGGTTAAGAAACTAAAACAACCAACCCAGTAAATTGTCAGATTCAGAACCCTTATTCTTTTACTGAACTCATCTTTTAATTTCCAGTTTTGCAGGTGCTTAGGGATGGTGGAGAGAGAAAAGACACATTTCAACTTGCTTAATGAGAAGAACAGAACTCAATTGCCTTAGGTTGAGATCATAAATTTAAATTCTCTTTTTTTTTTTTTTAAATAAATTCATAGAATCACAGAATCATAGAATGGTTTGGGTTGGAAGGGACCTCAAAGATCATCTAGTTCCACACCCCTTGCCATGGGCAGGGACACCCTCCACTAGACCAGGTTGCCCAAAGCCCCATCCAACCTGGCCTTGAACACTTCCAGGGATGGGGCAGCCACAACTTCTCTGGGCAACCTGTGCCAGTGCCTCACCACCCTCACAGTGAAGAATTCCTTCCTTATATCTAATCTAAATCTACCCTCTTTTAGTTTAAACCCATCACCCCTTGTCCTATCACTACACTCCCTGATAAACAGTCCCTCACCAGCTTTCCTGTAGGCCCCTTCAGGTAGTGGAAGGCCGCAATTAGATCTCCCTGGAGCCTTCTCTTCTCCAGGCTGAACAATCCCAACTCTCTCAGCCTGTTTTCATAGGAGAAGATAGGTGATATTACTCGGTTTCTGCCTCTCTTGCTGTGTGGAAAAACCACAGTGAAGCCTTTTGTATGGGTAGTACAAAAATCTAACCTCTGTCACACCCTCTGCCCTTCAAGGAGAAAGGGGAGCAGCGCGCAGCAGGGAAGAGGAAGAGCACACCTTCTCCTCCACTAAATAAGAATATGGCCACACTTACAAATGGGCCCTTCTGTTTTTATTTTTCATGAAAGTTACTTCCACAACATTTACCATTGGTATTTAATCTATTAAAACGGTTATTTTTGTGTGTGTGAAAGGCACTTTGAAAACTATTATGAAAAAAAAAACAATACAGAAGCAGGAAGTAGGCCTTAGCTCTTATGAAAGACAAAGAATCCCCCAGTCACTTCAAGGGGACAAGGTCAGGCCTCACCTTTATTCTCATGCATTTGCATTATTGACTTTATGAAACAAAGGCAAAGCCCTATGTAAAGAACTCCGCTGTGCAAACCAAGGATGCCTGCGTGATCCTGTGCCATTAGCGATGGCAGCTCCCAGCACCACACGCTGGCAGAGACACTGGCTGTTTGCACAGCATTCAGATACCACTTTGCTGTGGTATGCAAACCATTAAATGATAGGTCTACCACAGTAATGAAAACTGCTTTATACTTGTAGTCACCTGTTGACATTGCCTGGCACTCTAAAATGCAAGGTAGAGGCTGAGAAACACCTAGAATCATAGGATCATAGAATGTCCTGAGTTGGAAGGGACCCATAAGGATCATCGAGTCCAACTCCTGGCCCCACACAGGACCAGCCGAATCAGACCATATGACTGAGAGCGTTATCCAGACGCTTCTTGAACTTAGTCAAGCTTACTGCTGTGACCACTTCTCTGGGGAGCCTGTTCCAGTGCCCGACCACCCTCTCAGTGAAGAGCCTTTTCCTGATATCCAACCTAAACCTCCCCTGTCGCAGCTTCATTCTGTTCCCACAGGTTCTATCACTGGTCACTAGAGGGAGGAGATCAGCACCTGCCCATCCTCAAGCTCAGACCCTGCCCAGAATCATGCCCTCAGATTGTATCTCCTCACCTTCCCGCAGTCCCTCCTCACCAACATACCTTCCCCGTCCCTCTCCTAGAGGATACATCCCCAGGCTCCAGTTTAACAGCAGGTGCTTTAAGCAGTTCAATGCTTTGCGTGGGTGGAGTAAATTATATTACTGACATAAAAAAAAAAAAAAGCCAAATGGATAGCCTTGTTAGTATACAAAAGAATAAAGTGGTACATTTAATTGAGATTTTTATTTCCCCATATGGCAAATTTTGTTTGCTGTAAAATCACATATTTCATTACTGGTAGGTTATTTACAGTATTTCTGATCAGTCCAACAAAATGGTACATGGTTTAACTGTTCTCTTTGAGTTGATTATTTATTAGTCATATAATCCATTTTTCTACTGATTAAGGAAGATGACTCAGTAGTAAATATTCTATCTCCTCATACAATTGATTTTTTGTGCTTTTTTCTTCTAATATTATTTTCTCCAACACAGTTTTGCTGGCTAGTCTTTATTAGTATAAATCATCTGCAGATGTGCTAGAGATTTCATGCTACAGCTTCAAAGACCTTTTCTAGAAACTCTGGAGAACAAAGTGATTTTTCATACCTAATTCCTTTCTTCTCTTCCCCACTGATGTAACTGTCAAAGAAAATCACAGCTATGCTGACAACGCAATACAGAATGAACTCGGATCCATACAGACTATTTCTGCAGAGGCCCAGAGTCCAGAGGTGAAAATTATCTATTATTCTAAACAAGAGAATTGCTGAAAAAAATCTGCTGTTTAAGACCTCTTCCCTTACGCATTAATCAGGAGCAACATCAACCCAGCTCCAAGCAAGAACATCAGACTCCCAGTACCTGCCAGGCTTCCTCCATGAGAGCAGCCAGACACGGCAACGATGTCACCAGCAAAGCGGCTGTTGGTACTGCCAGGTTTATTCCTGCCTTCAGACAGCAAAAGAGACACCACCAGCCATCTCCCCATCACCCCACAGCTCACAGCTAGCTGTGCCACTACCCCCCAATGAATCTTCTGCTGACATTTAGTCCAAAGCATCTTTTGTTCTGTTCTGTTTTGTTTAAAGGGAAAAAAAAAAACCCCAGAAACAAACAAACAAACAAAACCCAAACCCAAAACAACCCACAAACAAACAGAAAAGTACACTAAACCAAACACTTACAATTTATATTATTTTTGGATCAATTCCTCAGTGGCCTGCCCATGGAAAGCTAGCATTTTGCAAACTTTCAACTAAAAGAGGAACAATATTCAATACCGACAGGATGAAATGAATCAATCTGCCCATGGCTTAATTCACAAAGGCAAATTTCTCTTTCAGTCTCGTCCCAGAAATGGGAAATAAACTTCTGTACTCCAGTATCCATTTCTGCTGGAGGAGAGGGCAGAATTGGGTCAGTTTGGTGAGGTTTTTTGCCATTCTATACTTTTGATAGGATCAAGCCTGACAAAGGGACGGACTATCAAAACTGAGCCAGAAATGAATCGATTTACAGCAGTATAGTAAAATAAAAATGTGACTCAATCTGGTTATTACTCATTATAACTTACAGAAGAAATGGGTCTTTGTAAAATCTTAAACAAATTAATTTGCTTGCGTAGCAGACTTAGGGCTTGTTGAAGGCCCACTG
The DNA here is from genome assembly GCF_028858705.1 of Grus americana. Lineage (NCBI taxonomy): Eukaryota > Metazoa > Chordata > Aves > Gruiformes > Gruidae > Grus > Grus americana. The sequence continues at coordinate 42,829,356 of NC_072854.1, forward strand.
AGGTGCCTCATTGCTTTCAATGCTCTCTGGCTCATTGCTCCTTCCACACCGTTCAGTAGCTGGCTGTAATTCTGTATTTCAGAAATTTTCTTTTAACTTCAGGTAATTTCAGAATGATTGTAGAATGGACCGAATATGGAGAGGAAGGGGAATCTGAGTTAATCTATCTGGACAAATTAGACCTATCACATACCCCATTAAAACAGGTCCAAACTAAAAGTAGCTTTTTAATCACCTGAGCTACATGACTGAGCTGTCATATGTCACAGCCAGCACACAAATAACCAGAAGCTGATGAAATACGGTGCTACACTTCAAACAAAATCAATCACTGATTTTTTAAAATTCCATCCAGAAACCTAGTGAATTTATTTCTCTCTCTCCCTCTCTCTCTCTTTTTTTTAAAATCACATCTGATGTGAGTTAATATCAAGCAAAGGCATACAGAGAAATCTCTAGCTGATGAATTGCTAAGTAAATCTGTTACTACAGGAAACACGTTCACATCTTTAACAGGTACAAACAAACACAACTGATGGGAAGAACACAATCAATAAAATAGTTTCCAAAAATCCTAGGACTGTTTATCTTAAGATCAGATCTGACTGATTTCAATTAGATGCAGATCTGTTCTGGTATTTCTCATCTTTGCCAGCTTGTCACATAATTGCCTCCCAAGCAACTCCAGTGATCAGGCTTTCTCATTTCAACCATTAACTCATTCTTTGACAATAAAAAAAAAAAAAAAAAGCCATGGCACTGCGTTCTTTTTCAAAAGGACAGGTATGGATTGCAGCCTGAGAGGTGCTAACTATACTACAATCATCATTCAAACATATTTCTAAAACCAATACTGCAGCATAATAGAGAGTTTTCTAGTTTTCTATTACCTGCTGCTGTGTTCTGTACACAGCGGGGAAAAACATGGTTGTGCGAAGTTCATTGCTGGATACAGCTGAAAATTTTAATTAATAATGACTACTCATCCTGCATCTGCACTTTATTACCATAAGCCATTATGCTCATCTCTCATAAGGTAAGCACACGTGAGCCAGAATTACAGCTAATCTAGAAGAAAAAAAAAAAATCCAAGTCAAACTGCTTTTCACCTCCCATGCATGGTACATGCTTATGTGCTTCCTCGAATCAGAACCACAGGCTGCTGAGAAACCCCACTGTGCCTTAAAAAGAGCCATAGTGTGTCTCCCCAGAGCTACAACAGATGCTTGACACTGGCTTTTACGCAAGAGGAGTGCGGATGTGTTCTGCTCGTGAAAGTCTGTGGCAGGTTGAGGGATCTATCTGGATGAAATGCACTGTGTAAATATGCAGTTATCATCAGTACTCTTCTGTCTTAGATAAACTTCTGGCAAAGTGGAACCTATGAAAACTGTTTAACTTTCTGTAATTAAAACAATATTAGAATAATCATGTTTCACCATGACAAAATATTATTGGAGACAAAGGAAGACCTTAACCATTGCTTGTAATATGCCTTTCAAAATGAAAACCATACCCATGAAACTAATAATTTTTTTTTTTACTTCTGTAATGTATTTCCTTTCATGAAGGTATGTTGCAAAATAGACGCCATTCTTCATTGTGTTCTAAAAATGTCTGCTTTGAACTATTTAAACTATTTTAATTACTCACTGTTTTATCAGCATAAATAAAATTTGCTCACTGACCCATATATTTTTTATCTAAGTGAACCGAGCTACTTCTCCCAGATCATTTAGTGCAGGTTAGCCAGGCTTTGTGAGCAGCGTATAATGATATGCAAACTAAAACCATAACTATGTCAATTTAAGGTCAAAAAGGCCTATTTGTGATTATTATGGAAATCAGTTTAAATGTGAGGTGGCTAAACAATGCATCTTTGCGTACTGGCTCAGCAAAAAAACCACAAACAACCTGCCAACATCTGCTTTTTGAAGTGTCAGATAACATTATTTCCAGGATGACATCAAGGGCCTTCATTGGCTATGCATAAGGTCAGTGAATATTAACTTCATTTACACTTGGCTGAGAATTGGCTGGTGCCAACAATAGAGGTTTAGATCCTCTGCTGAGCAGGGTTAAAAACTGACAGAAAGCTGCCATTGAGGAAGATGGATGATCGTACTAGCTGACCCTATTCCTCCCCAAGTGTCACAGCTTCGGCCTCTTTTCTATCTCCGCAACAAAAGACCCTCTCCGAGCTTCCCAGTGGCCTTCAGCTTTATTGGTGCTAACAGGCCCAGACATTTTCATCGATTGGATTCTCTACCTCTTAAACACAAGAGCTTGCCCTCCCTGGCTAGCCAAACCTTGGCACAGATGTCTTTTTTTGTAATTGCTTCTCTGCTGTCTGTTGGGAAGGATGCAATCGGACAGGCGAACATCATGTCAACACAGAAAATGCTTCACCATTTATCTCAGTTTCCCAATGGCATTTTAAGGAAAGTGATACGCTTTTTGCCTGGGGGGATTTAACCCTTCAATGGCTCCAAGTGTCTATACATGTGGGAAAAGAAGTTGCTGTAATGTTGCTGTACTAAAATTCTAGCGCACTTGTCCTGCACATCGTTCATAAACGATGAGTTACTTTTTCCGATCAAACTGTTTGAAATACAAACAGAAATCAGTTTAGCGTTGTTACTGTGTATGCTTCTATGTCAGATCCTCAAGGGGCTTTTTAGTCAAGTTCAAAGTATACCTCTTATAATTAACAAGGCTGGAATAGTTAATAATGTAAGCATCTGTAGAATTTCCAGTCTATTTAAATCTGAGGCCACAAACTTAATAAAAATCACAAAAATACATTAAGAGCTTAAATGGATTAGAACATATCAATTACACAGAATGAAAACAATCAGACATCTTTTAAAATTTGAATGACAGAATGACTGGAGAAAGGACATAAAGGAAATGTAACAGAGCTGTATAGAATGCTTTTGGGTTGAAGAAAAACAAAACTGATGTTCTTTTATCTCTTTTTTTTTTTTTTTTTAAACATCTGCTACTGGACATTGCTGGCAAAAAGAGTAATGGATTTGACAAGCCACTTGTTTGATCCAATACAGCAATCCCTGCTTTTTGCATACACCATGGAAACACCCAGCCTCCTATCATAACTTATGTATTTTCCCAGATTCTGGGCTGCGCTGCATGTGCTCTATGCCAGACTGATTGTGCAAAGCCACCCTTAAAGGCATTATAGCTAGCCAGAGGACTGGTCTCCCACTGAGGTACAATCAACAGGATTATAACAACCCTTGCTCTGCCTGACATAGGTTTATAGCCAGAAGCGAGGGAGCATGGATTAAACGCCCCTATTAAAACCCATGGCTCAAGTTATCTAGCAGGGACTGGCACAACTCTCAGAACTAAGGATGATCTAAAAAACATGCACATAAAAACTGATGAAAAAAAAAATAATAATGAGCAGAGGGGCACCAAAACTGTTTTTTTACAGAGCTATGGGGTTTGTAGTAAATATTATGAAGTAATTCTCTCAAATATTAAGGTAGAAATGCCAAACACAGGGGAGGTCACAAAGGTGTGGAAAAAAAGGTAATCCAACCTGGCAGTCCAGCCTATAAAAGTGAATGGAAGTATCAGACACCAAAACTACCTCTCTGCCATGACGTAGTGTGGCAGGATGGATCAAATTATTTCTGTTTTCCAATAATGCCTGTAGTTATAATTGAGGGAGGGGGTTGGAGAGAGTAGGGGGAGTCATCAAGTAAAAAGGCAAATACTTTCTGCTGGAGGAAAGGGAAAAATGGCACCATTTTCAAACTAGTTGAAATCAAAAAGGAAGTTTACCTCAGTCATAAAAACAGTAGAAAAGAAAAACCAGTCATAATTCACTCATAAAATGAAAAGATGTACTGTGAAAAAATATACGTGAAAGTAGCTGAAGTGATTTTTGAAAATATAGCAATACATATATTTCTTAGAATGAGATGTTTATTGCATACAGCCTACCGCAATATAAAATAACGCAATTGTGCGATTGTACACCGAGGCTCATGATTATTTTTTTTTTTCCTTTTTTTACACTACTGGTAGGGAATATTGCCACAGTAATGAGGAAAACACACATTTTTCATATTTGTAGTAACTCCTATTAAACAAACTGCTTTTAGCAAGGGCTGCAAGACTGGGCCCTTGCTCTTTGTGTTAATAACAGATGGTTATGACATGGGGCCAATTCCTGTTTTTCTTACTCTCACAAGCAGTCCCAAGGGACTAATTTTTTTTTTTTTTTTTTAATGAATAAAGCAAACAAGATTTTACCCAAGGGAAAATAAGCAGTTTTGCAACAAAAACGTTTGTGGTCCCCTTTTCCACTGGGTAAAAGTAGGGAGCTCTGCCTCTTTGGTGCACCCTGCCAGCCCTGAAGGAAGTGTTAAGGAACTCCAGTTGAAGGTACTTGGAAAGAACAGGGAGAGGGAGAACTGTCACGTAAGTATGAAATGATGACAGCTCTCAACAGATTTCCCCAATATGCTTCAGAAACCGCTATCAGGGATGAAGATTGGCAAGGGATCCCCAGCAGCATGCTACTTCCATCTGGACTAGGTGGAATTATAGTGTCTCCCAGAGCAGAAAGCTACGGGAATTTTAAAGAGGACAAGACAAATCCATTTGTTAACCTACAGAGACTTGTAATACAGCACAGGAGGTTTTACCCCCATGGATAATCACAGGAAAAGGGCTCCAGTCAGAAGATATTCTCCTTTTCCATCACCCGAATGAACAGCCCTCCAACTTTTAGTTAACAAATCCAAGTCAAGCATGATATATTTGTAAGCATATTCTGAAAATTAAAATGAAGAAAAATTATGAGAAATAAGTACCTGTGAAGCAGGTGTTTATCATATGCTGAAGGTGACCAGGCTGTTCACCTATACAGGAAAATACCATCTCTCTACATGGGCTATACTGTCCATAAACCACCATATTGTGTTTCTTTAGCTAACTGCTACCACGGTTGTACAATCAGGTGCCCACCACAAGAAGCAGGAGGAGATGAGCCCCTGTTCCCACGGGGCAAAGGCTACCCAGTCTAGAGTAAGTGTAATTTGTATGTTACACACAAAGGTCTTATGATCTCCTTGAAAAGGAGGTGTGAGGGTGCCACAAGCTAGATCCTCATTTTGCTGAGTATAAATACACTACTGACTCAGGAAACGGGACAACTGGTATGACCACATATATTTAAAACTCACTTCTGAAGAGATTGTAGGGATTGCAAGATTGAAAAGCCTCTTCCACCTCTGCATTTCAATGTAATATAAGTTAGGGTTTGGGGATTTTCTTCCTCCTAAAGAAGAAATTACATCAGTATATATCCATTAGGTAAGTGCATATAGCACTTTAGAAAGCACCATCCAAAAATATTGTTTCAACCTGAATGCTTAAGCACCTCAGCCACTCACAGCTAGAAACAGCATGATGATGTTACCCATATTTACCAGATCAAACTAGATTCTTCTTCACTGATGACCACAGTGCTAGAAAGCTAAGGTTTAACTTACAAATCAATTAAACCTAGGATACATGGCAGGATATCCTCCCTTTAAAAAGAAGGACAGCCCAAGCAAAAGATCTTTTTTATGTATGTGGAGCTGATCTGTAATGTTTTTATGTGTTCAGATGACCTGAGCAGCCTGTTTGTGCATAGTCCCAGAACACGTCCATCAATCAATGTCAACATTCTTCCAAGCTCCACTTTGACTGGCAACTGACAGTCAGTTATCTCCTGAATGTTAATTAATAATGAATACCCTTGTCACTGCTTAAATAAACAAAATGTCTTTAAATGGTGGAATTTAAAAAATGGGGTTTGTCCTGTGAGAACAGGGACTGTATTTTCATTTAGTCCTTGTATGAAGGAGAGAAATAGAATTCCTCATTTAGAGATTGCACATTATTTGTACTATTGACATGTGCTTTATTTTCTAAAAAACACTCATGTCTACTTGTGTCATGCAATTGTGAATCTTATGTTCCTGGATTCATGATTTTTACAGCAGGAATACACAATACAGTGACTGTGTAGCTCGACATTTGACATATCTTTAAGATAAAAGACCAAAAGTAGGCATGTCATTGTCTCTTTCTCTGTCACACTCATCCAGGAAAAAGAAAAGGTGTGTTTTAAAAAGATGTTATTTCTCTCCCTTGTTTACTGGAATTATTCACTAGCAATTCCACTGACAAGACTTTTTTTAATAATAGGCCAAATAGAGAGTTATTTAAACTGACAAACTAAAGAAGACAGACAAGCATACGCATTGTAAAGCCAAAGAATTGCCCCTTTTAATCAGAAAATTAAGTGATACGCAACTAATGATAAGTGAAAGTGAACAGAAGAGACAGTCACAGATCACAGATTGAATATTCTATTCAATCTGCACTGGACGACATGATTTTCAACCCTGCTTACGATTTTAAGTACATGATACTTTCACATTTTCCAGCAGCAGGCTGCAGATTAAATCTGGCTGAGACTTCCATAGGTGAGATAATTAGGTGACAATGTGGAGCCTTGGGATTTGCTAATAGCTACAACAAAGTCCATTTCCTTTAGGTATCCTTTGGGGAAACTTTATCAGTACTTTTTTTTCTAGTTAGTGTCAATAAACCTGCCCACATTTTGAAAGTTGTCCATTTGTCTGTATAAACATACTGTCCTTACACGATCAGCACAAAACAATGTCACAATTATAATTTCAAAAAAGAAATAACGAATGTGAATTTTTACTGAAGAGTTACTGATATGAAACAAAACTTTTTAATAAGTTGGACAAAAATGAAAAAGGAGACTTATCTAATTTATTTACTGTGCAAATAAATTAATAAAAAAAAGTTGACATTTTGAAACATGAGAAATCAAACATCCAAGATTCAGTGTTTGATTTCGTCTAAGTGACTGTATCATGGGCCTGATCCAACACAACAAAATCAAGTAAGAATACCGTCTCTTCAATAAGATTCCAATCACATTCCAAAGTTATCTCTATGCAGCAATTAAAAAAGAAATACCAAAGATGATCTTAAAAATAAATAAAATCTGTTTCATGCAATCTTTTTCTTTCTAATTACGTTTTCTTATTTGATATTTTAAGACTTCAAACAAAACTTTATGGTCTAACAGAAACAAGAAAAAAGATCAATACATCTCCATTTGCTTTGACATAGAAACAAATCACCCTTATAAACAAATGAAAAATCAGTAGAACATTTTCTCCAGTTCTATCATTCACCTCAGAAACATATACATACATATAGTGCAAATAAATTGATCAAGACAAAAATATGTTAGCATTGTGAAACACAAGAGCTCAAACATACAAGATTAAATGTTTTATATTTTATATAGGTGTGTGTATTTTATATATTTTTAAAGTATATATATGTAAGCTCAGAACCTAAGAAACTGGAACCCATCACTTCATATGAGTGGTTCTAACTGCTAGACTATGGGAAGAGCAAGTTTCAGCAGGGGCTAATAAAACCTTCTAACAGTGACTGCATGTTGGTTAATAGGCATGCCCTATTTGAAGCAAGAGATCCGAGTTCAAATTCTCCTCAGCAAGAAAAATAATTGACCTAAGTCTGGAAAACTTGAGTTGAATGAGATCATGTAAATATGATCAGTGATCACAGCCACATGTTGCCCACTCAGACCATGTTCCACAGACAAATTTTTGAACGTGTAATTTGTTCCAGCATCAACAGAGCTGAGCTGTTTGGCACACAAACTGCCAAACTTTTAGGAATACAATAAACTTTACTTAGAGAATCTCAGTTGCCAACATTCTTCACATAGACATTCATGAAATGTATCATTTGTTCTCAAATTCTACCCATACAATAGTTCAGTGTAAAAAGAGATGGAACATTCAGGAGGTTCAAAGAATACTATGTTTACTACTCATTAATGAAGATTAGCTAGTGAGCTGAGAAACTGAGGGATTTGGAGGGTTGGAGGCCACAGGCAGTACTAGCTTTTCAGGTGAAGTGGATCAGGTCATTAATCCAAGCTCCACACAACTCCTGAGTTTTTCCTTGATGGTCCATCAGAAGTGGATGGAGAACTCTGACATCCTGCCCCTCTCCTACACAGGGGGTTAGACTTCTATAGAGAAATATGAGCATGTACGCTATGTCATAAGATTAGAACAAAAGCATATACATGGTCATTTGAGAAAAATAAGCTCTATCAAGCATCAGGGAACACCTGCAATTTAGTCACATCACGAGGACATACCCAGTAAGGTGAAGGCAACATACAGCAAGTCACAGGGATATGGTTACATGAGGCCTCCATGTTAGTTACCTGCCAGAAGATCTCCAAGTATCATTTTCAAGGGCTACCCTAGTTTAATCCGCTGTGTTCAATCTACTGGAAAAATGAACGTCAGTCATCTAGGCTGAGTGATATTTCACATACGCTAAATGTAAGGAAAGAATAATAACAAGTTATAGCCACTAATTATGCTAGATATTATCTCTATATCATCAGTGGAATTTTTGAGTCACATTTATATTCACTTCTCTGTACACATTTATACCAGCACAATACCCACAATTCAGAAAAGCACATCTAATCAAACATGCATTTAAATATGTTTCATCAACGTAAAAGTTTTAGGTTTATGTATATGCTTACAGTTACTTAAAACTTTAACACTTCCCTCAGTAGGAAAATATTACTGCATGATGTTACTCTCATTGAGTTAATGGCATTTTTGCCATTAAGTTCTAGGGATGATGCCTCAGACCACAGTCCTACAGTTTTTTGTGTTAGGCATTACTTCCTTCAAATAGTCATAAATTGTTTACTGAAAAGTAAGAGCCCCATTTTTACACTTTCTACAGCATGTTTATTTATGGTAATACATACTATCAGAAATTTTTTTGTTCCAAAAGAAAAAGTCAGTAGCCAACCAGCAAGCCAGGACTCTAGATTTGCACCAGCTTCTCAAAACTGAACCCTTAACTTATTTCGCAATTACAGCAAGAAATAATCTTTGCATTTATATACATTAAATACATTGCAAAATAATAACAGTAATTATATTTCTTAATCATGTACTTCCTTTTTATCCATCAATCACACACATTTGAGGTATGTCAGGTGTCAGAAAATACTACTAACTGCAGTTAAATAGATTTTTATTAGAAAAATGCTTCATATTATTATTGTAGGAGAGCCATGTCTTGCCAAGAGTCACATGTAACTAATCCAAACCATAAAAATTAAGAAGTTAAAGTATCAATTTACCTTGGGTAAAACCCCCTGATGTTTCTTACAGATGTGAGCAACTTTATCTTCCTGAGGACAGGCAGCAGGGCCACCCAGCTAAATAAAGCTATACAGGTACATGCATTGATGGGATCAGAACTCTAGAGGTATAATAATTGAGCCCAATTCTTCTCTCACACAAGTTTTATACTTGGTAGCCTCTGGTACTCTGTATTATTCTTATAAATTAGCTCAATATTAAGCCAAATTCCCTGAAATGTATGTAACTTCTAAAAAATATTTTTTCCTAAAGGAAAAATCTCTTCTTAATGAAGAAAAATAGAAGTAAGTAAAAAAGCATTAAATCCTGAACAGTCACTCTCCAGTATGTTGGTATGTTGTGTTTATTAGGGAGACTTGATGAAGTCAGAAACAGTCATTAATGGAAAACAATACAAGAGCACTCCTTCACCAGAGACACTGGACATACTGCTGCTATGTCTGAGAACAAGAAATGAAATACGAGATTCCCACAGAAAAGAAAGTTTCTGCTGTGAACTATTAACTAGGATACTATTCACTTTCACATATAAAATATAGTTTTCATTAACATTAGGGACACTGTGACAGATACAGGCAACAGAAAGAATAGGAAGTGTGTAGAGCTAAAAGGTTCTGTAAGTAAAACTGTCATAAATATATTTGCTATTGATGTTGTTTTCTCAATAACGCAAGGTTATAAAAGAAATTAGATACATAATCCTGTAAAGAAAGGTTACTTTTTAAGAAATTAAAGATGGGTAATGCTGAATTAAACAGTGAACCTGTCTTTTTTTTTTTTTTTCCTCGATGCTGCAACACTCTGTGAAGGCTTACAGTAGAAAACATTTACTTTTCCTGTCATGTGAACCACATTTGGCTTTTAATAAGCTTCTTGAACATACTTTTCTAATTCTTTTAAGGAAACCCCTTAGAAATTGTTCTATTCTTAACTTGGTTCCAGCCTTAAGCTTTTATTAACAAAATAGTACTTACAGTATTTCTGGGGCTGGGGCAGGGGGAGGAGAACCAAATATAAAATCATGATGTAAACAAAGTACATGTATTAAGTACACTTCGGAAGATCTATTTTGTCTTTGCAGATATTAATCTGAAAAGTTTTTACCTGTTTTCAATTTAAAAAGTATTAACCCACAAGCTGTGTACAGCTAATTTTTTTTTTAATAACTAAATTAGTATTGCAGACAGAGCTTGCACAGTACAGGGAAAATGCCGAGATTTAACGCCGAGAAGTCAAGAAAGGACAATTAATTTTTACACTGTAGTTCAAGTGGTAATAAGCATGATACTAACAGAAAACCCAAAAGTTTCCCAAGTAAAAACAGACAGATATTCTTAAAGATTTAATACTGCTTAATATATATGACCTGTTGGGGGGACAGGGGGCACATATTTTCATTATAACAGAGGAAGTTTGGGATGCAGCAAAAGTCAAAAGCTAATCTAGTTAAGCAAACATTTTGTTCACATAATTTTTATTTTCTTTCAACTTCAGTACTAAACATGGAGCGCTCTGTATGTTTGTCTCACTTCTTGAATAAGAACCTCCACTCTAAGGGTCTTTTTGTTTTCAGAGAACAATTTCTACTTTGAACTGCACAGTTTGCTTCAATAACTTTGAACAGCATTTCACCATCCATATAATAGATGTCTTACGGATACATAAAGTAGATTAAACATGTTTATTTACATGTTCCTCTTCTCTGTGATCAGTTTTTCCATTCAAAAATCTCTGCTTTCAGTTTCTCTGTAACCTACTAACTCTCCTTTTTTTTTTTTTTTTCCCAGTTCCTGGAACCTTGTTTTCTGGTTGGTTCTTTTCTGGGGTTTTTGTTGGGTTTTTGTTTGTTTTGTTTTGTTTTTTTAAAACTAAGTCATATTTAATGGAATGCATGTACACTTGAGATTCCCCTAACAAGGGTTATATGTGTTACTTCTCCCATTTGTACTCAGAAATTAAAGAATATTTTAATTTATTTTTATTGGCTTAATTCCCAAACCCTGGGAAAACAAACAAACAAACAAACAAACAAAGCAAAACCACAGCCAAACACAGACAAACAAACCAACAAACCCCACAGAATTTCCCAGCAAGCCAGTTGGTTTTTCATGGACTAATGTCTTTTATACTTAGAAAATGATAACAAAATTATTACATGCCTATTGCACCTTTCACAAAAGTTTTCTGGGCAGAAAAGTTTGTTTCAGAAGCAAGATGTATGGTTTTGGGCAACAGATGACATTATGAGATTCCATTTCTAAATACCAACTAAAGCTTCATTTAGAACAAACAGAAGATAGACTTTATGGCTAAGGAGTTAACAGCCCAGCTGTTGAGCAACCGTAGCTAATTCAGCAGTGGCATCCCAGACCCGTAAAAAGACAGCTTTAGTGCTTCCTCTGTAACTAAAGGAGAAATTACTAAGATTCTGTTAGATTTCACTGCTGGCTTTGTTTTGTTTTCAAAATCTCTGCACAGCAATGAATCTGACAAAAAGAAAAAAAAAAAGTACAACAAATTTAGTTTAAGACACTGATATTCAGCAAAACACTAACAAAATGCAAAAATAAAATTAATTCCTGGAGAGAAAGAATCTGGAAAGAGGAACAGAGCAGGGAAAAGAAGAAAGGTCAGAGAAGGGAAAGAGCTCTACATTCAACTACTTTATCCAACAATTTCAATTCTGGGATCTGGGCTTTTGATTGCCCACCTGCATGTGCTATTTCACTCCTGACAGCTCTTCTGGAGAAAACAAGAAGTTCATTGGAAACTAAACCAGTCAGGAGCTCTGCAGTTAATTCATTTCAGGGATCACTCTGACGGCATTATGGATGAGAACTAGGCAGTTTCAACTGGTTCTTGATCACTTCAACTTAACAACACCTTACATCTCATATATCTTCATGTCACACTTGAGAGAGGCTGCTGCATCACCAAAACTATGATGGCCTGTAATCATACTAATCAAACTAATTCAGACACTTCAGGCAAAGGAACATTACAAAAAAAAAAATCGTATTTTAGGGCCAGAAGGCAGACCTGAGGAGACCTGGAACAAATGCTATGAAGCGTGAAGGCACTAGTTACTTCAGGTGATGGCTAGCCCTGACCACTGAGGACACAAGCAATTTTGTATAATTTAACCTGGAAAACACTCTTCAAAAAGGATGTGTTTAACAGTAGATGTAGTTCCTCTCCCCTTCTCTTCTCTGTGTTGACACATCCAAAAGGCTGAGGGACATGAACAAAGATCAAAGAAACCAGAATGACTTAGGGACACTGACAAATTTGTGAAAATCACCCTCTTGATGAACATTAGACTGTTCTGAAAGAAAGATATAGCAAGAAAATACATCTTGCTACCACATCTCTCTGACAAGAAGGGCAGTCAGAAGACTGCAGCACGAAAGAAAGCCAAGAAATTCAACTTTCTAGAAACTCCAAAGGGGGCTGGAAGCAGAAATCACAGCTCTGCGTTGCATAATAGAAACACCTTCAGTATTCTTGACCATCTAGCTAGAAGGTCTTACTTTCATCTTAAAAGTATCTGCTATATTTTTCTGAACCCTGCTAGGGTCCTTTGGTAAGATAATTACATGATTTTTTTTTTTTAAAAATCAAATATATCCCGTGCAGCTGTATCTGGGACCTGATACCAGATCACATTGTCATTTCTTTAAAAAGGATCATAAAAATTATTTAATATGCTAAGGGGATAAAAAGGGAAGGAAGCAGACACTCTCCTGTTGAACTTCCACTGGCTTCAGAGAAAATGGCAAGACTGAAAGAGATATCCTCATTCTCTGCTCTGTTTCAATTTGCTGAGAATAATTACATTCTCTCCCCTAGAGTAATTTTGGAGGCAAATGGAAGAAAGGTAACTCTTCTTCAAAAAAAGTAAACATTTAAATGCTTGATGATAAAAATGCCATTGAGAAAGTTTTCTACCATTTTGTCCCTTCTCCACAAAGCAAAATTCAAGTTGAAAACGCAGGAATGTCAACATAGGTCACTCAAGCTGCAGGTCACCCACAGCTTTTGGGACACACTACCTGGGCTAAACTCTACACTCGATTCACTATATGTGCAACTTGGGCTTTTTAGAAGCATGGTAATATTTTTTTAATGACAACTTATTCACATTCCCCCCTTAATTCATTGCCCTCTACTAGTAAACTTGTGGCACATCAACTCCTAAGTGAAGTAATATTGAAGAACAAAACAAACAAAAAAAAAAACAAAAAACCCACAACTGCACGTACTTTACCACAAATATGCCAAGCATAAGATAAATTTGGTTTCTGGATCTGTTATCAAGTAATATTTCACAAAGTCAAGAGATAAAAGTTTGTCCCAGGAAGAAAAAAAGAAGGAACAGATGCAGCTTGCAGTCTGGAACAGCATACAGCACATGACAAAGTTTGGAAAGAAAAGCCTGTATCTCCCTTTTTACCTCACCAAGACAAAATATACAAATAGCTATAATCCCCTCCCCATTTTGGGGTCAATAAAACAACTGTTAATGCATATGGTATTATAAAATGTTTAACAGTAAAATGCACCCATTTGGCTTTCCCTAGAATTCTGGGTTTTTTGGACTTTGTGCCAAATCAACTATGTAATTTCTCAGTGCAGTAATATTAAGAGATGCTGCTTACCTTCTGAAATATCACTCTACTGCTCCGACTGAATAAATGTAATTCTCTCCCTCCCCAACTCCAACTATCATGAAACAGATGGAAAATACATTACACTAGAAGTTCTCAAAGAATTATTTTCTCCTTCACATACCAATCACAGATCGCAGTGTGATCCTTACATGCACAACATATCGACTGGACTCCACTGTGAGAAAAAAAATTGAAGTTAGACCTATTGGGAGTCCACTTCAGTTAGTGAGAATTTAATTGGGTTTTTCTGTTTGAGGTTTTTTTTTTGGCCAGAACAGATGCAATAAATGATGTTGGAAGAAGTGACTGCTTCTAAGTACCTTTCTAGTACCTTTGCTAGGTACCTTTCTATACAATCCTTTAAAATGCACAACTTCCACACCTAAGTCTAGTGCCACACACCAGCAGACATAAGAGCAACACTGAGAAGATAGTGTCCTTGCACATAAGCAAAAGAATCTGCAATTCAAAGTTCAGAGGCTCATCTAGTTTTCTCATGTTTGTTTCACCAAGCTTTAAGATTTTGTTTTAAATGATGATTGTGAGCTCTCTGGAATTTGGCTTTCTTATGTACGTGTGTTATCATGATAGATCACTGAGGTGGCATGGACTCCTTGGCACACCTATAGTGAGAAGTAATCAGTGTACATCCAAGAAAAGGAAAAAAAAAAATCAGCTTGAAAGATTGAGCACTGAAGAAGGAACACATGGGAGCTCATTTTCCAGGTTATGTGTTTCACTGCTCATAACTGTTTCTTCCTTATCCTTCCCAGCATTACCAGTTACTTACGTTCATGCAGCAAAAAAAAAATCTTCTGGCAATACTTCCAGTGCAGAGTTGTGTATAAATCAAAATTCAATTGTTTTAGTATCTGAACTCAATAAATTTCACACACAGGAGAGAAGCTGTATGCAAAAGGAACACATTCTTCAATCACAGCCAGCCAATCAAGCTAGCATAACACAAATGAAAATCCCCACTGAGTTACAGGCTGAAGAGCTATTTGGAACTACAATGTGGCCATCTACTCCTACCTTTGCTACAACGCAGCCAGATAAGGTATTATTCTGTATCTTTAAAAGACCTTCCTATTGTGTTAAGTTAATTCAGCTGAGCTATAGCAAGTGCGAGAGAGGAATCACAGACTTCTGCCCATCCTGACAGAGCACAATGCTTTCTGCCATGAGTAGTCCCAAAGAAGTCACGCAGCATGCCAGGTACAAAGTATTTGCAGAAGTGAGCCCTCAGACAGGGCTATAAAAGCTCTGGGTTAAGGAAGCACACGCCAACTTGCTTCTGCTTGATCTGTTACACAGCTTGACAGTAACAGATAGCCAGTTGCATTAGTGTCAATGTTCAGATAAGTTTCTCTCAATATCTGTCACAAAAAACAGACGCGGTATCAGTGTGCCAGCTGTATTATCGGTCACTACATAGTTGATCATACTTAATAACATCCTCAAGCACAGACACGGCTAACAAGTATCACAGACGGCAATTACTATTGTGCGCCGCAGTCGCCCGGATCGTTCTGACTCAGAGCTGCCAACGGCGCGCGTTCGTCGAGTGCCTGCCTCCCACCTTTTCCCTCTCAAATACATTAACTTGCCTCAATATGGAGCCAGAGTTTGTTTTGAAACTCTTAACAGGATCACTGAAAGAAAAGAGGAAAAATACCATAAATGATCCTCTGGACTGTTTCCAGAGTAGCGTATTCTCATAGCGATTGCTTTGGAAGCAAGCCAAAAATGGGAAGTGTTCTTGCAAATGAGCACGCTACTGTACTCAAGTACAAGTTATCATTTAATTCTTTTGTCAACATCAGCACAGTTAGAAATTAAGAAGCCTGTTTAATAAACAGGTTACTTGAATTCCAGTTACCAAACAACCAATTTCTTCTCTATCCGTCCTCCCCACACTCACTTAGCTCCTGTCCCCCACCCACTTCCCAACATACACTGCTTTCTTTTTTGGATACTTTCTCTCCTTTATTGAAAGTCAAATAAAATTAGTATATTAATTACATCGACCATGACTAGGTCTGTAATCAAGAGTAAGTTAACTAAGAAAAGGAAAAAAGTCAGTTGCTCAGAAAACCCCCATTCAAAAACCTCAAAATAGGCTTCTATGGGACACAGCGCTTAATTTTTTTAACAGAGCCTTAATACAGTCTGCTGAATGGTTTCATGGGGGCAGTTTTTCACATTACAATTACTCCTAATGAGATCACCCTCCGCAGTGTATAAGCCCTCATCCCTTCCCAACAGAACAATGAAAGATTTGTGTAAGGCTACAAAGGCCTCAGATCAACTCCACTCACTCCACCTTGTACCAAATTTCTTCATAAAAACTCGTCAAGAACACAATCGTGTTTTTTCCTGAGGACAAATTATTAATAAGAAGACTCATTTATTTTGTTTTAGGGTGTTCCTAATCCTCTACAGATGTTGAAGTCCTCAAACAGCCATCTCAGACTTAGTGACTGCTGCCAGCTTCGTTTTTGGGATTTGGTAGTTTTCTCCTCTTCACAGATCTGTGGGTTTTTTCCAGTTTTTGACTTACAGCATTTCTCACCTATTTTACAATAAAAATATGGTGATATATAACTCGTGTTATCCCATGATAAAAATGATACACCTTGTGTTACATGTACATGAAAATACCTGTCTTCAAACAAACCACCTATTCTTTTACTGTAAGCAAAGACAATGAAATATCCTTTCTCGCACTAAGCAGAAATGTCTTACACATGTAGCCTCAGTGACAGCAATGCTAAGGTTAAGTATCATTCTAAGAATATGGGTAGCTGAGTCAGTGTGAATTAGAAAGTAAAACTCACTAGTCTCTGTTTTGCTAGTATTTTAAACTAATCATCATGATCCCATGGCAAGCCAAAAGTTTAGAGTTAGTTTTGTGCAAAAAGATATTGTAGAAAGGAAGACATACTTTATTCTGAAAACTTGATATTCTGTTTGAAAGATCTATCTTCTGTTTGAATTTTTACACACTCAACACAAACCTCTAACTCAGTTTTTATTGTGTGTGTATTCTTCACATTATTAACCGCACATGATTCTAACTTTACTTCCTCAGTTTTAGTTTCCTTATAACTCTGTCACAGATCATGTGAGAGAACAAATTGTTTAATATCTGAGATTGTCGATACAATGTTCTGTGATAGGTATGACTTGCTCAGCGTTACCAAGAGGTACAAGGAACATCACCTTAACCAGTTTAAAATGTTAGTCCTGAATCTATATTTGCACTTCATACAACTTTAACTTTTCCTGTTTAAATTTAAAAATGCAGCATGCAACCACTGATTTCCACATCCAGAAGGGCTGAGTGCTTTAGATTAGCCAGTGTGAAGTTTACAGACTGAGGATCTGAAAACTTTAAAAGCAGACTCATGACGTATTTCTTGGGGGGGGGGGGGGAGAAAAAAAAATGCTGGTAGACAATGACCTATGACGTACATATTACAGCAAGCTGTATGTTTACTTACGTTCACACGTGTCTCCTTTTTGCTGGTATCCTGCTTTGCAGATACATTTTCCAATAGGCACTAACCATTCTCCCTCCGCACTGCAGTGCATCTTCGGCGAGTTCTCCGCCTCCTCTTCCGCACTGCTGACGCAAGTTCCTCGTACTTCAACTAAAGAGGAAAACTCTGAGCCAGTCACTGTGTCAGGAAAAATAGCTAAGTTCTCAATGATGGACCAGCACTTCTTGTAGTAGACTTTGACAGAGACCAAAGCAATGCAGGCCCCTACATCCTGAAACGCAAGATAGAATCCTTTCTTGGACAAAGGTCCAATTTCTCTCACCTCTGTGTTAAGTTTCATTTTTCTCTCCCCAAGATCACCCTGGGTAAAACTTTCATCTGCTGCAATAGTGTCTATTTTTACATATTGGTTTTCTCGGATATTCCTGCCAGTGTCGTAGTCTGTTTCATAATAATACAAGTTAAAAGTTTCTTTACAAGTCCCCAGAACTCCAGGAAGACTGTTACAATCCCTCAGAGTGAATTTCAGTTCTACAAAAATCCTTTGTGCATTGCTTTTTGCAATCCAGTTAGTCCGAAGCCAGTTGTTTTGGTTTGATTCCATCACCTGGCATACCTGGTATGTTCGTATAGGAGTGTAGTTTTCATCCAGTCCACTAATTTCTTCCCACTAAAACAACAACAAACAGTTAGTAATACAAAACAAGTATGCCACTAGATGTAACTACTGTGTATTTTAAAAGGCTTCACACAGCTCGAGTCTCCCTCCTTTTTAACAGTATGGCTTCATAAAAGATAGGTTATAAACACCCAAATGAAGAAAATACATATTAACGCAGCTGCAGGCTCTCTCTCCCTCAACGTCTTTCCCACATATAAATAACTTCTAAAAATCATTGTCATATCACAGGCAGCATTGTAAAGGGGAAGCTTCAGAGAAGGGTGTTCAACACACCGAGTTCTGATTGCACATTGGGCTCTCCCACGTTTCATTAAAGTCATGACAGTTTTGGGTAAGCAAAGACCAAAAGGAGGAAGGCAGCTTCCCTTCCAGAGAAACCTAAAATCGGTGAAGTCTTAGAAACTGAAAGTGCCTAGAGTTACAGTACATAAAACTTGTGTACATAAAACCTCCAGTGGAACCTGCAGTTGTACAGAAAGCATGGGACCGGGTCCTGAAACCTGTGAGTCAGACTCCTATACGATGAAAGTGGCAGAGAGAGGGCAAGAGAAAACAGACAGAATTAAAGATCTGAAAGCATGAAAACATTTTGGTGGTCCTCTTTTTGTTCCGTCTGCCTCCTGTTCTACTTAGAAACCAAAGGAGGTAAGCGGGAGCTTACCTCACATTTTGTTCAGTGGCTGCATCCATGTTTAAAGGAGCAAACTTCATTTAGTTGGGAGTTCAAATGAACCATGAGATTACATACGTAATTAAGAACAACCCACATGACCGAAAGTTCACTGGTTCAAAGCCTGGTTTTTGTTGTTGTTCCCTCTTTAGGATACCAACTATGTAACAACCTGGTAAGCCTGTAACAGCCCGGTAGTCTTTAACAGCCTTTAGCGGCGTGGGAATTCGCACCTCCCTCCGGCAATGGCAAACCTTCCACTGAAAGCAACTGGGCGGATCTGCCCAGGTGTACCCAAAACAATATCTGTCTCACCTTTTTTCACATTTCTTGTAACATTTAATTCACTGCAGAAACTGCAGCTGTAATAAATTAGGGGCGGGGGGGGTGGGGGTGGTGAGCTATCCTCACCCGATGATACAGGCAACCATGACTTCTCCGTATGGCACTTAGCCCTCTGGCCCTGTGTCAATAATGCACTTAAGCTCACGCTTAAGATCAATGACAGTACTTATGAGCTTAATGGTAAGCATGTGCTTAAGTGCTTTGTGGGACCAGGGCACCTCTGCAGGATGGAGCAACAGCTGACTTTCCCTACACTCCTAACCAAGCACGGAAGGCATTGGTTTCCCAGACTAGGAGCCATGCAGTATACGGTACTTTGCAAGACTATTTGACAGCAAATGAGAACATTTTCATGTTGGTGTACTGCTCCAAGAAAAAGCAGATGTGGCTGAATTGATGCTGGAAGTTATCACCACAAAATATATCACGGCTGCAGATGCTGAAATGCACAGAAGTTGTAAATATCAAAGCGCATTTCAAAGACCTACAGTTAATATAGATGTGGTATGAATGGTATTATATATGCATATGGTATTAAATGATTGAAATGTATTATTAAATGATCATGGAGTTAAGTGAACTGATTGCATATGGAACTGTATTAATCTCAGAAGAAAGTCTATCTTAATAATAGATTTATTAGATCTGAATAAGATATTCCCCCCCCCCCCAAGAACTAGTACAAACAAGGAAAAGTAAAAAAGGGGCCCTGGACTGAGGCTTTTGGCTCTGCCACATTGGGGAAAAAACAAAAACAAACGAAAAAGCCCCCACAAACCAAAACAAAACCAGAAACACCCCAAAACAAACAAACAAACAAGACAAAAAAAAATCAAACACCGCAAAAATGACAAAAAAGGCACGAAGTCTAAAATTTTACTGATTTTTTTTTATATTTTCAGTTTCACATCAGGTAGTGTTGGGGGTTTTTTGGGTTTAGCTGGTTTGGATTTTTTCTTTGTTTTATTTTTTATCTTGTGTAAGCAGTCCTCCCTCAAAACACCAAGCCAGGTTCTGCAATGAGATATTCCACTTAGATGATGTATCGTGTCTTTGAAGTGAAAGTAACTCTAATGCACCACACAACAGAATCTGACTCTTCAGGTTTTGATGTGGACTGCTCCATCAAAACAAATCCCCACCCCCTAAAACAAACAAAAAAAACCCAGAAAGCAAAACAAACAAACAAAATACGTTTAACAAAATAAAATCATTTTTCTGGAATACAACACAAATGAGCCTTCTTGGAGTCAAAAGCCAACTACATGAGACTAGCTAGTATCAGAGAGATTCTTATGCTACAGTTGAGGAAAACAATGCAAAACACTAAATTCAGATAAGAAATCCTACTTTACGTTATCCCTAGCATTAAATACTGAAATCTATCTTTCCATATTTTCCCAAAGCCATGGAGTATGATTTTCCTAAAAAAATAAGGAAATATGACTTATGATTCAATTATGTAGTCACGGAACTATTATTTCAAATAGTCCATTGGAGGTGTACCTGCTTCTCTGAGAGGGAAAAAAAAAATACATCAGTACTTCAGGATATATTTTCACCTATGCCATCTGAGGTCACGTTTCATTTAAGTCTTTTTAAAGTGATCAATTCCACGATAGTTTTTACAGCAAGAAAATTAAACTTTTTTTTTTTGTCCTGCTGCAACATATGGTGATACACATGTAATTCCATTTGAATGCGTCCTGTTCTATTGGTTTCAATGTATGGTATTTTAACTTCTTAGTTATCTTAACAATGTTCAAGATCATTGTTAGATGTAACATTTGCAGTTGAATGAGGCATTTAACGAGTGTCTGGGTGATATATTCTGTACTGTGATGATGCAGTAGTTTCTCTCAACAAGATTTTCTGTGTTTATTCCGATGAAGTCTTTATTGCATAGTAGAAAATCTAGTAATTAAAACTAGAAAAACATTTATTTTCAAAATTACGTTATTAAAATGGCACTTTTATGTTAATTTACAAGCAACTATTTCTGAACATTTCCACGCATACAAACCCAGCCATTAGTTTTGATTCATTTTTAATTCCTGATTAAAATTGGCTTCTACCTCTGAAAGTCGCCTTTTACTATTTGTTGAATTTGACTCTACTTTCATCTTTCAGTATGCTGACATGTGTAACATGTGTTGACATGTCTTTCATTATCTACAGGTTAGCCTAGTATAATTGCCACCAAGCTAATCTTTCAAACACCTCTGGTAAAAGCTTCAATCAGTGCAAAACGCTAATGCCGAGGTTATTAGCCACCATACATGTTGAGCTCGCGTTACATTCTTTCTGAAGTCCTTAGCTTCGTTTCCAGTTTATGCTTGTATTGATTTTACGATCTTGCTTTCAAAGAAAGACACTTTCAGATTTTCATTCTTTTTATTTAAAGGATTTGTTACACTTTTATATCCCCACTCACACTTCACGCTCTTCTGGCTCCAGATTTCTTAATACGCTGAAGATTAAGGGCCTGATCCCCCAAGTCCTTGTTCATGCAAGGAGTCGCAATGGGTTCAGCAAGACTGCTTCCATGAGTAAGAACTGTCCATATAATTTACGATTTGTCAGATTGAGTTAAGGTAGGACTGAGCTAAGGTAGGACAATATACCCATAATATCTTTCTGAAAATGTTCTTCCTCAAGGCTTGAGGAAGAAGGGGTTTTACACCACTTTTCATTCAGATTGAAAGCAGCATTTCTCAACTTTACGTATATAATAAATAAGACAATAACACTGATGTTTCTAAACCTCTCATTTTTTAAAATGATATAACGGTACATTTCATGGAGTACCATGAGAATAATTCGTAAGCAAGCTGGAGGTGGCCTTAACCACATAATTCGTGCCTAGTTCCAGATATCAAGCTCTTCAAGACTGGGGATGTTTCAAGTTTGGAATGTCATTTCAAACACATCTGCAGTATAAATGTTTTTATTTTAGAGCACTTCAATCTGTGCTATTCAATTACAAAGAAAACATCGTAAACAAATTTATGATCACCCATTATACAGAAAATTAAAAACATATTTTTAGAAAGTTTCCACACAGAAGTAAATCTGCTGTTTCTAAAGGAAGAAAGAAAAAGTGATTTAAAATACCGTGTTATAAATATACGGAGCTTTCTGGTACAGCATAAAGGATTATACTACAAAACATAAAACTACTGAGAACATTTAGGTGAGTTTCTAAAGAGACTCTTCCTTTTAATTAGCTTGTACATTTGTACACTGTAATCTGAGGTACACTTCTTTCCATTCTAAAAATGAAAAAGCTGTAAACACTTGGTACGATTACTGAGAGAAATATGAGGGGGAGCTAGTTTACAGTAAGTCTTTCAATTGCTTTGGTAAAATAACTACTCATCTTTAGGAACTTAATTTTTGCCTGGAGTACTTACCCCATTGGGAGGAGAGGAAATCCATTCCAACTCTGTCTGTTGTGCTTTAGAGTCCAGCAATATTACTAAAAAAGAAAAAGAAAAAGAATTTCCACTGTTTGTTAAATATAGTAAGTGGCAGTATAAAACCAAAGAACAAAGTCTGAATAAAAAAGTGATAAAAATAATATATTTTTGTAAAAAAGAATTTTTTCTTCATACTGTTAAAAAAATCCGCAACAACAACCATGCATTTACTTGCAAAGAGATGATTAAATGATTACGTACCATCCACATATAAGCAGATATCCATTAATCTTAACAATTTCATTGCTTAAATCAAAGTCTATTGTTTTTCTTAGTGCTTTAAAGTGTTACTAATCAGTGATTAAGATGCATGCTCCCTTCATCTCCTTTGTCATAAGAAGGACATTTCCCATATGCTCATTATTACAATGAGCTTTAAACAAACAAATATACACCAACATTTCAACACTTTTCCAAATTGATTTAGACAGGAATAGTCTATACCTTACCAGGCGTTGCACTGCAAAAGCAATAGTCTTTTTGAGTTTGAAAGAAAAAAATATGTCCCTTAGGTGATAAAGCAGTAATTCTATAAACAAATGACAACCAGGAATACAGAAAATAAAAGACTCTGCAATTACCTCACACTTTGCATACACAAAATCCTACATACACAAAATCACACTAATTCACTTCATGGTAATGGCTTACCAAAATCTTCATGTCATTATACCCCAGTGACACTTCTATACAAAAAGACATGAGTTCTTGTAGCACCACAATTCTTTTCAGCTAAAGGTAACCCTGTCTCCAAAAGTGGTTAATCACAGCCTAAAAAACCTACTCTTCATATTTTACAGTACATATTGGAGGTTGTATTATGGATGTTCTGTTACCTCCAATCATACATTTCTATATATATTTTATATTTCAATTATAGCTATAAGCTTCTTTCTTAGCATATAAGTTTCCGTAATACCTTCAAATGGTACATGTTAATGTCATGTCAAAAAAAAGAAAAAAAAAAGAAGAGTGAAATAATTTGCTGTAATTCCTTCTTTCAAACAGCAAAGCTGTAGAGTGATCAACCATATATCTAGGTTTGGTACACTTTGAAGATTACTTTTTCAAAGCTGCACGTTTAACGTCACGTTTCTATTTGATTAAATAAAAAGTAACATTTCTAATTTAAATCTATTCAGTATATTTTTAGCTATAAAGCTATTTATAACTTCATACGCAGCATTTAAGTACTGATATTTCAATGTATGATTTAAGGCTATAACTTGAAGCAACTTTTGTCGGGTCTTTTGAAATGATTATAATTCTGGCTTCGGCCTTTTGTCCTAGTAGAATTTAATACAAAATTTCAATGAATTACTAGAAAGATGATGTGACTTCAAAAACTATTTAAAGGCTCATAGAGTAATATCTGGAAAGTTAGCTGAACACAAAATGGTAGCTTCCAGGCCTTTATTTCAGTAATAAAGTGGAGCTACTCATTAAGGAAGTTTGATAGTCTCTCTCTAGAAAGATTATCTGCTTATTTCATTAAGCTTGGATTCAAGGGGTTTTACTTTGTAACACTTTCTATAGAAAAGCAGGTGGTGTATGTGGTGGTTTGTTAAACAAGAGCATTTATAATGGTCCTGGAAAAAAAGGTACCACGAAAAATTTAACCATTTCAGCACCAGCACAACGTCCCATGGCTGCAATTCATTATACTTTTTATTTGGCAGCCATTCTCCATCACATAGCAACGGACGGGCACATCCCAGAAAGAAAAGACAACAAGCAAACAAACAAACAAGCATAAAGCCCTGCTCTGCAAACACCCCTTGCAAAGAAAACGTTGCATTTCCGTGTGGTACCGAAAGTTACTGGGGAAGAGCTTTCCAGGCGAGCGGCTGCTGCGCTGCTCCCAGCCCGGGTCGTGCAGCGCTGGGAAGCGATGGAGGGAGGGGGCGCGGGGGGAATGAACGGACGGGGACGACTGCGCGGTGCTCCGCGCACTCCGCCAGCAGCCGCGCCAGGATGCGCAGCCTCCCGCGCACGGAGCACACCGAGACCCCGGTCACGGACCCTCCGCGGGGGCGCAGTGGGCCGCGCTCCGCGCGCGGAGGGGGACTTCGCTGTGGGCCCCTCTTGGCTGCGCGGTGGAGCGGAGAGCGAAAGGAAGCGTAAAACCGGCGGGCGAAGCGCGGGAGCGCGGCCTGGAGGGGGCTCCGCGGGGTGCCGCGCAGACGAGGAGCTGCGGCCTCTCGCCTCCGCGGGGACCCGCAGCCGCTCACCCGCCCCGGGCGCTACGCGCAGCTGCGCGCAGGCGGCCGCCCCTCCGCGCCGAGGAGCGGGACTTGGCGGCCGAGCAGCAGCGGGGCATTGGTACCGCGGTCGGCCCCGCCACCCCCCCCCCCCCAGCCCGGCAGCCGCCGGCTTGGGGAGGCAGCGCCCGGGACGGAGCCCCGAGCACTCGTAGCCACAGGGCGGAAGGCGAGGACCTCCCCCCGGGGGCAGCGGTGCGCAGCGCCCCCGCGCCTTTGCTCGCCGCGAGGGTCCCGGCCGCGGCGCTGGCAGGGGGGTCCGCAGGTAACTCGGCCACCCCCTCGTTGGGAGAGCCAGGCGGACTCTGCCCCGCTCTTCTTCAGCATCTCATCGCGGCTTTTATTTAGCTACAGAAAGGAAACTCGGAAAACTTTTCAGCCTCTCACACCCTCATCCCTCTTCTGTACCCAGCGGGGAGCGGTGGGAAGCCCCGCGGGGCTGCTGCCGCCACCGGCCCTTCGGCGAGGCCGGGGGTGAAGCTGCAAAGTTTTGTTTTTTTTTTTCTTCCCCCCCTCGCTCTTTCTTCCGCGGGAGCTTTCTGCGCTTGCAGCAGGTAGCCGCTATCAATCCCTGTCTGCCGCTCGCCCCCTCCTGACCCTCCTTTGGCTAGGTTGATTTTGCCCAAACATACGCACGTTATACACACACACTTGTATGTATAGATGCATATATATATATATGCACATCCATACACGTATTACACACACAAGCACGAGGCAGGATACCGCCGGGAGGCACCGGCGCAGCCCCGATCGCGGCGCAATCTGCAGGGCAGAGCGGGACAGGCAGCCCGCACCCTCCCTGCCTGCTTCCCTGCCTGCCCGGCCCTTCTCCGCTCCCCACCCCACGGCCACGCGTTAGTACTCCCTTTGTGGGGGTCTCTGTGCTTTACAGCCCCTCTTATAAACTTTCCAAATGCTGCTAAGGAAAGGCTCTCTCCTCTTTCCCTCTCTAACCGCGCCATCGCCGCCTTCTTTTAGGGGCAAAGAACATTTTAATTGAAGGATTTTTTTAAGCTCCAGTCACAACCTCGAAATGGTATTTTACTGCATGCCAACGGTTTGATGAAAAATATTGACGTATCCAGATGAGCGGGGGGGAACCTTCAAACGCATACATATGCAGAGATACCGAAAAAGCCCTTGACTCCCTCTTCTCTGTCATCCACCCCCCTTCACCCCCGAAGATGGAGACGGACCTTCGCCTTTGGCTGTCAAACGCGAGCAGGGCGCTCCTTTAAATCATTTAGGATTTTCTCAGCGTGAGAAAAGAGATTCCCAAATGGACTTTGCGAATTGATTTCATACACCTTCACCAGTCTCTGAGAGAAAACCGCCTGTTTTCTGTCTGTGCGTGGGGGAAACAAATGTCCGGGGTTCGCCTTACACAGATACCAGTGTTGGATTGATGGGAATCGGGAAGCCCCGTTGTGATACATAGATCGCGTACAACATCCATCCCTAAACCTCTCCCTCTTTCCAGCTAAGCTGGGGGAGAGCGCACACGTTGCACTGACATGACGCCAGGATGTATGTACCCTCTAAATGCATGCCCAGCCTGTATGGCCGGGAGATGCAAAACTGCACCCCGATACTCCTTCCCACGGTCTGTGCACGGCCCCGGGGAGCCGGAGCGCTGCAGGCCCCCGACGGGCAGTGGCGCGGAGCTGCCCCGCAGCCTCAGCCCCGCGCCGTGCCTTCCCCGAAACGTCCCAAGCCTTGAAACTCGGCCCCCAGCCCCTGCATCCCCCGCCCGGGGAGCAGCGAGGTAACCCGCCCTCCCCGCACCTCGCCGGGAGGATTACGGCAGCCACAGGAGTGAGGCTCCCCTGCACGGATCGCCGGGCCGGGGGCTGTCTCCCCAGCCCCATGCCTTTTCATCACGTGCAAATGCCTCGCAAACCTCATTCCTGAGAGCAAAGGCAGTTGTCCCGGTCTCTCACACATACACACGCACACCCCCCAGTGAATGCCTTGCTCTTTTCTCCCTCCCACCTCAACTAAAAAAATGTCTTTTTTAAATTTTTTTTTAAAGGGGGGCTGACAAGCAGCTCGCAGTGGCAGGCAGGTCCTCCGCTAAGCCACCGCACAGACTTCGCGTGCAAAAGCAATAAATAAGCCCAAACTTTTGTTTTCCGCATCACCTTACCTTCTTTCGCAGCCTGTGCCTCCCCCGTGTGTGCAAAGCGGAACAGCCAGACGGAGCACAAAATAATCCAAGAAGGGAGCCTACTTTGGAAAACCATGGTGCAGGAGCGGGGTGATTTTATATTTCTAGCTATATATTTCTAGACACTGCCGCTGCCGCCGCTTGGTGGGTGCTAGAGGACGGTGGAGAATTTGCTCTGCTAGTCTCTGGCTCGGCGCTCCCTCCCTCCTGGCTGCCTTTGCCTTTCTCCTCCTCCTTTTTCTTCTCCTTCGCCTCCTCCTCCGCGCCGCTGCCCGGCTCCCGCACCGGGCCGGCCGCCCGCCAGCCCCGACTGCAGCCCGGCCGCCCGCGCCGCGCTCCGATAATATCAATCAGGGCGAGGGGGCGGGACCGCAGCGGCAGGGCGGCCCGTCCCTCAACCTGACTGACGGCCACCGCTGACCAAACGGCAACGATTCTCGGCGCCCAGCGGGCCGAGCCGGCGCCTGAGTCGTCGCGGCTGGGGGGGCGGGGTCGGCGGTGCCGCCCAATGAGCGTGCGGCGGTGTCGGGTTGCCGCCGGTGCTGGGGAGCCGCGGGCTGTGCGCGGGGCGAAGGCGGCGGGACGGAGGGGCCGAGCCGGGAGCGGGGCGCCGGGCCCGGACGGCACCTGGGGGCTGCCCCGCACGCCTGGAGGCGGCCGGCCGGTCGGCTTATCCTCCGAGCGAGCGGGGCGGCCGGCCCCCGGTGCTCCGTCTACTCGCCCGGTGCCGTGGCTGCTAGGGTAGGAAGGGAAGGAGGGGGGTCCCGGCCAGGGCCCAGCCCCAGCCCCAGCCCGAGCTGCCGTCGGCGGGTCCCGGCGCTGCCCCGGGCGCGGTGCCCGCCCGTGGCCGGGCCGAGCGTGTACCTGGGCTGCTGCCACCGAAAGGGAAACTTCGGGAGGAGCTGCGGGATGGTGCCCCGAGACAGTCCTCTGCCGAAAGTGGAGTTCCTGAGGGCTGACATCAGCTGGGCTCCCTGCCCTTTGTTTTGTTTGGGTTTTCCGTCCTCCGTCTCCGATTTTCCCCACGTACGAAGAACAGGTTAATGACGATGTAGATCTTATTTTGGAGGGGAAGAGGCGGTTGTTTCCCCCCCTCCCCGTCGGGCGTAACCTGAAGCGCGGGTAATCCGCTAACAATGAGACAATTTAAATAGGAGGGGGAGAAAAGACCAAAAAAAAAAAAAGAGGGGAAAAAATAAAAGTAAAAAAAAAAAAAGCAAAACCGAAGCGGGAGAGGAACTTGCCAAATCTCTTTTGTCAGCGCTCACCTTACGGGCCGGGAGCGCTTTTCCCGGGGATGCGTTATGCCCCCCCCCACTCCGTTTTCCCTTCCCCAGACGCACCCTTGGCCCTTCCGTGAGTGAAACAACGGGGCGACACAAAAACTTACCGTTCCCTCAGCGACGCTGCAGAGCGGAGGCTGGTGCGGCGGGCACGGTGTCTCCGCCTGCCTCGGTGGGACCGCTCCTCTCCCCGGCGGCGGCGGGGCAGGGGCCGGGGCCGGGACCGCGCAGCCCCCCGTGGCGGGAGGCGGCGGCCCCGGCTGCGCTCCCCGCTCCGCAACCCCCGCGGAGCCCCTGGCCGGTCCCTACCTCTAACTCTTCCCAACGCACCTTTACCGGGGCTGGTGCTGGGCGGCTCGGAACGGGGGTTTTGTACAGCTCTGTTAAAAGTGCATCGCCGTGTCCTTTCGGAGGGCACAAATGCCATGCAAACGGGATAAGTGATTATTGTCTTGGAAGGAGGCGAAGACAGCGAAGCGCAGGGGTTGTAATTGCAGTTCGGTGGCAAGATGAGGCAAGAATCTGAAACAATCCTTGCGCAAATGGGGACGCTGGTACAAGAAATGTAAATTGTGAGGGGGATCTTTAGGTAGATAAAGAAAAAAATTATAAAATAATAATAATCATAATGACAATAATCATCATAATACGCTCAGCATTGTCGGATAAACAGCCACCATACTCTGGGTTTTGAGCACTTTCCCTGTGGTCTCCTCATTACTTCTGAGAATGATGTGAAGGTAACCTCAAAAATGCACTGTATTCCTTTCACTTGCTGAATAATTAATACTCACAGCTTAGAATATGACACTTTTTGCGTTTCATTCAGAACGCTCTTTTGATACTCTGGATATCACAATGAGTGTAGGCAAAGTACGTGCTCTTGATTCTCTTGTCCTCTCTCATCTGTCATTCCCATCCTCATACATGCGTACTTGGAAAGGGGAGCTATACGGAACAGTGAGTTTGCTTATCTTCTCTTAAAAAGACTATTTTGTTTTAAATACTTACATGCAAGTATTTTGTAACTTCCTTGCACATTTTCATAGGTAAAATTAGTTTTCATGTGGCATATGTTGTAACAGTGATTAAAGCAGATGTAGGAAGTCCTTAAGCTAGTTAGTCCTCTACAGTTTCCTAGCATTAAATGCAGGCATTTCACTACAACATCATTAACCCAAAAAGACAATTTTTAACCTACAAAATGTATTAAAAAAAAAAAGTTATTTGTATTGAGACTTTGAATGACTATGTTCATAAAAACGCAGGAACTTACTAAATGAACAAATTGACAGGAGAAAAGCTCGAATGGTAATGAGATATATACATGTCTGGCATACAGTATTAGGCCAGACACTTATTTTCCTCATTACCTGCATTTATACAGTCTATATGGTACTATATTGTACAATCTAATGTTGTATGTGTATAATATGTGTATAGGGTCTGTACACATATAAGGATACTTAAAATTATGTAAATATATTAACCAGACAAAGGATATATCTGCACATGACTGAGTGCATAAAGAAATTAAGAGGGTTTTTTTTTAAAAAAAAGCTATATATTTCTCTTCCTGATCAGCTCATTTTAAATGCCCTGTCTTCCTGATAGTCGTAAACTGAGCTAAAGATGACATATTATATGTACAGCTTCCTTAAGTGGATATATTCACAGTTACACCAAAACAATCCATATCCACTGTATATGGGGTTTTTTTAATAGTGCTTCTTACACATTAAATCTTTGTGAAATTGCTTCAGAATTGGAAATCCTTTTTAGTGAATTTTATTTTTTCCTTTTCCTCTGCTGCTTTGTAGTGTTTTCTAATACTTCATTGTATTCTGTAGGATGCATAGCCTGTATTGCATCTCATCCAGCTGAGTGTTGGATCTTCTGCGAACAAAAACAGAAAAGAGAAATGTCACAACTGAACCAAAATACTCAAGCTAAATGGACTGAAACCCTCAGATTTGGGATGAAAATCTCTGAGAGAAGAAGAGAGGGAGAAAGAGAGAGGAAGAGAGAGAGAAAGAGAAAGAAAGAGAGAAAGAAAGAAAGAAAGAAAGAAAGAAAGAAAGAAAGAAAGAAAGAAAGAAAGAAAGAAAGAAAGAAAGAAAGAAAGAAAGAAAGAAAAAGAAAGAAAGAAAGAAAGAAAGAAAGAAAGAAAGAAAGAAAGAAAGAAAGAAAGAAAGAAAGAAAAGAAGCTACTGGCAACTTAATTCAACTCAATGTATTACAGTTCAGACACCATCAAAGTAAATGGTTAACTGGAACGGAGCAATCTAATCAAAGATATGAATGTTGCTTTTTTGCTTCATTCTGTTTTGTCCTTTTTTCTTACTCAAAATCTGTAGGCCAGATTCTGCCTTTTATTTAAACTTGTGCGTAGTTAGAATGGTTTTCTCGATGTTACCTAGCTTCCATATACTGATACTAGCTTGACACTAGCTGAGCTTCCCTATAATGAATGAATTGCAATGGTCTAAGCAGACTTTGGAGAAATATTTAAAGAATTTTCTCCTTAAAATTGGCTAACTCTATCTTCACCACAAAACTCAATCTGAAATTGTGATACAAGAAATATGGGATGAATTCTAAGGCTATGCAAATATAGGTAAGGAAGTGAGCATGGTTTGAAAGTAGTTATAAAATTCTGTTTTCACAAATTACCTTTTTGCAGGCTTCAAACATTCTTTGTTGGCTACTCAGTGCAGAGCTGAGGCAAAATTTCAATACCTTCAAAAAGGTGTTGAAGGTCAACTTCAGACATAGTTTATGAAAATGATATTGAGTCTTGGTTCTGTCCACACAAGAATGATCCTTAAAACTGTTTTTTTGATGAAAGAAAAAAAAAAATTGAACTGTCTTTTACAGTAGTAAAAGTAGAAATTAGGCTTAAGTAACAGAAGATGATTTTTTAAACCCTGAATTTGGTCATTTGTGGTCATAATCTAAGCAATCCCTGAGCAATCCTTTACCTATGCACAAGTTTTTCTATGAAATATGCAGTACAGATTTTTGTACAATTTTTGTTGATTTTTTGTAGAATTTCTAATATAAAAATCAGTGGGTTAATGAAATTTTACTTTTAAGTAATATGTGCATAATAAATCATTATATTAGACTTTTCATTTCATATTCCAGATGTAATGGCACTTACATTCCAAATCTGGACCTGAGATGAATTTTCTGTATGGTGTCAATTTCAGATCTTCTGGTGGATTTATAAGTCAAAGTAGCTCTATTATTGTAAAGAAGGCAATGCATTAAATAAATATTACTGGTTCATAAAGAAATTGTAGAGAATTGGGACTGGCTTGTTTGAAAAGCATGCTTATATAAAAAGTCCTTTCTATAGTTGAAATTTCAGTTGTTTGGGGTTTTTTAAACCTATTTTAGTTAGCACAAATCAAAAATAGTGCTATAAAGCTTCACACTTGAAAGTCTTCACATACATCAGAATGGTAATAACAATTCACTGTCAAATTTTCTCTGGGGAGGTTTAAAGTTATACACTGTGCTAAATAGACACTTAGATTCTGTTTTCCAAATCTATGAATTTTCAATACACTTGAAAAACACTGTCCAGAAATAGAGGTATGATAGTGTGCCATCTTGCCATTTAATGGAAATGAAATACATTCTACAGAACAATACAAATTAAATTCACATTAAATATATATTTGAACATGAAATGCCTCTGCCTTTCCCAAGGAACAGTAGCAAAGAATTGTACAGGGTCCAAAAATATGCTGCATCTGGGTCCTGTAAGACTGCTTCCCCTGATAAATCTGAATTTGAAAACTGTTTTACTAAGGAACAAGAGCCTTTGGAGAATATACTGTCTCTATGTTGATCACTCTTCAGAGTCTGTTAGTATATCTCATTGTGCTGTGGACCTTCCCCTGGGAAGCCCGAGCAGGGCAAGCCGGTGCCATCATCCTGTGATAGCATCTGGAGATATTCTGAAAGGAGATAATTTCCATAGCTCACCTATGACTTAAGGAAATGCCTTTGTGCCCAGGTGCAACAAGAAGTAAGGGCATACATAAGCACATTGTTGACTTCAATAGTCTATAAGATTCAAAGTTTCAATTTTCCTAGGATGTTTGTCATACTAAAAATTGCACACAGAAGAGTCTGATCATAAGGGTAGCTAATTCTTATTTTAGTTAATTAGTTGTAAGTAGTAGATAAACTCTAGCAATATGCTCCAGTGAGGCTAGTATCTTCCTGTTCTTCCTCAGTAGAAGTGACATCTGATCACTTCCATCTGTGACAGTCCTAGATTCTTCTTTCAGCCCAGCTGAGGTGAAAAATCAGACCCAGTAGATTTCCTGTTTCCATATATTACCTCCTCTTACAGTCAGTCTCAATCTCTCAATTTCCTTATGGTTCTGTGAAAGAGCATAGAAGTGAAAAAAAATAATTAAAAAGTCTCTGTTCTCAATCCCTCTTCTGTGTTAGGAGGTAGGAGGGGGGAGGATAAAAGAACAGATGCAATAACCCTTATTTAGTTCTGAAAGATAAACTACAGATTGCAATGGCAGGAGTTCCAGTGCTTTCACCTCTAGATCCAGGAAGCATAGTGATGTGGAGCATCACTACTGACAGGAAAGCTGCCAAAGTGTATGGGAGAAGGTGTTCTTTGAAGTAGAATAATTTAAGAATTGCATCCTTCAGGAGTACAACTCTCTGCAGATTTCCCTCTTTGCCATCTTTCACATATTCTCCTACTCTGTCAAGTTTCCATGCACATGTACTGCCACTTCTATCCTGGTCTGTAGATCTGCCTCCCCCCAAAACTGATCTCATTATCCACCGCAGGCAAAACAGATTTCTGACAAGTAATATCAATTTGTGGAAGTTTGTTTTATCCTGAGATAGTTGATGCTTAGCAGAGATGTTAAATCACAAGACCTTACATACTTTATCTCCTTCAAATGTGGAAGTTCATGTGACAGTGAGTTTCAAGGGTAAGTAATGCTTTATTCAGAACACGTTTACGTTTGGCTTGAATTTTCTAACTGTAGTTTCAGGATGTGATTTCTTTAGTGTTTACTTTACTGTGACAAAGGTTAATAGCAGTACCTAACAAACTGTCTTTATATAGTCAACTCTGGTTTATCTAGAGTAATGGTCTTGTAATAGAAATGCAAGGATGATGCAAATCCTCTGTAAAATTAAGCGATATGACTGTTCAGTGAAGAAAGAAGGTTTTGCTATATTTGACCCTAAAGGGCAAGCTGACACCTGCCTGAATGCAGACTGAGATATAAACCACAGTATTGCAGCACTGCCTCTGGACCCCTCCTGTCCCTCATGCCACCAGATTAGCTATCTCTGTCCCCACGATAATGTGCACCACAAAATGGATAATTTCACCCCAGCCACCGAGTGGGTTCTTTTCTTTTAATTATTATTATTTCACGTACATTTACCAAGCAATTTCTTAGTTGTCTCCTGTCTAAAGCCTCTGTTGAGATAATGTTTTCCTCTTGTAAGTGGTTCCATTGATCTAGGTGAGAGTTAGGTGCTACTCCAGCTGAATGAGAGTGACACTCTTAGGGAAACACTAAGTATCTTTAAAGCTCCTTCAGATGGAAAACACTTCATTTCAAGAAATCCTTTATTTGTCCTTTTGTACATGTTTTTCTTGAGGAGGTGATTTTAACTGTAAGCAGAGTTAACTGATGCAGAGGGAGGTGCTTTTTTGTACATTTTTTTTTTTCAAAATAATAACTTTGATTTTTTCTTTTTTTTTGTTGGTGTAGGGCTTTCTTGGGGTTTTTTGTTTGTTTGTGATCGTTTTGGGTGGGTTTTTTTTATTTTTTTTCCCCAATGATGGCACAATAAGCAGTTGTCACTGAGCTGTAGTGTTGCCAGTGATGTCTAGGTCTTTCTCTTAAGTGGGTGCAATAAATTTAAAGCCCATCAATGTGATTGAATGTTTGGGGGTTTTTTTTCTTCTTTCTGGTGAATAACATGGCATCTGTCTACAGTAATTCATCTGTCATTGCGTTGCCCAGTTGCTTAGAGGTAGGGTTTCTAATCCACTGCATAACTTTTCTTAATCCTGGGTAACTTGAATAATCTTTTTGCCACTTCACTGTCTACGACTCATACAATAGGTAATAAATACATTAAACTGTGCTACTTATAGTACATATCTTGGAGCATCCTATAATTTGCTTGGTTTTATGATGAAATCAACCATTTATTTGTTAATGCACTTTGTTTTTCATCTCATAGCTAGACTGCAATTCTTGACAGATATCTGCCTCACACTCTGTAATTATTTAGGTCTTAACAGTCATCTTAGGGGAGACTCAACAGACTATCTTGTATAATTTTATTTAATTTTTTCCCTCTTTTTAATAATATGATCCAAAACATTAAAATAAAAGGCAACTGTAATGCATGAATTAACAACATCCTCTGTTTCCCTTTGCGTTTTAATTTTGTTCTTTATCCCATTTTCAAATATAACCAAATATTCAAATAACATTACATAAAAGGAAATGAATTAGTATAGCTGGCAGACTGAACTTTAAAAACAAAAAATTCAGATTTATGCTTTCTGTGAGGTAATACGATTTTGTACTTTTTTTCACATATTTTATTAGTACACAAACTACCAGGCAAATTTCTATAATTGCTGTTTTACAGTAGTAAGCCCCACAGTAAGAAATCAACTTACCTAATTGAACTTCCAGTGTTAAGAAAAAAAAAGAAAATAGGTAGTCTTCCAGACCAGAGCATCTGCCAAGGACATTTCAGCAGAAATCAGCTTCCTGAATTCTAGGAAAAAAACCTCTGCACTACTTTTTCTTTCTTCAGTGTTAACATATATCTTCCTAATCATCCCATATGGGTAGTGGGAGTTTGTTTTTCCCCAAAATGGGCACAGAGTTCTCAATGAATGTTGCTACACAAAAAAACCCCAACAAAACCACAGTGCGCCTCTTGCAATTTACAGTCAAGGGGCATGGCAGGCTGGGAGAGCATTAAGTCACCCTCCTGCCCTTCAGATTTGGCAAGCTGAAAATGTCCTCAGTGTATGCAGAAGTGCTCTGGGGGCCTGTAAAATTATGGCACGCTCCTACGACTGCCTGGTACACTGCAGGACCAGTTTCAATCTCTGCTTTCTGCAGCCCACTCTTCCTTCCCCCCAGCTTGCCCCTAGCTTTGCCCCTTGCTACGATTTGCAAGACAGCGCTTTGAAGGCTGTCTTCTAGCATGCCTGTGCAAAGGCTTTCCTCTCTCAGACAGAAACAGTGATTTGTAGGGCTTTAATGCTATTCCAGCCTCTTTGTCGAGCCATATAATGTGCCTTGCATATGACCAGCTGTAGCATAATTAAGCTAGATTTTAGGTGCTTAATCAGGCTCAGCAAAATAACATAGTTGGTCACATTCCTTCCAGCTGAAATCAGTGCATAGCTTTAAGTCTGCACTGCCTCTACTGTACCTGTGAGTAACTGCTGTCAGCTAGCAAAAGCTTCATCTGAATTTGGATTCGCTAGGAGATTAATTTAAGATACTTTTTCTTTCAAAACAAGTACTGTACTGTATCTGTTCAGACTGAGACTTTTCAGTACATTTATTTGTCAAATATGCATATGTATGTGTCTACATACATAATTTCCTCATAAATTCAGTAGTCATAGGTAAATGGAATGTAGAGATAATATAGTTTCATGCACGCAATACTGTATACAGAGGGCCAGTCCCTTATCTCCTGTGAATTGACATAATTGCAACAACATTATGCTAGTTGGGGACTTTTGGCAAGAATTCATGCCAGTTACATAATTCATTACAGCATATTCTAACCTACTGAAATCTATGCATATTTTTAGGCATAGCTTGTACAGACCCAGTGATTTCTGCTTGCAAATTCCCTTTAGACATGCTCTCAGATTCCCCCGGGATATGCTCCTGTCACTGTGTCACTTTGAGAGTCACCGCTGCAATTCTTCCATCTATGCAGTTCTCATAGAAGTCAGTGCAGCATTTAGATGCACATAGGTAATAGGGCTGGATGTGGGTCAAAGCACGGTAGATTCTGAGCTCTTCTAATAGTCCTCTGCATATGCTTCCAAGCACTCTGAGCCCGAGCCTCACCTGATGCGAGCCCCTGGAGTTCATGTTTTTATGCACCTGTTAAGATTTCTACCTTATGATGAGTTGTACCATTTAAAGCTTTCAAATTGTGTTTTTGTGTGCGTGTATGTGTATATATATATATATAACTATAATATCAAGTATCTGGGTAACATTAGGGGGGTTTTTTGAACAAGAATTCTGTAGGGTTTTGTGGGAATGGAAAACTCTCTCTCCACCTCTTCTCCCATTAGCTTCCCCCACCAGTCTGATTTTGCTAGGAGGCTGGGGCTTGTTCCAGAGGAAATCTGCCATGCGGTTGAGACAGTATCCTACAGTGGGACTGGAGATGTTAGCTGCCTTCTGCACATCCTTCTTGAGATGTATAGTACTGCCCGTCCCTGTGAAGCAGCCTCTCTCACCTAAGGGCACGGCAAATCTGCGTGACTCCACTTGCTTACTGTTCTGGTTCTATCTCAAGACTCTGCTGGAGAAACAAGGAGTGAGAGGAGATGAAGAGTACAGCTTGCCTCCACCTCCACCTTCTCTCTGCTGAACTGAGGAGAGGGACAGCTCAAGGAAGGAGAGTAACAGGAGTAAAGCCACAAAAAGGGGAGGCTGCTGTGCTGTGCTGTGCAGAGGGATGTACTGGATTATCACTGTGGATACTGTGACAGTCACCTAAACAATTTTGTTACTGTTTGATGTAATTTCTGATGATGCCATCGAGTATGGTGTATTATCCATGCCTTACCTTCTTTTCTTACCTTCAGTTTTGCTATTCCTAGGGGAATTATCCAATTCTCAGAAAGGTGTAACTGATTTCAAAAGGTGTCTGTCTGTATCCAAATGATGGAAAGCCAGAAGAGTTCATAAGGAGGCTAAAAAACCAAGATTATTTTAAAAAGACGTTTGCTTATGGTTTTAACTGTTATGTCTCCCTAGCATGCAGATATGTGTGATAACCCCACTTAACTGACAGTTAGGTCACATTAATCACGCTACTTCTACAACTGCTTCTTTCCACCCGTAACTGCATATCATTCTCCAAAGGAGTTTCACACAGTTACGGCCAGTGTGGAGACATGGATAATTCAACAGAACTTTGCTCAGCTGCATTGTTTTGCTATA
This sequence comes from Grus americana, assembly GCF_028858705.1. Classification (NCBI taxonomy): domain Eukaryota; kingdom Metazoa; phylum Chordata; class Aves; order Gruiformes; family Gruidae; genus Grus; species Grus americana. Next base: position 42,866,966 of record NC_072854.1, read on the forward strand.
TGGAAAGAATTTAATTCGTTCACATCAAAGTTACAGCAGGTAAAATTGGTGTGTAGCAGTATGAACTGAATCAATGTGAACTGATATAAAAATCTGGAAACCCGGCTTTCAATGGACTGCTTAATGCAGCTCGGAAAAGCAAATCCCAGCACAGTATAGCACGCAAAGTGAAATAAATGAATGAAAACTACATGATTAAATGTTTTCATCTGGAAATTTCATTGCAATATTCAGAAACTCAACAAATTCTTTTAATTCATCATACTCTTTGTTTATTACTAATAAATTAATGTGCTGATGGAAGGAATTCATTACCCTTTCTACACACTTCACTAGTTGCAGGTCATTTATTAATCTGTGTTATCTGGTAAGACTAAAACCAGCTGTAATTACATTGTTAAACATTGATTAATAAGCAGCCCACATCACTAATATACGCAAGAAGCAAGATAAAAAATCTTTTTAAAGATTTAGAGTAAAATTTTAACATTCCTTAGGGAATAAGGAAATCTGGATCTTCATCAATATTCATTTTTGTAAGATTCCATTTGCTTGTACAGCTGTATCTCTAAACACCTTTTGGAAACAGATTAACAAGCAAATTCAATTACACTAGAGTAAACGAACTGCATTCACAAAGTGGTATTAATGCACTGAGTGAAACATTTAGAATGAAACATTTTTTTTAAATAGTCTTCGGCTAACCATTCTTTTTTGTTTTGTATTCTTAGTTCAATCACGTAATTAGGCACACATCTATTTTAAATCCATTTGTATTTCACACATTTAAAAACAATATGGCAATTTGAAATACATTATTAAAAACACTGCAGATTCTTAGACCCTGCTTTTGTAGGTTTTCAGTAAAATCAGTTTGATTGAAGTGACACACAGGAAATTATTACATGTCAGAAGCTTTTATTATCATTAAGGATAAATAAGCAGAATGTCTCTGGCACTTGACAAAATTGGGGAACTTATTTTTATGATAAAGCTCTATGGGAAATAAAGCAGATGGAAAGAAGATGCTTTTAGAAAAAGATGTTTTAAGACTGTCCTCAATTAATCACAAATGACAAATCTTCTTATAGCAGCACTATTGCTAAGGGTCTGTCAGTATTTCCATTACAAACCTATATTTCAAAGATTTATAAATGGGCTATAAAAATTAAGTCTGGGATGATATTTGGTGTTCACATGGTCCACTATGGGATCACATTTTCCTTACAAAACTTTAAGAAAATCCATTTTATCTTTTTTGAGTTGGATGGCTGCAAAGGGACCAGAAGTGAGAAGTTTGGAACGACTTGTTTGTTTGTATAACTTTAAAAAAGGACACAGTGTAATAGAGCAGGAGAACTATGATTCAATGGCATAAAGGGTCTAACTTGTTTTGTTTTTTTTTTCTTCTGTCCCTGAAAGGATCACTCATTTTAGTGTGTTCAGCTTGTAATAGGGCTGCTGAAATTCTCCACTCAGCCTTCTAACTTCTTTGGGTTATTTTTTCCAATTTCATTATTAATCAAGGATTTGACACCTGTTTTCCAGCTGACCCAAATTTATGTTAGCCCAGAACACGTTCTGCCACTGGGATTGCATTGGACTTTGAAGCAGAGTCTATTATTTCTGCAGAGCTGATGATCAGAACTAAGGTTAGCAGTCCTTGATGGTTTGATTAAATTAACTTTTTTTATCTATATTGGGTCTGGCTGAGGTGGAGTTAATTCTCCCCACAGCCGCCCTCACAGTGCTGTGCTGTGTGTGGGTCACTAGCGAGGTGTTGGTAACACACCAGGGTTTGGGCTGCTGCTGAGCAGTGCCGGCACAGCACCAAGGCTGTCTCTCCAACATTCCAGCCCCCCAACAGCAGGCTGGGGGTGGGCAAGATCTTGGGAGGGGATGCAGCCAGGACAGCTGACCCAAACTGACCAAAGGGATGTTCCATACCATATGATGTCTGCTCAGCAATAAAAGCTAAGGGAAAGGAGGAGGAAGGTGGGGCATTCGTTATTTACAATATTTCTCTTCTGGAGCAACCGCTACATGTACTGAAGCCCTGCTTCCCAGGAGGTGGCCGGACATCATTTGCTGATGGAAAGTAGAAAATCTTTTCTTTTTCCTTTGCTTCCATGCATGACCTTTTGCTTTATTTAAGTGCCTTTATCTTGACACATGAGTTTTTTCCATCTTATATTTCTCCCCTCCTTGTCCTGCTGGGGAGGGGAGGAAGAAATTTTTTATGATGTGGGTGGTGAAACACTGGAACAGGTTGCCCAGAGAGGTGGTAGATGCCCCATCCATGGAAACATTCAAGGTCAGGTTGGATGGGGCTCTGACCAACCTGACCTAATAGAAGATGTCCCTGCCTATTGCATTGGGGTTGGACTAGTTGACCTTTAAAGGTGCCTTCCAACCCAAACTATTCTATGATTCTACCAAATGGAGAACACAATAAGGAGATCCTAGTTTTCTGGGATCTGGCAGGTTTTTTAGCCACTTTTACTGAGCCTCTCTTGGTAAGACATGTCTCTGACTGTTGTCTGTCACTGGTTGTCTGGTAGAGGAGTCTCTGTATCCCACTCCTCACCTGGCTGAATCACCAACTCAGGCAGCCACATTCAGGCTGCCCATGGGAAATTGCACCTGCCCATGCCTAGGAATCATTTCAGTAAGTGCTAGTTGGTCTGGCCAGATTCTGCTCTAACAGCACAAATAACCAGTGTTTGGCAACATTCCCCAATGCTGTTTTATTTACTACTACAGGCATAGACTCTGAGGCCACTCAAACTGACAAGACAGCTAGCGGTTGATTTGGACTGAACTGAAATCTGCAGTCAAGGTGAAGTTTGCCAGTACCAAATGGGGAATCCAGCTTCAGAGGGCCAGACCTTCAAGTTGACAAAGGCCACGTTACCTCTGGGGCTGGTAGCCTTGAATGACCAGTGCATAGGCATACACTGATATCAGCACATTGTATTCCTAACAAACTCCTGGAATATTAACAGGCAAAGACACTGTTTCGGGAGAGCTTCATTATTTCTCTGGCTGTCCTGGATGTGCTTTCATAAGATAAGAATAAGACACTCTTTCATCCACTACTGCTGAAAATTTGTGGGTTTTTGCAGTAGTAGCCTTGGAATAGGCACATGCTGAAGATCACTGCCTACCACCTAGCAAACGAACCCACCAACTACTGGAAGCGAACCCAACAGTCCTTTCAGTGACCAAGAGTGCCTGTGTGATTTATGTGTACAGCAATATGTCACATGCTTCCACTAAACACACCCCTTACTTCCTCTTCCATGGCAAATTTGGCTGGCTGATGAGAAATAGGAACTGTAGAGCCAAAACTCAAGCTGAATTACCAAGAAACTAACTTTGAATAGGTAATTAAAAAAAAAAAAAAAAAAGCTCACAGAAGGAAGATATTAAAAATACAATGACATTATTATTGACGGCATTATTGTTGTGCTGAAAATTGCAAACCTATTGCTTCTGTAGAAGAGTGAAGATGTGAAGAACAAAATGTATGATCTTGTTTTTTACTTTATTTATGGAACAGTATTTGTGACAGCTAAAGACTAGGCTGATAACTTGGTTCATTTGGACAGTTGAGGCTTAAGATGTTGTGAAGAAATAGAAAATAAAACTTTCTATTTTGCTCAGGAGTAAGTTACTTCATATTTCAGTTTCTTTCCAAGTGGAGAGTAATTATATGGTGTTATTTTTTTCTCATTTGCTGTTTCATTGTATTTATACAACATTGGCCATCTGAGGACAGTAGAAACTAAAATATGATGCTGTCATCTGAGAATATAAAAACTAAATCAAAAAGGGGTGAGAGCAAATAAAATGGTGATAAGGGGAAGTGGGTCAAGTGAACAGACCAATAAGTATTTAATAGAATTTTCTTTAGTGAGTATTCTCTTCTTTTCTGGACATTTAAACAGTGGTATTTTATTAGGAAAATAAACTTGCTGAACATCTGTAAAAGTTAAAATTGGAGTACAGGCCTGTCTGCAGCATGCAGTGGATGTCTTCTGTGTTCTGGGGGCTAACCAGAAGTAGAGTAGTCAAACTACTAAATTTTCATAAACATTCACAGGTATATGTATGCTAACTTGTGATTGTTGATGATTTCTGAGACTGGAAGATGTGATATGGGAAAAATGTAAAGGTTATTTGTGCAGATCCTTACTGATTTCAAAAGTTACATATATTTTAACACATATAAGTATTCCTAAAAAGAGGATTATTTCCCTTTATTCTGTTATTTCAACTGCATCTGTCATGGACTAGAATCAATACTGTGGGACATAGGTGACCAGCCACTTACTGACAATATTGACTAATAGAAATAACTTCATAACACGGGTGAGGTTCACACACATCACTTCTGGCCTAAAAATTATTGATCCACCCAAACTTTAACAAAAGCGGTCAGTGATTCATTAGTCAAAACATACCTAACTGTTTGTGGAGTATTGTTAACCAACAGACTAATCAGCAGAAATGAAGAGGAATTACTGAGCAATGTTCCTCCTAAGCATTGCAGCCGCTTAATGACTCACCCACAAATGTTATCAAAAAGGTCAGTTGGCTCATTCTTTCACTGCAGAGTTCATTTGAATATACTGCATTTGAACTACTCTTTTTGTATTAGCCTAGCTTGACTGAAGGTGTATATTACGTAGCAGTAGCATGCGAGTTGTCAGGGCTGGCCCAGTACTCAGTGTCTATGATAGTAAGTCTTTGGGGATGGAAACATAAGCACACTCCAAATATTGATGGAGAAAATGCTTTTTTTTCTTATAGACATACAGAAAAAAATTACAAGACCCTGGAGATTCAGCAGATTTGACCACATTCGAGTGTGTTGTCCGCAGCCTGGTTGTACGAGTAGCTGCTGAGTTGTCTTCATTTGACTTTTTGCCTGTGTTACTTCTCAGGTTCGCTGCCTCAAACTGAAAGCATCGATGAATGTATGTGAAAGGATTTCTTGCCTGTGAATAAGACTGAAGTTAGGAGCAAAACGAATGGAAACAGCCCTATAGGGTAGCTCGGGATGATAGGAAAGCATGATATCAACTTGTGCGATTGTTGGGTTTCAGCTGATTTTGATGCATAACTAGCAGGCTGTGCTTGATTTGCCACTCTTCTCCCGTACGCACACTTGTGCATATCTGTGGATACAGCGCTGTATGGTGCAGGCTGAAGGCAGTTTAAAAAAAAAAAAAAAAAAAAAAAAAGGAGAGATAGAAGCTCTGATGTGCCTTTTAAGAAAATACAGAAGATTCTCTGATTGTACCTTCTGTTGCATGTTTTGAACAACAAAAAATGTTTAAATCGCCACAGCTTTTCCATGCATCTCACCAGCCACACGATGAAACTGAAAATATTACAGTATAAACTCTAGTGGTTTGATTACCTCACATTGTCTGATTTTCTGCTAGTATCATAGCCTGTCCTCCGTAACAGACCATGGGACCTAAACACAAACATAGCTTTTGTATCTTTTGGTGGTATATTTGTAGGGAATGTGGTACTCTGCAGGATTTTCTGTCTTGTAAGGCACCTGGCTGATGGTTGTGCATAAAAATGAAGCTTTGGTTTGTGCTGAAAATTTCAATTTTTGGTTTTCTCATATTTTCTGTAGGAAAACTCAAAAGTAAAAATGAAAATATTTTTATATTGGAAATGTTTTGATGAGTGGGATTTTGCTTTCTTTCAAAGTGAAATGAGAACAATAAAATCAGACTTTTTTTTTTTCTCAGAGAAATACCATAGGTAGAAACTCTTTATCTGTTTATTTATTTACTTTTATAAAGAAGTTTTATTTAAAAAAATCTCCTAACCAATTCTAATTATATATTGAGCATCATTATGGGGAAAATATTGCAAAAGGAATGGCTAAACAGGTATAAATGTTATTTAAACAGTGAGGCAACATCACCAAATATATATGTAACTTCTAGGTATGGCAGAAAACAAACAAAAGCTACATCCACACTAATAAATAAACCGGGCCATGGCCTGTTCTTGACTCCTGAAATCAAGTGGCACATTATGGTTTGCATGTCGTCCCTCCTAAAAGAAGGGGTCCTCAGTGGCTCCTGCAAAGAGCCCTGGCCCCTTGTCACCCACCTGAGGTAGCGCTGGCCACCCCGAGCAGCCCCATCTCAGAGCCCACCTGGCAATTACGAGTGCAGATGGGGTAGAGCGTAGATGAGCACAGCTCCCTGCCTAAAGCCGTGTCCTGGTCCCGCTTAGTTCCTTAGAAAAGATGTAGCAAAGGAACTAGCTTTCTGCTAAAATTTTGGTAGGAGCTTAATTTACCTGCTGGTCTTGATCCTCAGTGATTAGAGAGCTTTTCTCATGTTGGGGAGCTTCACTGCTAATGAGCAGAACACAGGAAAGAGCTTTTGGCCTGAAATAGGAGTGGTCTGTTTTGAAAGATCGTTTTTAATAGGGTGTGAATCACCACTATGTCATCAAGAATATAGCAAAAATGCATGAGAAAATTCTGTCAATAGAATGCTATTTCCATGGACTATTTTGTATCATTACAAATTGCATTAGCTGTAATAAGTTACAAATGTAATTTATTATGAGTTAACATCAGGACTGAGACAAGTCATTAAAAATGTATAATACACACAATTTTGTTTCCCCTGATAAATGTAAAGTTTGCTAGGCTCAACTCCCCTCATTAGTATGTGACAGTGCCAGGAGACACTTTGATCCAAAAGGCTAGATATACATGCTGTATGCCATAAATGCATTTTGGTTTTAATAACAATCCAAGAGGTTCAGCATATTGCTTAATAAAAGATCAATGCAGTAATATGATTAACCACCCTGTGTTGCTTTCTTTCCATTTGTGAGAAAAGATAGTTCGGGAGCTGCAAGGCAGTGAATAGCAAAATGACTAATTGACAGGCAAAATGAAGGTTTCCCTAAGGGTTTTTTCCCCCTCCCCGCCCTCAGGGCTTTCTTTGTTGGTAGAATGCTGTTAACTCTTTTGTTTAGGGTCTCTTACCTTTAAGCAGGCTTGTGGAAGAGCTTTTCATATTTTTTAGCAGTAGATTTACTTGCTGAGTAAATATAGCTGATGAAAGAAAAGCTGGTGATCCATAAAAGACCAGGCTGCAGGGATCCTCATTAATCTTCCAATAGTTTTTGCTGTCATTCCTCTTTAAAGTTCCATGCCTTGTAAAGTGTTTGTGGAAAAAGTAGGGACACTTTTGCCTTCCACTAAGCGACGATTTCCAGCCAGATCCCAACAAAAGCTCGCACTCCCTTTCAACTAGCTTTAACTTCAGCCGTGTCATTGGGCAGGGTTCTCAGCTATGAAAGGGAGAACACTGTTTAACTGAGTTTTACAAAAGGAAGACAAAGGAAAAGCCAGAGAAAAATAGTTTTCTTGTTATCTGCTGATGGTAATGTGTCTATATCATTAAGTGGATAAGCTAAGCAGGATACAATGATAAAATAATAATAAAAAAATTTGAGTACATTCAACCTTAAAGAGACTGTCCTTTGGAAATCTCGACTTCTCTTACAGAAATAGTGAAGCATATGGCATGAAATTGAGAAAGTTAATATAATTAGCTGTGATGGATTATGGCAGGATCATGAGAACATTAGGATGGAGGCCTACAGTTTAGAAGGTATTCCAAATTTGGGATTGCTGAGCTAATGGTCACTGAGCAGGGCTCAAAGCATGGTCTGCTTCTCCTGAGGATGATTAAACTGACTCGTGTTCAGACTGCACTTTCTATTAGCACTGTCCAGCATTTTAGTCCATCTATCAGATATGCCATCAGCAAGCCTTTTGTCCAAGGAAGAAGTCATAGGGAATAATTCAAGCTCTTTCATGGACAAGAGACAAGGGAATCAAAGGGTTTTAAAAACTCCTATGGGTCAAAAGGTAAGGAAGAGTACAAACCAACAAAATGCTACCAGTTTGCGTCAGACTAAGGGGAAATAATTTTTGCTAAGGGGAGAGGAACAGAAATACAATCTTAGATATTATCTCCACATTTTCACTTGGACAGTGGAAGGTCTCCAAGACAGAACATATTTTTGGTCCTCTTTCAGCTATATTCAGCACACTTATTTTCAGAGCTAGGTGAAAGTATTTTAGTGGATCATTTTTCTAGCAAAAAAGTAAAAGCTTAGGGCATTGGAAAACATTTGAACTTGGATTAAGTTTAACAAATAGTTTTTGCTGAAGCAAAAAAATGAAAAAAGAATAAAAGGAGAAAAAGAGACACTGTAATAGTACAGTTCAGCATTCCTGACACTAAATTTTTTTGGTGTGAGCACCATTCAGAAAATCAAGAAGATCCCCTTCAAGGCAGAAGTTGTGATACTTGCTTCTGGTAACCCTACTGCGGAAGCACTCTCTGGGACCTAGGATGCCACAGTTTTGGTGTATTTTCTCTTTGAATGGAAGCAGAACAACAAATTCTGTGGATATTGGGAATGCACTGCTCTTCCTTCAGTCTCCCACATTACAGCTTTTCTGTTTTTCTGTATAGCACTGAAACTATCAAGGCACAAGGAAAAATTTAAGAGCAAGTTTTATGTGGCTTAGTTTTAGACAGCTAAACAGTAGTCATTTTGTTTAAATCATCTTCTAGGATCCTTCTATAGTCAATGTCAGGTCAGAAAAGCAGTCTTAAGACCTATCTAAGGATTAGTTTGGGCTGTGAGTCTTTCTCTGCTGATGGTAAAGGAGGTTTAGATTATTACCTAAAACTAGTCTTTATGGAAGTAGGCCAAAGCTGAGTGATAGAAATCCCTGCCGGGGTGTCTCCTCTTCTAGCAGGTCCTGGACTTATTTCCATTTTTTCTCTGTGGCCTAGTGAACAGCTAATTATTTATTCAATGGGCAATAATTTTAAAAAGCCGTAGAAAAAGACAGCTCTAAGTGACTGGGGAACTTACTTACATTCTTCTAGAACAATGAAGAGGGTAAGAGGAAAAGACTACCAAGTGCCCTGAAGGTAATATTTGTGCTTTTAGAGAAAACTAAGTGTTAATTTGTCTCTGAAATGTGATTATACTATCACTGAATTAACTGTACAAACTATCTAACATTATCCTCAATGTTATAAAATCAGGGTATATAATAAACATAGTAACATAATCACATGTTTGAGAGTTGCTTAGTAGATTTATCTGCCTTTGGCGATGCATAAAATAATGATGGCCTTTTCTATTATTTTGCTTCAAAGTGATCCGGAAACTAAAATTTCACTTTTCCTATGGAAAAGGAATCAGATGAGTCAAATGCAGCAATATATTTCGGGTTATACAAGCAAGCCCTCAACGGCTACAGACATGGCTCAGTGGCAGACTGACTTATTCAGTCTATAGGTCAACCTTAGACAGATGGCAAGTCCCTGAGAAAGCCTTCAACAGTGAGTTACAGGACTGCCTGGGGCAAGCTCTCTTCATGGAAATGAGCTCACCTCTTCCTCCATTCCCAAACTCCTAATTCCTGGAAACACCTGTTCCTTAACCTGGGGCTGCTTAACTCGAGAGTTATTTCAGCTCATTCCTTTGTAGCCTTGGCTTTGTATATGTGTCTCTGCCTGTTGGGGAGAGGTGGAGGGACCTTTCCATCAGGGAAGAAGGCGTTGGCTGTCTGTGGTGAGATTTGGGGCTGTTTGTAAAGAACGAAACACACAGACTATGATTGTAATTGAAAGTCGTTCCCACAATGCCAATAACATTAATCCTGTAGCAGAATAAACAAGCCAGGACACTAACGTTAACTGCTATTTGTAACAATTATTATTATTGTGGAGCAAGACATCCATGGTAAGGCACTGCATGTTCATACGTGAAAGTCTGTGCCTCAAAGACCTATAGTCTATATTCTAGAACCAAGGAAGAGCAAATAATACCCACTGGAGTAATTGGTTTCATTTCAAAGGAATGAATGGGCTCAGAAAATCAAGTATTTTAACATAATCCAGTCACTAACAAGCAGTTAATGTTTAGGAAAGACCTAACACAGTGTTTATTTATATTATTAAAATCACCAGTGCCATACGACTTTTACATTGTTTAAAGCTCTTTGAGCCAGAAAAATAAGCAAAACCAAAATCAAAAACTCCGAACAACAAAAAGCAACCCAACCCCACAGAAAAAATAAAAAAATAAAAGGCCTTTTTCACTGTTCATTCTGAGGTGTACCAAATAGGACCCACAGGAAATTCAGGCTGTTATGCTATGTGAACAAGACTAGTTTACGCTAGAGGAAGCTAGCTTTGAGCTGGGTGGACGTGAGGCACTCTGCATGACTTGGCTTGCAGGTCATGAATTGCTCTCTGGGGTGAATACCTTTAGCAAGTTAGATGTTACCTCATTCTCTCATGGTGGAAAACATAGTACTACCTCTGCTGGTGAATTTTGAATTAATCAATGTGATAATTCCTGTTTTCCCATTTTAAAAAGACACAAATGAAAATAGACATGAGACAGTAAGAATTGGGTGTAATAGATCTTTTAGAGGTCTGTCTTCACAAGATATTTTCAAGAGGATCAATCAGTTCTAATAGCACAGTTTCTGCTCCAGACTCTCATTAGCTACTCAAGGATATTGTATGACTGATCTAGCCAGGTCCATCTCCTTCATTGCTCTTGCTGAGGCTAGGCTGAAACATCTGGGCCGTTCCACTTCTGTTGCCACTGTGATTGGTCTCAGGATTGAAAAGCAGAAAGGAAGAAAGTGAGAAAAGGAAGGACAGCAATAAATATAATCTGAGGAAAACACAGAAATATGCTGAAGGAATGAAAGAGGATGAATATCTCTTTTTCTGTGTTTGTAACTATGATGTGGACCACTGGTCAGGTGTCCTTAGTGTGGATATCCTGCTGATCTTGAGTGCTTAACGGAAGAGTCCTGATGACAATGATGATAACAATAACAATAACAACAACAGTAATAGTATCTTTTTTTTTCCCCAGTCTCACTACTGAGTCCATTCGACAGGAAAAGATTTGTTTTTCAAAGGTTTGAGAAGTGAGGTTACAGATGGAATATACTATTCCAGACTATTTAATTAAATACTTAGACACCTTTTTTTTTTTTTAATATTAGTAGAACTTCATTGATTTATCAGTCTTATAATTTTTGTATTGAATAAGCCAAATCTTCACATAGGGGCTAAGCTTTATTAAAATTCCTTGTCATTTGAATATTTTTTTTCCCCCACTTTCATACCACTTCCCTCAAACAGTGATTATATTGTTTTATGAATTTTTGACCACTTTGAACAAATGAACTCACCATTAAGGAAAATATTCAAGCTTGGATTTTTACAATAGAAAATTAAGGAAACAATAAGGCATATTGGTCAGCATTGCAGGCAGTTGGCTCAGCAATAGCAGACGGTCAGTTGGAGTGTTTTGAAGGCATCGAGGAAAAGAGGAGGTTTAAGATTTAAAGATAGTGAATTAGGATTGCAGATGTTTACAAGGGTACCTTTCCAAATGTGAGTAAAGGAAAAAAAAAAAAAAAAAGAGAAAAAACATAAAAGACCTGACAGCAAAATTAAACAACTGCATTTAGCAGAATGAAAAAGGCTAAGGTAAGCCATGAAAGGCCCTTCCTGGAACATGAAAGCAGGTACCCAGAGTTCAGTGCAAGAAGGGAAAGCCAAGAGAAAGACACAAGAGTTAGTCAAAGTGCCAAGTTATCAAAAAGATCTTTACAGAACAATTTTGAATGTATTGAAAGAGAAAGATTACCTGTCTTCAGTCCTGGGAGAAGGATGTTATGCTAACTGAAATGCCACATGACAGGAATCAGCTAAAATAGAAAGGATAGAAAAGGCTATAACCATGAGATATTTCAAAATATTTGGACACAGTCCGGAAACAAAGATCTAGAGTCTAAATGACTGATCAGCTTTAATTGTTCGTACTGGTGTCTGTGATGACTAGGAGATAGATCTGATTGACAGATAGGTCTTTGGTTACTTTTTTTCAACCAAAAGGAAAAAAAATGGAGGAAGTCTTTAAAAGGAAGAACAAGATCCTATTTTAGCCATATGGAGTCTGAGCTGGTGACTAGATTTCTTCAAGAATGTATGAGAGATGAAACAGTATTTTGATTTCTACAGAAGACGGGTTTGGCCAAAGTAGAACTGTGATTTGTCATAGCAAGGAAAGAATAAAACCAGTTTGCACCTGAAGATAAAATTACTTGTAGAGAGAGAAAGAAAAAGAAAAAGAAGGTGGTCTAGAACACGGTGTGTAGATCCACCACACTGAGGTTTCTCCTTTGACAAACATACTGAAAGGACAGTTGTTAGGAGAGGACCCAGGAAAACGTCACAGAAGCAAAGTGAGACATGATTTGAGAAAAAGTCAGTAGTATCAAACACAGCTGACAGATTAAGATAGAATGAGGTCTGGCAAAAAAGAGTAATTAGAAAGTAGAGTAAGAATTGTTTCACTGTACATAAAAAGAAAAGCTGGAAAATAGAGAGTATAAGTTAGAGAAAAAATTAAGAAAGATTTTATAAACAGTGATCAATTAACTCAAAAGCAGAAGAAAGTGAGATTGATTTTTTTTTTTAGTGGAAAGATTAATGTTTGTGTCATTAGGAGAAAAACAAAATGGAATTGAGAGCTTGTGGATGACAGGAAGGAATAAAAATGAACAACAGGCTTATGGGATTGGAGGGTACCTATTGTTCCAAAGATGAACAGAAGAAAGGGGCTTCTGAGACAGGATAGTGGAAAGAAGGGTAGGTAGGAAGTCATGTTGTGTTTTATCAGATAATATTCTGTATGGATACTAGTTCAAAATTATGTGTATATATTTATTTTTTCTTCAAACACAGATTACCTTAAAATATTGTCTTGGGTTGTAACAATTTTCTTGTATGATACTATGAAGTGTTTTGGAGAAATTCTGCAAAAAAAAGAAAAAAACAAATAAAAATTACTAAATTTTACTTCCCACTCATTTATATATAACACACAGCCAGGTAATTTTTAAAAAAAGATTTACTCATAGCAATGTGCTAAAACATTTTTCAGAGTGCTGTGGCTGCACTGAGAATGTATGTTACTGACAGAGAAATAGCTAGAAATATTGGAGTGTATAACATTTCTTGAAATCATCTCATTATTTTTCATCCATAACTTTACTGAGCTTAGATTTACATATTAGAAAACAGTGAGGCACAGCAATGGTTAAGGGGATTCTGCACAAACCAGACTTTCCCCATGAGAAGCAATCTGCACACCTATATTTCTGGGCTGCATTCTCAAACATTTTGGAGCAAAAGAAAGTACAGCAAAGTGCTCCTCAGGACTGGGAATGAATCCCGCCTCACCATCTGTTACTAATTTTGGAGCTGAAGACCCCATGCATTATTAAATCACTAAGTTAAAAAAGTTGTGTTAAGCTGGTGTTAACTTAACCCACTAGAGTGAGGAATGTTAAAGTTCAGACTAGATTTGGGAGAGGGTGTCAGTGGTGAATAAAGACATTCCTAGCTTTATCTATAACCTGACTTAGATTTCTCTGGGGCAGAAGATGCTATATTTTACAAAGAATTGTCTCACACTGTTGTGACTGAGTGTTGGAGTGGTCTTGAACAGTAGTATGTTGTATTCAGTCTTTGCTATAACGCCTCAGTACAGCGTAACAGCTAACCAGTGAATTACCGGTTAAGGGTACGCTCTCAGCTGCGTCTGACAGACAGTGCTATCTGAGCTGTGTCTTCGTGATGTGATGGCTTTAAAAGGCCATCCATTGCTTTACACAGGTCAGCTTTTTTGGCCCTGCACTACACTCTTCATCTTTTTGTAAGCACCTCAACAGCACTGCAGGAGATGACAACTGCAACTTTATTTTGTGAAGAGCTCCATAGTATGGCAATGGTCCCGAGCATTGCTTGGGACCGAGTCCTTCATTCTGAAGTTCTCTACCTGAGTATAAATGGAGGTATGCTTTCAGCCTGAATATTTTATAGGTTTACCTTCTTTATTTGCAGGTTTTCCCAGAAGAAATACATCCAGAAAGCACTGGGCTTGCTGCACCTGAGCTATACAGATGGTCTGCATGTGCGCATAAAATCAGATGCATTGACCTGCCCATATGTAGCCGATATGTCTGTGCTGCTCCTTCAACTGAGCTGCCAGGCATCTGGAATTCTCAAAAAAATGTCTAAAATACTCAAATTCCACCTGGACACCATTTCCGGGAGGAAAAAGAAGACATGTCAGGAAAAACCTGTACATATGGCAGCCTTAGTACAATCAGAATAGTCAACTATGAAAGCAGCCCATTAAAAATAAATTGTGTCTTTTTTATTTTCTGTCTTGTGCTGGAAATGTATCATACGTGTCAATGTGGTTTTACGGTAATTCCTTATTGTTTATTTTATCTATTTTATCATGGAAATTTAAAAAAAAAAAAAAGACACAAGGATGTTCTGTTACAATGCATTGGGTTTGCAGGCTTCTTCAATATAACACAGAGCTATATCTTTCATGCTCTTCCCAAGGGTCATTATCACATGTAGTATCAATGTGTATGCACAATAATTTAAAATAGCTATAGGGGCTCTGCAGCTCCTACCACAGTTACAAAGCAAGCTCACTGAACAGTTTTCCAACATCGGTATCTTTTGTTTTATACATACAGAAAAGCGAACACTACTTTTGTTACTTTGCAGCATTAAGGTAATGGCTCCTGTGAACACGGACACACTGTGTTGTAACAATAGTGCAGATTGTGTATCATGAACTTGCAGTACTCAATGCAAAGTAAACATCCCAATGGCAAGTAGCTTCTGAGAATGCGCAGTAGTTGGTTTAAAACCACAACATCTTGCCCAATTTAAATTACTTAAACTGATTATTCTACATTCCAGGCTAATTGCCTGCAAAATTTCATTATAAAAATCACAGCTGTTTTCTGGTGCATGTGTGCATGGGATTTTGTTTGTTTGTTTGTTTGTTTGTTTTTTATTCATTTGAGAAAAGAGAAATATGTGCCTGAAACATAAAATTTTTATTCAGGTTTCAGAGCCACATTTATGATAAAATGTTTAACACAATCAGTTTAAGCCTATTAAGCCTTATAGCCTCACCTTCCATCCATGCCACCACTCTGTATAGACCCACGCCAACATATTGCTATGGAATATGTGCCTGTACATCAATGCCTGAAGACACATCTGGTTTCAAAGCATACCAACTCAATCTGGGCATAATTTATATAAAAAATGGACAATGTGTATCCTTATTTGCATATAAAGAGCCAGAGACATCTTCAGATATGAATCAGAAAATCCATTTGACATCAGTGGAAGTACATGCACTAAAACTAGCATATGGTCCACAGTTTGCAGAAAATAAGTGTTCTGCCCACACTTTTTGTAAGACACACACACACAGGGCCTATGCTTTTTACTTCCACCAGCTGCAAAATGTAATAAATTTAATTAGCAAATGTCTTTTTTTATATTCTTTATTTTAATCTGGATCTCTACTGAGAAAGATTTAGTTGTGTTTTAACTGAGCATTCAGAGAGAATAATAACTAACATTTTGCATAGAATAAACTGCTGACAAAGACCTAAATTTACCAGAGCAAAGTATGACTGATGCCTTAAAAGTCCAGTTCTGTTTCCTGTATAGACAAGGGTAAAAGTTGCTGCTTACATGAATGCCATTAGCTGCCATAGCAATAATGGTGATCATGGTATGCGAGCAAGATAAGTCTGGGAGTCGTGCCTTATATAGTAATTGCATCCAATCAATGAATCACTTATTTCTGTGCCATCTCTCCAACTGCAGGCAGTGTCAGCTCCCTCCATAAAAGGCTAAGAGTATTCACGCTGTAACTGCAGTTACTACTCACCCAGTGACTGGAGAGGGTGTTCTGGTAGACACTATTTAGTGACTTTTCAAAAACACCTGCGTGACTCAGAAGTTTGAAAGTGGCTTAGACACTTAGGAAAGTCAATAGAAATTATGCACCTCAGGGCCAGATTTTTAAAGGCTACTATCTTCCATTGATTACAGGAATTAGGAACCTAAATACCTTTACAAATCTGGCACAAGAGGCTAAATCACATTTGAAAGTCAATAGAAATTAGACTCCTAAGTGCCTAAATCAAATGAAAAAAAGACGTGTTTTAGGAGTGAGAATCTTTATAATTGTATTCCCGCTAGTGTAACTGCAAATTATGGGTTCAATTATTCCACTTAGGCACAGCTCAGAGGAAGAAAGTGGTATGAAGTTGCAATGCCCCAGAGGAAAGCAACCGTTCCTAAACTCTTTTAGGAGATGCAGCATACTGCTTCATGAATTTTTGGCTTGTGAGAGAAAGAAATCATGGTTTTGTTTTAAGCTGTTTTCTTTAGACCATCAGGATAAGGACTAATGATTCTATTGGTTTTTATTTCTATTAATAAAATGATGTGATTTTTTTTAAAAATATACTGTTTATTATTTCTTACAGTCCTGACAACTGATTAAATAGTTAATAAAAATAGAGTAAGATATTTTCTTTGAGTCTATGAACTTACAAAGTAGGGACCAAATCATCTTATTTGAATGCTGACATGTGCTCCAATGAAACAAATTAGCAGTATTGAGAAGTAACTTTTTACTCAGTACAAGTACTCACTATAAGCAAATGTGCAAAATATGTCCATAAGCAAATAGAAACAAATGAGATAATATATGAAATAAGAACATAAAGAAGTGAATGGAAGAAGAAAAAACACCAACAAGAAGGTAAAAAAATTTTTGATAATGCCTCGAAAGGCAAAGAAGTGTATCTCACTGGCACAGAATTATTTTGTTTATAATTTTACCATAATTACAGGGGAGAGTTAGCCCACCACTACCAATAGGACAGTGATTATATGCAAAGGTCATCTCTCTTCACATTAATCAAGGAGTTAACAGTGATTGAAATGATTCAGGAAAAGGCTAGAATGAGAAGGGGGTAATTATTCAAAGAAGGGAAGAAAATAAACAGGAAACATCATGTATTGCAAAAATGAATAACAAGACTCCAAACTGAACACCACATTCATTTCTAGCATCATCCTATCTGGAAAAAAAAAAAAAAAAAAGAAAAGAAAAAAGAAAAAGAAATGTTCCATCTGAGCTATCAATAACATATGCAATAAACTAAATACTTTTTAACTTCTCATTTGGAAGACAAATTATGGGAACTGAGGATGGTATATAAAGAAATATAGGCAATAGAGGCCTATAAAACCATACATGGTATAGCAAAAGCAAATCAGGAACTATTATTCACCAAGTGTCACAATGCAGCAGCTAAGGACAATCCAATGAAATTATCAAATAGCAAGTATAAAGCAAAGAATAGGAAGACATTGTTTTCCATATTAAATATTGTTACATTGCATTAGTTTTTGTAATATAGAGTTGTGGAGCTGAAGTGTAGGGTTGATCAAAATGAGGTTAAGACAAGTTAATGAAGAAGAGGTCAAGTGACAGTTTTCATCCTGTTGGCATAGATGTTAAATCTGAAAATCCCTAACTTTGATGACTGCCAGAATCCAGGTAGGAGGTAGAAAAGGCAACTTAGGGAGAAAAGTTGGAGACAGTCCAGAGGAGGGCCACGAAGCTGATCAGAGGGCTGGAGCACCTCTCCTATGAGGACAGGCTGAGAGAGTTGGGGTTGTTCAGCCTGGAGAAAAGGTGGCTCCAGGGAGATCTGATTGCAGCTTACCAGTACCTGAAGGGGTACTACAGGAAAGATGGAGGGGGACTGTTTATCAGGGAGTGTAGTGACAGGACAAGGGGTCATGGGTTTAAGCTGAAGGAGGGTTGATTTAGATTAGATGTTAGAAAGAAGTTCTTTACTGTTAGAGTGGTGAGGCACTGGCACAGGTTGCCCAGAGAGGTTGTGGATGCCCCCTCCCTGAAAGTGTTCAAGGCCAGGTTGGATGGAGCTTTGGGCAATGTTGTCTAGTGGAGGGTGTCCCTGCCTGCAGCAGGGGGGTTGGAACTAGATGATCTTTAAGGTCTCTTCCAACCCAAACCATTCTAGGATTCTATGATTCTATGAAAAGAGGAAAATAAGAGCACCAGAAGAAAGCTGATGTATACCTTATTTTTATGTTCTTCCTTTAATGTAAATTAACAGCTGGTGCTCTTATTGGTTCTTTTTTTTATGGACAGGTTCATGTCCAGCCAAAAGATCTTCCACCAAAACCCGCATCCTGTTCCCAAAGGGAAGACAGTGAAAAAAAATCCTATGGAGTCAGCAAAATGAGTGCAGGGAAATAATAAATGGAAAAGGGAGAAGAGTAACAATTAAAAGGTCACAAACATAAGGGCAGGGAAACAGCTGGGGACACCAACCAGAGTCCCCCAAAAGCACTCATTGCTCTTTGAAAGTATCCTCCAAGGAGCAGATGGGTGCTGCCCACTGATGTGATGTGTGGAGCTGTGACAGGACAAGGCAACAGAAATAGAGTCTGCAGTTGTCCTCTTTCGCCGTGCGCCTTTCTTTTCCTGGTGCCAGGAACGGCCAGGGCCAGCAGGAAGGTGACATGGCCCCCTGGGGCATAGCAGGGCCTCAAGCCTCACAGGTATAAATAAAAGGAAAAGGATAAAAAGGTAATATCAATAAGGGGCTCCTGAGGAGGCGGGAGAGGGACTGCAGCTGGTGTACATGGTGTACTTTTGCACCAGGAGGTCCTCTTGCTGCAAGAAACACATGGGACACCAAGAATTGCTCCGTGTCCATGAACATGTTCACGTGTGGACAGTTTTCCATTTATTCGCAGTGAAATGTGGAGTATGTTGTCCCACAGGCATACCTTACCCTCTTGATAGTTAACAAGCCCATCAATTAGTGTCTAATGGGGCACAAAATCAAGGAAACAGAGTGAAAGGATTACGTGTGTAAGTGTTTTCACAGTGCAGAGACAGTGACAGAGCAGCTACACGTCATCAGACCTGCTCATGTAGGGTTGTGGTGCGCTCATGCTGCCTGGAAAGGTATACAAGGGCAGAAAGCCAATAAGGAGACCTGCGTAGCCAAGAGGCACGTGTGCCTGGAGGCCACTCTCCTGCAAGGCTTGCCTGAGGGAGGAAGGGATCAAGAGATTCAAGGTGTCCCTGATTTTCTGGAACAGAGGATGAGGAATGCTGTGTGTCAGACATCAGGCAGTATGCGCCCATGCGTACCCACTACCTAGTCCAGGGTTCTCCAATGTTGCCAGCGCCATTCTTCCATATACCAGGAGGACCTCTGCCACCTACGCATGTAGGTAAGGGTAGTACAGCAGAAGTTCAATAAGATTTCCCTCTTTGGTGGCAATTGGTAGCATAGTTACTCAAAATATTTTATAGGTCTTATTAGCATACACTGTTGGGAATGACAATGTCAGTTAGATAAAGCTTCAGTCTAAGCCTGGCAGTCCTTACATTTTTGCTTGAGGTCCTCTTATCCTGCTTTTATAAAGTAAATCCAGGCTCCCTTTATAGCCAGTGTAGGAAAAGGTATCTTCGAAGAGCTATTTATTTCTTTCTGGAAATGGCTGCTTTCTCTCTGAGGCTAAGGCGGATGAACCTAGGCCCCTGTGAGAAGACTGTAGGAGGAAGCAGTTCCTGGCAGATCGAACATCGAAGGAAAAAAGTTCTTATTGCCTGACTTGGTACTGATCTGCTATAAGGGTAGCTTTCATAATGCAGGATCTAGCTGTCAGATTGTAGTCATAAAAATAAGCTTTCTTCCGTGTTTGGCATAAAGAAACATTTAGTACCCTTTCAGGCTCCTTTTTTTGCAGGTTATGGAACAACAGACAATTTAAACTCTATTTGTATTGCTCTATTAATACAATAAAGCCACCCTCTGAGAATTTCCAGTATTGCAATACTTCCACAGCAAGTACTGCATTTCCCATACAAAATAAATCAGAAGTCATGTAATGCTGCAACAGAGACCTGTCAATACCGGTTAAGAATACAAGAGGATTTATGAGGTGCCGGCCTTCTGATTCCGCGACACAAGGTAACTCAAATAACCCTGAGGTTTGATTTAAAAGCAGTGACCCTCAAAGTTTGCTGCTTAAATATTATAAAAACTTGCTGCTAATTATCAGGGCCATTACTGTCAACAAATCATGGCTTAGAAAACTGAACCTGAGACTGTCTACTATCCTATTCATATATAGAAGATTTATAGTTGCAATTCACATACTGGCAAATCCTTTCATCTGCAAAATGACAGGTGTGATTTAACCAAGTCACTTATCTATTAAGCTCAGTGAAATTCCAGGGCTGAATTCCTTCATATTTAACAAGAGAAAGAAATTTCAAATAAATTCCTTTTTTTTTTTTTTCCCCTAGTGTAATGAGTTATCCACATTAATTGAGAAAATATTGCATGTGGATTCCGCAGTTGTAAATGGAAAAGTAATTAGTGTTTGAAAATCATATGGCTTCAGTCTTTGTAGTTTTAAATATTTAATTGAGTGTTGATCTTGCAAACATTTGTGTATTTGAGTACTGTGATTAAAGTTAACAATGCATCTACAGCTTGGTAGATTTGATCTTTTTGCGATATATCCAAGCATTTCCTTTTGTAGATTATGGGATACATGCAAAAAAGTTAGTTTACAACATCAATTACTTTCAGTAGCTGCTTGTTAAGAGATCCCAAAGTATAATCAGTCATGAAAGGACTTGTTTTCTTTCAGAAACTTGTAAGAGGAGATTTGTAAGTTTTGTTCCTAAATCATATAAGTATTTTCCTCTATTCAGATTGCTCATGAAAGTTCTGTTAAGCATTTGAATTTGCCAGTTATTGACGATACTTATGTTTCTGATTAATATTCACTTTCTAACTGTAAAAAAACAACCACAAAAGATATAAGGATTCTTTTTCCTTTGGGAATTTTAACATTTTCTTCCAAATGAGTGATCACATATCACTGAAGAACTAAATTGCTTCCTATTATTCATCACATATGTTGTTTACAATTATATTTTTCTTCCTATTATTATTTTGCTTTTCTATGTACAGCAAACAAGATTTCAAATGGTATGATATAATTAATTAATCATTTCTGTTAGTCTATGGTACACAAGACTGCCATTGTGTTCTGGATACATTGGTGTTTCTGTCAACTTGCTTTTGTCTCCTTCTCCCATATCATGACCTCTAAATACTATAAGCAATAAATGATGTTTCTGATTGCAATGAATAAGAACAATAAAAATTCTCAGAGAGGTTAAGGATTTTTCAAGTACATGTTTATTCACTTCGTAAATCATATTTTTTTCCGTGGCTTTTTTTAAGTGGATATAAAGAAATCATTCATCATTTGATAAGAAATGCAAAAATATAACCTGTTCTTGAGAGAAGCTGAGTCCCTTTCTTCTCATAGAATCATTACTTTAGTACAGATTGTTAGATTAGGGACTGTAACCAAGAGGTAAAAACTGTTAACATTAAAATAAAACATGTCTTCCTTTTGTTCTTGAAATAGTTCATTTGTTTTAATAGAGAAGAAGTTCAGTAACCTTCCAGCTTTGCATTAGAGTTCCAAAAGTATGTGGTATTTATACATGTAATTCCCTTTAGTACTAATTAAAACATATAATTATGTGTGCAAGACTTTCCCATGTGCAACCTAGTGAACTGTCTGTGATGATAGCAAGTTTCCAGTCTAGGGAGAATGATATGCAGAGGACAGCATGGAAAAAAAAAAAAAAAAAGAGAGAGAGAAAACATAATGAAGCTATTAGAAAAAACAATGAATGGGCTATTCTAGTTAATGAGAAGACAGCGTGGTGGGGTATGTTGTGGTTTTGGGAAGTATTCAGTAAGTATTTAAAGAAAAAAACCAGTAGCTTTTACTTGGACTTTAGTTTCTGTTGGGCAGCTATCAGTGGACTCTTGACAGCTCCACACCACTGACAGGTGCATATCCATTTTTCTTCACCTCTCACTCAGCAACTGCACCCAACTATGGTGTTCATCACATCTCTCCGGAGCCAGCTCAATACAAAAAGTTTGCAGAAAACTATTCCAAATCAGAAAGACAGAAAGGTAGAAAGGAAGAAAGAATAGAGAGAAAAGCAGTAAAGAAGGGAGGAGGGAAAGAGAGAAAGAGAAAAAGAGATTGAGAAAGGGAAGGTCCTCTGAGAATATATTTTCCTTTGCTGACTAGAGAGAGAGTCAAACAATTGACTAACAATAGATAACTAATTGGTAGACAGCCAAAAAAGAATGAGATAAATTTCAGTCTTAGTGGAATAGTGTTCAAAACAGATGCAAGATAAAAGAAGTGAGCTTACATCCATTATTTTGCATTGCAATAGACCACATGATCATTTGTTCTGGAGCTCCTTGTTCTATGTAGTGAGGTAGAAAGATTTGTAATTGCAGTGGGCCACATAGCCCTATAGAAATATAATACATAGGCACACTATCTGAATCCTTCCCCATGTCCTGACTCCAAGTATCTTTGTCAAGTGGCAACATTACACTTAGGTTCCTCATGCAATTTTTTTTTTTTTTCCCCTGTGCTAGGGATCGTCTCCAGTCCTGCACTGCTGCACTATCTCTTCCCTTCCCCATAGTCCCTGCTCCTGAAACTCAACTCAGTGGAATTTCTCTTAGGATTTGGTGTACTCAGCCACCTCTCTCAAACTGCCTCTTATCCCTGTTTATCATCTACCCTTTCTTCTGATCCTACATGAAGCACTAATTTGCTTCTATACTGTGGATTAAATTTCCTGAAACTGTTCTTATTTATTTATTTATCTATTTATTTATTTGTGGTCCTCTGGGTTGCTCTGCCTCTGTTCCACTTTCTTTGCTGGTGATGTAAACATTTTCTCTATGCGTTTTGGCTGGAAATCTGTTTCACTATACCAGTTAATACACTTCCTCCAGGGACACTTCCAGTAGCAATGAGATTCATGGGTAATACAGTTTCTAGCCCTTTTGCTGGGAATGGCTGTGGCTTCTTCACAAAAGACACATATCTGGCTGATGGTCCCAGAATTCCCAAACCCTGTAGAAAAGGAATAAGTTTCCCATTAACCCCACATAATGTGCCTATTTTCTCACACCGATTGGTGTTTTTATTGACTCAAATGGCAGTTGTTTTCATTGCCAACCGAAGCTTCACAAAATATTTATGCTCAGATTTCTATCTTAATCCTTAAATTTAATCCTATAACATTATGTTTAGTTCTGGTTAATATGCAAAGATCGTTGAGCCATATAGTATTTACAGAATCAATTTATGTAACTTAACATTTATAAAATCTGCATATTTTACTGTTTTTCAAACTCTTCCACTTGAGCCTTTCTTCCAAATTTGATTAAATTGTTGCTTAGGAAAACTGCTCCAATTTTTCTCCTTTTTTCTCTGCACTTTTTTGAGGAGTAACTGGAACTGAAAATAGTACTCTAAAGTGCACTGATGTACTGCTAAGCAATGCAGCATAATTGCCTAGCTTGTTTAACATGACACTCCTAATAATACAACCCAGATAGCATTTACGGTATTTGAAATATGTCATGTTGTTGACTCATTTAATTCATCATCTGCTGAAGTACCTAGATCCTTCTCTCTAACTGTGAAGTTACTGATTCTCATATTTTATATGTGTGCATCTGGGTGTTTCTTCTTATCAGGAATACTTTATGTAATCTCATTGGATTCTGTATTCTTTTTCAGGAATTATATCCCATTTATCATCATTAAAATTATTTTTTATTATTGGTAGGATGGTCATATCCAGAATCCCTGGTCATGCTCATCAGGCTTCTGCCATACTCTATACTGATGAGGTAGACACAGGCTCTGCCATTTACATCTGACTTGCACCACTGCGATATTTTGATTACTTTCAGCACTGTATTTATCTACAAATGCAATTAACATATTCCCAACTTTAGCCTCCAAGTCATTAATGAAAATATTGAATGATATTGAAGCCAGAATAGATCCCTGAGAGACCCAGCTTAATATCCTCTGCCAAGCTGATGTTGAGTCATTAATACCAGAGTGGAAGAATAATTTGTACTGACTAATTTACTGGATGAACCTTATTTTTTCATGTTTACTGATTGCTAGTGAGAAGATAATTTTTAAATGAATATTCCAGTTTTCATTAAAAAGCTACTGTAGAATTCCTTGATTACCACTTTTCTCTTGAACTATGAGAAATTGCATAGCAATGTATGCTTTAAATTGTGTACACTGACGTCACTATTTAGGGCCTGTACACACAGAGGAGTCACAGAGCAAGTATCAAGCATGGGAATAATATTTGTTCTTCATTAATTCCTACTATGGATGTACACAATGGTTCTCTGTCTGGGACCAACTACTCACTATTCAAGATGGTGTAGCTACTACACATATTATTCGTAGCTCTCACTAATGCTGTGTTTATACTAGTGAATTACATGTATATGAGAACACTTTTGGGTGCTGAAGCCAACTGGCATGATGCTACCCACGTCTCTGGTAGCAAACTCTCTTTGCTCCAGAACGGGGTGTTGCATGTAAACTGTTTATTGGAAATGAGCTAGCCTGTACAAGCTCATGAATTGTCTCCGGGCATGGTCTGGACCGTGCTAGTTGGCATGAGCCAAATTAGTGCCAAGGAACAGTGAAGCATTTACTCATATAGACAATTGTGTTCCAGCATCTGGAAACATTCCCGGGCATGGCTGAACTTAATACTATAGATATAGTTTAAAGGTCTACACTGAATGTTTGTGTGACATGCTGATGTGTTTTAAATTCACATCCTACTATGCAGTTAATTATTTCTCTTAACTTCCCTAACTGTCTACGTGTAGGTACTCGCAGTACCTACTTCATTCTGTTCTCCAGCACAGCTTCCAGTTTTACCTTGGAGCATAGCCCTTGAAGAAAATCAAGCCATTTGGTGGCCAGCGACTCACTTCCTGCTTTGCAGCCCATTTCGCTTCCTTTTCTATTGAGGCCTCTTACTAGGACTGGAGATGGAGGAGATCAGCTATTGCTAGAAGCATATGAAACCCAGTAAGTACCCAATATTTTCTGGCGAATATAGAAAGCAACTAAGTACCTGTGCCACTGAAGAGATGGAGAGTGCTGTTATCACTTCAAAGAGTGATTCATGGAAGTATCCCAAACCTGGAACAAACATTTTCAGTGTTTGTCCTCAACAGACTGAAAAGGCTGGCCCATTCTTAATCTTCATGAGAAAAACATTCCGTAATTTAACTTGGTCAACCTGACATTTTGATCCAGCAAACCATGATAGATTCAACCAAGTTAAAATTCTGTTTCAGTATATCCATCATATCTATATATACATTCTGAACCTCATTCTAGTTTGCATCTCTAATACTGTGTAATTTAATATGTTAAGATCTTCCATAACTCATAGCAAGCCATATAAACACACACAAAAAAAAGCCCCAATCTTGTACATCTTATTTGATGGTTGCTGTTTACTAGCCGGTAAATGAAAACTCTTTATCCTCACAAAAAATATGAGAGATGCTAATGGGGCTTAACAAAAGAAAAAAAAAAAGAAAAAAATGTTTTGAAGGAAAAGGTTGTTCAACAGATAGTGGAAGTAGCAAAGCCTTCTTTTCTTTGAATTTTGTCCTGTGAATCTTATCCTTTCTTCTTGCCACAAACAGTATTTCCCTCCTCCTCCATTTCATTTAGGCAGCTTTTTATTACTTGTTATAGCTGGTTTGATGTCATGTTTGTGATGATTGCTTGCCAATACACAGATGCTGAATGGCCAGATGTCTGATTCCTCTCAAAGGAGGTAAAGGGATAAGTTGTATTTGCTTTTCCCTCAGGAAAGACCATAATTCAGGGCTCTTTCCTCTATCCAGATGCCAATTATCATATGCATTTTGAAAAGTTAAATTCTTTATTAAATTGGTTGAAATTGGTGAATGACTTCAAAAGTTATTTGTAAGACAGACAGCATGGTAGCATAAGCCTTACTACACGAAGAAACCAGACTAAAATGATACATCTGGAATAGATATCAGACCTTCATGTTATATTTTTTATAGATTTCAGCAACATTCAGTTCATACAGTACAATAATTTCCAACTAATGAACCTTAAATTTCTCAGTTTTATGTGATCTGACATACAAATCTTGTTATATGATTCTTTTAATGTTTTTCAGGATGTTTTACATTATTAGATCTTGAGCAAGAAATATTTATGTGAAATGGCTCTAGGCCAATAATATGCCTTTTGTTTAATAAAAATGCACTGTGAACAGTTTAAGAGGTGTCTGTGTTTAATGGTGAATAAAACACTGACTGTTCCTTTCTACGGCCAAGTTGCTGTCTAGCTTGAGGTGCTAAATAACAGAGAGTAAATTTTGTGGTCTCTGCTAAGCCTGAAAGTGGAAACACCAGAGAAATTGCATGTGCAAGGGGTTTCAGAGCAGAACATAGAAAATGGCTTAGTGTGTAAATGAAGTAATAAGAGCAGCAGCTCCAAAGGATATTCAGGGCGATCGAGGGTGTTGACTCACAGGACGATTAAACTCAGGTGGCTGAAGCATCTTGGAGCTCTCTGGAGTGCCTTACGCTTTTCCCTGTGGGTGCTGTCCCCATGGCTAGGACAGCTGGCTCCACGTGAGGCTGCTCCTGCGTGGCATCATTTTACAGCTGGCCTTCTGCCTTACTACGCTAGTGATAAGCTCTTCGAGAAATAACATTAGAGTTGGACCAGCTTTCCCAGCTGCGAGTGGCCACCTCTGCAAGAGGCAAAGTGAATAATAACAGGAAATAGCTGCTTCAGCCAGACAAATTCAATCTCCTTGTGCTCATATGTCAACCCCAAGATGGAGTGAGGCGAGATTCAAGGTAAAATTTAAGGTGAGATGTTGACCAGCCTTCACTCTAACTTTTACCTTGCTTGAGTTTTGGGAGTGCAAAGCACTTATCAGTCACAGGAAAGTAATTTTTGAAACTTCCCTGCTTACCTTTTCCGGTTAAATAATGGCAAAGTGCTAAGTCCTGCTAGCCTTAGAGAGTAGCCCCTTCATATCTCAGGGTTTTGCTACTACAGAAGTCATTTTTGAGGCCATCAGACTTCTTCAGCAAGTAATGACTATTCACTTGCACAATCTTTTCTGAGATAAGATGGTTTTATACACACACACACACATATATATTTATCTAGCAGAATTAGTACAATCCAAGGAGTGATCTTCCACAACAACCTGAATGAACTAAGTGAATACAGTATTTTTGTTCTTGTAGCATGAGCTAAATACCACTGAAATTCCTGACAGGCTCTGAAATGTAATGATAGGCCTTGAATCAGATTCTTACTGAAGAGCTTCATAAGTTTTTGTGTGCCTAATGCCTTCCTCTCCAACCAGAAATCCCAGTTACAGATTTCAGGATAGTATTATGTTTTTCAAGCTGCAAGATTCCAAACAGAAGGGGGAGAAGATTCTAGTTTGATTTATGCATGTTTCCTGTGCATGCATTGTGTATACTTTCTATATTGTGCAGATATTTTCCTCATCATTCAGCCTTTGAAACAGGTTGTGTGTTTGTTTGTTTGTGGGTTTTTTCAATTAATATGAGAAACTTTTCTGACTGATTTTTGTTTTTTCATAATTCACTGAAAAAAGTTGTGGGTTGTTGTTTTTTGGGTTTTTTTTGGTTTTTTTTTTTTGTTGTTGTCTTATGGACAAACTGAGACCCTGAGCAACTGGCATTTTTCCTTTTTCCCATATAGAACATGATACATTTTGAACACAAGATCAAATCAGATACGCAGTTTAAGGTTACAAAAATTAGAACTGTACAGGTTTTGGTTAAATACAGAAAAAAGTACCACTTAAACAACTGACCAGTGTTTTCTCAGCTGGGAACTATCTAGAGGGTGTGGGACAGACGTTCAACCATCAGGAGAAGGCAGGGGGTAAGAAGAATGAAACACACTTCATTCCTCCTTCTCTTCAAGCATGCTTCCTCTCCAAAGTCTACTTTGGCTGGAGGCCAGGGAAAAAAGGTGGGTGGTAATGGGGGGTGCAGCTGGGAAACCCATCTCTCCATACCTTCCACTAGGTGAGAGGGAAAAGAAAGATATTTTGGAGTCAGACAAAAGAAATGAGAGACATGCAGTGTCTCAGACATGGGATGAATGGGTGACTATTTTCAGAGCAGGAAATACAGAGATATTAGAAGGGAGAAAGTTGATAGAACGGAAAGATGAAACTAAGGAGCACCTGTGCTTTAACCAAATCCACTACTGACAGCAGCTCTTCCAGCATAACATCATGGTCCTTGCTGCCTACTTCATGTTTTTCTGTTGGGATGTTTTCACAACAGCATTCAAATCTCCTTGGAGTTTTCTTCTCTTACCAGATTTCTTTGTAACTAATTGTAGCTGAAGTGTCCTGACAAAAGCCTGCTGTTTCTGTGGGGCTGGTGGCTTGGCCAACTGTCTCTTGTTTAGTGCCAGAGGAGAATTCATCTCTCCAAGTCCTTCCAGCCTCCATTTCCAAAGCTGTAGTTGCAGTGTCTGAAGAGGAACTGGAATGAGGTTTGGTGCCCCTGGATATCTTTTCAGATGATATGTAAACCTGAAAAGCCATTTTCTATCAAAGACTGGGATAAAGCAGATCTCACGATCTGCATGCCTACCAAACCCTCCAGTGTTATCTTTCTGAACACTTATTTATCACAGGAACAGTAGGGAGCTCCAGCTCAATGCAAGATTTTATAGTACTTGAAAGGACACTTAATCAGTGACTCATTTGTAATTTAATTTTATTATACTTAAAGATACTATAAATACAAATTTAGGGACTGAGGCTGCAAGTCTTTATTCATGCAAATAGCCCCATTGCACTCAGAAAGACTATTTCTGTGATTACAGAATGAGCTCTTAGGTTATTGGGAAGCTACACAGCTGTTAATCAGACAATATCATTTTCATAATAGTTATTCAAAACAGGATCTATAACGGTGTCAAGAAGAAAAGATAAAAGATTCAAACTGTAGATGTGTATGAGAAAAATTAAAATCATATAATAAACCCATTTATTTTATTACAACATATAAATAAACTGTAGTGTATCTTAATTGCCCTTTGCATGCACATCTATCTTCAAATTTATTTTAATTTTTCAAGTAAGAATCCCTATGCAGATTCAAACAACCTACTTCTGTTTAATCATCTATGAGAGGAACTTTCTTAATTTTGTCCGGGATATAGCATTTTATTTTTAGTGCTTGCCTGTCAGTAAAGCCAGGTCTACATTAAAGAGTTACGGTAGCACCAGTGTCGATCTTGGTAGCTGGCATGATTACAGTGGCAGAGGCTCTTCTGGTGTAGACAGTACTCAGGATTGTAGCTTTTGGCTAAATGCTCTGTAAGTGATGTCTTTAACACAGTGGGTGAATTGTTTAGTGAGGTTTCAATAATTCTTTTTCTTACATGCCAAAAAAATTGCTACCTTTACCATAATTCACTCTTTTAATACAGAAGATATTCAAGACCAAAATGTATATTAAGTTGATTCATTTTTAGCTGTGTAGAAGTTAGCTACTTACATGTACTGAGGTTACACCTATACTGGTAAACCACAGAAGACCTTGCCACCGACATGCAATCAATCATCCATAGCATCTGGCTGTAAGCACAGATCCTGGCAGCTTTTTCCCATGCTAACTGTTGCTTTCCCAGACAATATCCAGGCATTGCTGGAGGACAGCCTATGCCAGGTACCATTCTAGCAGCAGCTTGGGTGCAGCCCTTCGGTTTTGGCAGGCAAGACGTTGTGTGTAATTGAATGGAGGACTCAAAACTGTGCCATACCAGTTGGGCCAGAAAACAGTCCATGTCCTGTTTTTTTTACTGATATACGTGTAGTCTTAGCTTCCTCATCCAGTCTCTCTCGCATCTCGATAGAGCTAGGCATTGCCAGTAGGTGGTTCAAGCTGACTTAATATCTCTGTCTTAATTAGAAAGATTACATGACCCATTGACTTTAGAAGGATCTTTATTGACTAAGTTAGAGTAGATGTTACTTTAGTCAAAGTTCGTTGAACAAAATCCTAGGCTGAGTCCCTGGCAGAGGCAGACCATGAAGGAAGAGGAGTGTTTTCCAGCAGAAATCTCAGTAGCAGCAGGCTAGGAGCTCCAGGGTGAAGATGAAGAAAGTGCCAAAGGAGACATTCATGCTGCAGTGTGCTATAGAGAGACTGCAAAGTTTCGTGGGAAGCTGTGAGGCATTTGAAAGCTGAGAGGTAATTAATAGGCTTGGAGGAAATCAAAATAAGTAACTATATACGTCAAGATAATTGTATATTATTAGAGCTCCCATTTATAGAGTAAGCGGGCATACTTCAAATACTATTTGGACATATTTTCATGAGGTTTTAACCGCAACTTGCTTGCACTGTCCTTAGACCTGAATAAGATTGTGTGCTAGGTGAGGTATGGCTTGTGAAAAAAGTGTAACATGTCATTTCAGTGTCTTGTCATTTTGTGGTGTTGGCAGTGGATTGTTGTGTGGTTGTAAAATGTGGAAATGTTCATTTTTCCAGTGGGATATTGAACTTGCTTCTTACTTTTAAAAGCCCAAAATATCTGGCTATTGAGGCACTGAATCCGACACATCACATTTCACCTGCATTACGTTATCTATAACATAAGCATGCATGGATCGACATCAAGACCCCTCATGTAGAGGACTCACAGCATGTGAGATTCATGTTTGTACACTCTTTCTAGGGCTATTCCCTTCTGTATTCATATTTCACATGTCAGACTTAAAGGACAGACTTCTCAAATCACCTGACAACAGTGAATGACTGGTAAGTAAGCATATAGCTTGTAATTCATGCAAAAGTGTTTTTATGGTGACAGCAAATCTGTACGTGTCCTTTCTGAAGGAGCGTTGTTGACATGGAACCATCAAGATTTGTGGATGGCTCTGTGTGCAGTGATTGACAAAGTGCTTGTGCTGCTATTAGTAAATGTAGCTCTTCAATGGCTGCACAGGTATTATCAGAAATGCCTTAGTATTATGACACGTTGCTGTCCACTCTTAAAGCGATGATGTGTCTGGCAATTGCAGGATTGCAACTGAGTTGTTTCCTGCCTAAGTAATATAGTTAAGAGTTGTTTCTTATAGGTGTCACTCAACCCCAGGCTAGGGGTGGTAAGAGGACATCTTGAACAATGTGGAAAGTGGTCATAATGGCTTGAATTCAGCGTCGAACTAGCGCACATTGGATAGGAGGGCAAAGATATGTACTGCTTGCTATGCATGTATTTAACCAAGCAACGGAGCCTCCAACCCATTGTGAAGGCTATGAACCCACAGCGCACACTGTTAATCCCGATGGCAACTTCTTCTGTAATATGCTTTTCTGAAGCAGTTTGTGGCAGTCACAATTCTGTATCTTCACAGTAGCTGAAAAGAATCTCTTACAAATGTTTTATAGTAAGAGAAATTAATGAGATAAATGTAAGAGTTCTACACAAGCTAACCCATGTACTCAGCAAAAATGAAGATGGCACATACTCAGTTGGAACACCTGAATTAACTCCTTTGAGATATAAGAACATACTCATAGCTGATTGCTACATTTAACATAATTAAAAATCACTAGGGCTTTTTGCCTGTGGTTGGAAGTTTAAACTATGTGCATTTACACTAGAAACAAGACAAAGTTTTTCAACAGTGACAGCGGCAGAATAATCAATGCAGTAACTGACTAGTGCATTAACTTTCTCAATTTTAGGGTAGATGCTGCATGACTGAATTTTTAAAGCAAGGCTTTTTTTTTTTTAAACTGTGCTTCAGAAGTTAGTGAGCTTTTATAGCCAAGTAACAGGTCTTTTGTCTATTGCAGTATGTTACTATATATAAATTTATTTTTCTGCAAATACTGTATATGGTCTGAGAATCATCTTTAAATGGCCTGATTTAGCCTTGTTGACCATTACCACTTTTCAGACTACAGTTACTTCCAGCTGTCCTAGTTCAAAAATTAACTCATGGAAGACTCCTGCCTTAAGGCCAGACTGGATAATCTCAGTGGTTCTTTATGATATCATAATCTGTGAATATCAGTGCTAAGGACAGAAAGGCTAGGATAAAGTTCAAGAGTATAATTAGGGGGCAGTTGTCAAGTAGCCTTTTCTCCAAGAAAACTCTGTCCTAATTAATGATCCCTTTGTGTAAATGTTAGCAAAATTTCCTACCCCTGATGTAATGGATTCGATCCACTTGAAAGATAGATGAAGAGCTATGAAAAGGACGTCTGAACATACAGAATTATAAAAGGTTCTCTAGAGACTTGGAAAATGGATCAGTTGGAAAGCAAATTAATTTGGACAGGTGAACAAAGGATCCTGGTAGTTACCATGCACTGAAAAGTAGATGGACACTCTTCAGGGCAAAGCAGCTACTTTCATTCTTGAAGAGTCCCCATGCAGAATCAGCGCAAAGTAGGAACCATGCTGTAAACAGGAATAAAAAAATGATCTGCTTGCTTTCATTCTGCAATGCAAAACAAAGTTTACTCAGTTTACTTCCTAAGGAATATTTTAAATATAACTACTTTTTCTTTTTCTCAGAATTCTGGGTTTTCTTAAAAATACTGTTACAAGAATAATTTCGTATAAACATTCTAGAAAAATACACAGGCAAATAAATCACAAGGAGAAATAATGAAATAAAAAAATGTTGTTACTTTCATATTATTCTTGGCTTTAGGTCAGGGCTATAAGTAAAGGTGTGAATTACATCCTTGACAGGTGAGAACCTAAAAGACAAATGTGGGTGGTTAAAAGACCAAGCTCATGATGGCAAAAATAGTTTCATGACTAGTATCTTGAGTGCCTGTACAATAGTGGGTGGACAGACACATACCATTTCAGATCCACCATTGCAGCATGTGGATCAGTTCACCGTGTTTTCCGTTTGTTTGGGTTTGATATATAAGCATTTCTTTCTGATATATGAAGCCTCGTTCTAAAAATCTGTACATATGTTTATCAGCTTCAAGCTGAAGAGTCTAACTTCTGTCATCATTTGATGTTCTGAACACCCACTGCAGTTTATATTTTTAAAAGTTTATTATATCTGATCTGGGTTTTTCTTTATATTTTGTGCCAGGACTGTAAGAAAATATTCCTATACATAAAATTAAAGAAAATTCACTGAGATAATAACATGTAGTGAAGTACAGACAAATCTTTGTTTAAATCATAGTATCTCAAACCACTTTGCAAACACTAACTGAGCCTCGTATAACATATCAGAAACAAAAGTTTTATTGTCTCATTTTACAGAAGTGGAAATGGAAAGTTTTGACTCATGAGTTCTAGTGCATTTATCTACAGTAATTCAGATATTCACCGGTGATTTGTGCTAATACCTAAATGAATATATACAGTCAGTGCCAGTGGTCATTGGATGTGTCTATTTCTGCCTTGTGCCTGGGTGAAATGGCAGCAAATGAAACCAAGGTACATGGGCAAGGGGTGGGGGAAGCTAGAGTAAGCTACAGTCGGTCCCCTTGTATGGATAATTCAAAGACTAGGACTGTTCTGTACACCATGGAAGATACCCACCCTACTAAATATTGCCCCAAGCTGACAATATGAAGAATTTTCTTTTTCCTAACTGAGGATGAAGTCCAGGAGATTGTAAGACCATTTTCCTCTTCCTTAATCTCACCATCCTCCTGAAAACAATACAAACTTTTGTGGATTTGATCTGCATTTGGACTGAGCTGAGTTACCCTTCCTAACATCTCAAGCCTCTCTTTTTCTAAGATATCCTACAGCCAGAGTTGCACTTTCAACAATATCGGATGCTTACCCTTCCTTCCCACCAACTGTCCTTGGACTCAGGTATCTGGAGGAGAAGAAGGGATTTGTATATGTCTTGAGGAAATAGCCAGAGGCCTCTTCCATGAAATATTTTAAATAGGTTATAGAATTTTGTATAGCTTATAGAATATATATGCACATCTTTCTATTGTAAATATCCAGTTCCTAAGCATGAAGCCTTCAAAAGCATCATTAATCAGTAGAACTGACAAAAGTAACATATTTTAATAAAGCCTTAGTTTAGATAAGACAGCTATGTCAACAATGAGGTCCTCATATCACAAGTTTCACCATAGCACTCGGCAGAAAATACATTGTCCTACACTTGGAAACCACTGATTTTGTACTCTGCCACACTTCTTTGTAATTACCTGTTTAGGGAATTATGTGTCATGTGTCTTTACTAGTGACCACTCAGAAATGGTGGGAACAGACATAATCTTTCATTTTTCTGTTTGTTTATGAAAAGTAAAATGTGATGTCTGAAGAGTGAAGATTCCATAAAGGTCATCCAGGCATGTAAAAAATTTGTACTGTTGGTATAGTATGCACATCTTCCCATATCTGCATGAACCAAGAAGAGACATTCACCAAAGCAGTTAATTTCTAACTACTTTACTAGTCACACAGAGTCAGTAACTATGAAAATACAGGCATTAAAATAAAAAAGCTTTTTAAGCTTAAGAAAACCAGGTACTTGTGGAGTGCTAGAACTGCTTAGCTGAAGAAGCAGCAGAAAAACAAACTCCCAAAAGTAGTTTTGCATTAGAAATCACAGATTACATATTTCAGGACAGAGTAGTTAAGGTTTAAATGATAATTACTTTTTATTTCGGGCTTTTCTCATTTTATTTCAAGCCATAGAATCATAGAATCATTTAGGTTGGAAAAGACCTTTAAGGTCAATGAGTCCAACCATAAACCTAACGCTGCCAAGTCCACCACTAAACCATGTCCCTAAGCACCCCATCTACGTATCTTTTAAATACCTCCAGGGATGGTGACTCAACCACTTCCTTGGGCAGCCTGTTCCAAAGATTGACAACCCTTTCGGTGAAGAATTTTTTTCTAATATCCAATCTAAATCTCCCCTGGCACAACTTGAGGGCATTTCCTCTTGTCCTGTCGCTAGTTACTTGAGAGAAGAGACCAACACCCCCCTGGCTACAACCTCCTTTCAGGTAGTTGTAGAGAGCGATAAGGTGTCCCCTCAGCCTCCTTTTCTCCAGGCTAAACAACACCAGTTCCCTCAGCCGCTCCTCATAAGACTTGTGCTCTCATTTTCTGACCATCTCTCCTTATTCTGTATTCTGTTTACATATTAAATCAGATGCAAAATATTTCTTGTCCTAAAGTGCTGAGTAGCATTGTTTTATGATGGAGAACAGATGGGTTCTTTAGTCTTTATTTCCTTCTTACACAGAGATATTGTGACCTAAGTTAACTAATATTTGTAAGGCAGTTTAAGATGATTTCATGAGAGTTACACAGCTAGTGCAGAAATAAAACACTGGATCTGGATCCCTCACATTTGCTGAAGTTCAGAACCATGTCGTGGGTGTGATGAGCACAGTTTGTGACTAGCAACAGTGATGAATATTTCCAAAGGACAATTTATCCTCCCTATCTCAGAGAACAAATTTAGGACGGGATGTGTCATAAGATTATCTCCTCATCTCAATCTACTTCTCATCATTTCTTGTAGGAAGAACATATGGAACTATCATAGAGTAGCCTGACTTTCTCAATAGCTAATGTTAGGTGAGATTAATACGATGTTATGGACTAAATCTGCATCCTTTCACTGATTTTAATGGAGCAACACAGAACTGTGGAATCCAGGGGGTCTTTTATCCAGGAGGAGGAAAAGCTCAAATCAAAAATGGGAATGCACTTGGAAATTGCAAGTTACAGCTTACCAGAATTTTAAAGGAAGATAAAAATACTTTGAGTCAGTACATCAGCAGTAAGAGCAATTGGTCAATTTGCAGGTTGGAAAGCTAATAAGAAAAAAAAATACAGAGAACACCAGAAGTGCTGTTGTCTTTTGAAATTTTTTTCTCTCATAAAGTTTAACTGTGGCATCTGACTAACAATTTGCACCTATTACATAAAGGTGAAAATTCAAGTTATAATAAGAAAAATTATAGGTTAAAGTCATCTTAGATAAACTAGAGTTTGAGTTGACTTTGCCTTTAGGGAATTACTTGAAATAATTTCAGACTAGTTAATAGTCATTTCTGGGAAATGAAGAAGGACAACTGAAACATCAGAGAACTGGAAAAAGATATGGTGCCTAACCTCAGATGGTAAAATGAAATGTGTATACTGAATTCCAGGCTTAGGAATAAAAATCAAACAATCTATTTGTAAGCATTTAGAAGATAATAAGGCAGTAACTAACAGCCAACATATATTTGTTAAGAACAATCATGTTAAATCAATACAATTTCCAACTATTCCTTGTGGAAGAGAAAAAAGTGAAATATGTACTTTTTCTTGGCTACTCTAAGGTTCCTAATACAGTTTTAACTGACATCATAATCAAAGTAGGTTAAATATAGTATAGATGAAACTATTGTTAAGTGGGTGGACAGAGCACCAGAGAAGAAAGTGTAGTTGTGTGTTGTTTGCTATCAAAGACTTTATGAAGCTGGATTGTGCATATGTCTGTTCCGGGTCTTATACCACTTCTTTTTTTAACAATAATTGGGAGTACATTTATTTAATTATAACAAGCTGGAAAAGTTACAAGTACTTTGGAGGGCAGGAATATCATTCAAAATGATCATGACAAGCTGTGCACATGCTTGAAAAACAGGAAACAAATTAGTAAGAAACAGGGCAAGGTACTACATTTAGTAAGAATAATCTGCACCTGTAAGACATGGAATCATTGTCCAGATAGTTCTGCAGAATGTAATCTGGGAGGTACAATGTCACACAGTTGCAAAAAACAATATTATTTGGTGATATATAAATAGGAGAGTTATATATAAATAGGAGAGTTATATGTAAGAAATAAAATAATCCTTCCACTGCCCACAAATGGTCTTAATTAGGCATAATCCAGAGGATTGTGAGAATGATCAGAAGTTTAGAAAAGACAAGGTACAGGAAGAAAACCTGAAGGGAGTGAATCATTAAGTCTTGATATGAGAGGAGGAATGACAACAAATATATAATAAAATTGCTTAAGGAAATAGCCTGTTCTCTGTGTCCATAGGGATTAAAAAGTAAAGAATTGATTTGTACAGTAGCAAGGGGAATTTATCTTATATATGTGCAAGGATGTAGACTCCACAACCACATCTCTGGACAGCCTGTTCCAGTGTTTGATGACCCTCACAATGGTGGGGTAGGTTGGTTTTTTTTTTGCTTTCTTTTAAGTGGAGTTTCCTGTATTTCCATTTGTGCACTTTGACCATCTCCTAGAGGTCTAAGTATTTTCACTGGATACTTAAGTCTATATTTCGCTCCCTAAAATATAACTTGTTTGGAGGAAGTGCAAAATTTCTAGCTTCCGGGACAGTACAGGAAAGCAACTAAGGACAGAAGACTGACAGAACTTTACGACTTTGTAATAAAATAACTATCAGAAATCCTATTCCACAAAGTAAATTGAAAAGTATTATGTGATATTTTAGTCTCATCTTTCCATTTAAAGTCATTGAGAGCCCAAAACTTAATACAGTTTTCACTGGCTAGCAAATTTATACTTTAATGTTCCTTTGATTTCTGAATATGAAAACTTCATAATACCTCAAATTTACAGTACAATAAGGGAGGGTATTTTTTTTGTACATGATGAAATAACCTTTATCTTCTTGTCAAATAAGGTATTAACCTATAAAGACTTTTGAAATGTGCATTATTTTCCCCTTGATAATAAAGCTTGTATTTTCTTCTTAAACAATGTTCAACCAAAAAGTCCAATGAGAAAGAGCTGCTTTTTAGACTGAAGTAAAAGGTAAGCATATGCACAAATGCTCACTCCTATTTACATTCTCATTCTTTCTTAAAAATGAAGCAAAACTTAAAAGTGTAATATTTAAAATGAACAGCATTTTTTATCTGATTAAAAATCACATCAATATTGAAACATGTTTGTAATGAATTAACAGTCTTTAGAAGTCATAAAGTTTAGAATATATTGATTACCTTATTTTTTTAAAATACTGAAATAATTGTGATGTAGTTTCTCTATGGGGTCAGTAGAATAAAAAAGTATTCAATTTATGTATTTTTATTGCCAATGAGCATCTGGTTTGAATCAATCTGAAACAGGAATATTAAATATTTTAATTCATGAGATGTTCCCAAGCTAAAGGATAAATTAACATATCTGAAATTCTAGGCCAAGATCACTTGATTGAGTTATCTTCCTTGTAAATTGAAAACAATTCAGAGGTCCTTTTTACATCTCTTTTATTAGCTATTCCTCAACATGGAACACTTCAGATGTCCCTCTTTTCTTTAAAATCTAGATTTCCCCCTTTTTCTTTTTAAAAACCTGTTTCATAAGCAAAAGGTTTTGATTCTTAGAGGGAACATGGCAATAAATTCCTTCATGGTTTGCTTACAGTTTGCTTTTCTGATTAAACCTCCTCAAACTGCAAGCATACTCTTAACATGGGCTGTTAATTCAGAATGCAAATTATATCCATTTCCACACTCATTATCCTTGCTTCATACTTCTACCTCCTTCAGAAAAACTTCTATTTATTTCTTTCTGTATGTTTGTCTTTTGCAATGATTAGGCTAAATGATGGCTTCTCTCCTGGTCACAATTAGTTGTAACGCCTTGCCTATTTGAACTCAGTTTATTTCATCTGGAGAAGAAGGGGTGATTAGGCAACATTTGGTGCCTTGGTCCTTTGTTGGATCTAATCCCATATTAATGCTAATGATTAATAAAATAATATACCATCTTGCATACAGAAGGTCTACAGAATGCTTAAGCAATCAAAGATTTAGAAAAGTTTAAATGTTTGTCTACTGCTTTTTTTATAGGAGTCCTTTGCCTCAGTTGGGTATATACCCATGTACTTTAAATCGTGATGTTTAAAGTGTGAATCATAGATTTACTCTTATCTTTTGAGTATGCAGTTATTAGACTGTGAGCTTCTCAAATGAGGGAAAAGAATAAAATTTATAGAACACTCGCACCTGAAATTAGATCTGTTCATCTAATGCATCCTTGAATAATTTATTTGGCAAAAAATGGTGAAATTCATCAGATGATAATCTGATCTGCAATGAATAACTCAATTACCTTGACATGACATAGTATTACATGCGGTTCCGCTTGCTATAGTAAGGCTACAGAGAGAAAAAAATGCATAACCACCCACCTGCCAGTTCTGCAGGAAAGGAATGAATTGTGAAGTTTGCCTTAAGGAAAGGTGGTTACATGTCTGGAACAATTGCTCTGTGCATCAGAGTAAAAAAGTTTACAGATGATTTCATCCCATTTCACTTCTGCACACTAGTGTGGTAAGGACAACTTCTCTGATGAGAAACCTGACACCTCTTATCACTAGTGGGCGTCTAACTCAGCAGCAGAAACAGATGGAGTCAAGGAAATCACAGCATCTGTCACATAGGCAGATATGAAATGCATAAACATTTTTGTGAAGGTGAAAATTGGCAGATCAGTCTTCTGGTTGTAATACAAAACCGTGAGATCTGGGCTACAAAGCTAGCTCCTGGATGAATCATTCCCACAGGTAAGAGGCACCAGTTTCCCCACTTACACATAGATTCATTCTGTTCTAGATTGGGGCTCAGTACAAGAGAGTTAATTAGCTAGAGGAAATAGCTGTTGGGGAGGTGGGTGGATAATGCTGATAAGTCTAAAGAACAGCAGAGTGAGATGGTCTGGTGTGCTGGAAGGTAGAGACTGTCCAGAAGGTGCTTTTTTGGATATTACCAACACTGAGGGCTTCTGATTGTGATACTGTTAATGTAATTTCTAGGCTTTTCCAGAAGCAAGAGATGTTGGGTTGGGAACAGAGACTGTAGACTTCATATCACAGTGGATCACATAGTAGGGAAAAATAATGCCTACATCTGGCTTGAAGTGCATAAACATTCTGCCAAAATCTGTGAATGTCAAACAAGATATGAGAGTTTGTTTATAAAATTCTGGTACTGATGTCTACTATTTCAGGAACTGACTCAACTCATGATTTTCAGTGCTTTGATACACCGGGATATAATGCTTTTAAATATACACATGTAGGTAGCAGTGGAAAAAAGTAATTCAGAGAAGACAGAGTCAGTGTAACTGTCTAAATTAAGTAAAATAGATTTGAATAAAATTCTGAGATGGGAAGGAAAAAGAAAAAAAAGACAAACCAAACCCCAAGAAAATGAAATATACTACAAGAATATTTGAAATCAGAACCACTTGGGGGCCTTGTCTGCAAATAAGCCAAGCAATGTAGGAAAAAGTCACTTAATTTGGCTGAGGTGAATGAATTAACTGCCAGGAGTCAACACTAGTAAGCCAGATATAAAAATTGGAGAATGACTAGGGATTCAGCTGATGATAAATCATTTTACTTAGGTAATGGGTAACCTGGTAACCCATTTGCTTTAGAACTCAAATCAAATTGAGAACTTGATGATTAGCAAAATGTTAATTGTCA
Organism: Grus americana; assembly: GCF_028858705.1. Lineage (NCBI taxonomy): Eukaryota > Metazoa > Chordata > Aves > Gruiformes > Gruidae > Grus > Grus americana. The sequence goes on from NC_072854.1 coordinate 42,907,524, forward strand.
AATACTATATGTAATTGAAAATGCAAAAATTGCTTTATAATTTTAGTCATTTGCACATCATTCACTGTCACTGAAAAATAGTGTCCTTCTCATAGAGAGCTAGCGTACTGAAATTGGAATGTTTTTTGTCATGACAGAACACACAGTGTCCATTTCTACAGCCTACTGTCATGTTGTGAGGTGATCAATGTGGTATCATAAAAACCATAATTATTTAATTGTCCTTCATCACTCCATTTCAGAATTCAACAATGGCTTTCAGCTGTGTGTACAGCAGCATAAAACTGGGCTCAGTCAGTTTTTTAGCTATTTGGTACACTGCAAAAAATATGAAAATAAGGTACTTCAAAAGAAAAAGTCATGAGGAGCTTGATGAAATTTCTGTCCTCTCCTTTAAACCTTTGGAATGACCGGAACTGGAATGTTTAACTAATACTCAGGGTAATAAAGTGAGGAAATCAGATATCTGGCAGTCACTTACTACCAAGCACCCCAGTTATTCTTCATGGAATTACCTGAAGCATTAGCTCCATCTAAGTAGTGAAATTTGAAGTACTGGACTTCTCCTAAGACTTACGTAATGTCAAATATGTGGGATAATTGAGATTACACTTTACAGCTTGTTGGCATCCAATCTTATACTCTGTCAACTGCTATTGAGGCTCTTTAGGTAATATTTCTTATATTGTTATTTCTGTAAATTGAGACTGAGGGTAGGAATAACCAGTGAAGTAACCCAAAATACGGAATCTCAAGACAAAAGACTGGAGATAAATGCCTCAGGGTAACAGTGTACAAATGAAGGACTGTTCTGGGAAGAGATTATCTTGCCTAAGGGTTAAATTCCCATGGACTGGAAATGAAGTAAAGTTTCTTGATTTGAGGCAGATTTACCTCAGTTCAGTAGTCTTCATTATGCAGCCAGCACTGTTTCTTTAAATTATCTGGGATTTCTCCATACTATCCTATTTACATGCTTATACCCTTACTTTGTAAATTATATTTCTCGCTTTCCAGATATATTCTCTTCTTTAATTAGTAATTTTGTATCCATTTCTAAAATGTCAGTCAGAAGTTACATAAAAGGTAATTCTCTGTACTTAGTATTTAACTCTTTGGTTTTTTTTTTTTAAGTTATCAGTATTCATTGTGAATGTTATTTCTGCATTAATGACAGTGTGAATATAATGTCTTTGCTTTTACTAAATTAGCCTTTTATTCAAAATACATATTTTCTGTTCACTCATTCTTCAATCTCAAATGTAATGGGATACAAAGGTGAAGTCTACATTATATGAAATCAAGATTATGTTTTGTTTGGATGACCTTTCTAAAATGAAAATCATTAAATTTAAGTAGTGCTTGTTGTCCTTTACTGTATTTTGATAATCAACAGTTGACTGAAAAATCATGCAAAATCTGAACTCTGAAAATATTGACTGCTGAAAGAGCTGGTACAGTTTTCTTGGAACAAGTATCTTCTGTTTGTAAGTCTGCCAGAACCTGAAATAATTAAGTAGAAATTTAGTGCCTTCACTAAAAGATGAACTATAATCAAATAAAGATCGGTTAGTAGATGCTGACAATATTGATATAGCTTTACATTTAAACTTGACAATTCTTTCCCTGAAAATTATGAAATCTGTGTAAGACTGCTAAGAGCTCTTGCCACATTTAAGAACAGTTTCTGGGCATTGCGGTGATCTTTCAGTAACTCTTAGCCAGTGGATTTTGCTTTTGTCTTGTGAAAATCAGTCAGTGCACCTTGCTATACTCTGAGTGGGAATATGTCAGGTTAAATCCAGCAGAAGGATAATTAAGCATGGGGTTTTTTTCCTGTTGTTGGGCTGTATGACCTTTTTTCCTGATCCAGCATGCCCTTTCTTATCTTCTGACTTGACACTTGAGTGCTGGACACTTAAGTGTCACTTAAGACACTTTCATTATCAAAAGAATCTGGTGCTTCCACATTTAACTTTAAAACTTCTGTATTGATTGGTAGTTCTACTTCTCTTTTTGTAACATCATGGCATATTCAAGAGTATGGCAGAACATAGAAAAAAAGATCTCCAAGCTAGGAAAGCAAAAGATATGTAGCCAGATGTATGAAATAGAATTTGACTCTCTAAGTTATTTGACATATTGAAAACAACTTAAACTTCTAAAAATCCCAACATCCACAATTGTTACTCACAGAAACACAGAATGGTTGAAGTTGGAAGGGACATCTGGAGGTTCCTTGAGGTCATCTCCTTTCCTGGGCCAAGGAATCCTTTTCTGACCCACTCAATTAGCTGCCTAAATGCATGGTACCTCCTCATTTGATCTGAAATTTCTGTGATACCTGTGGGGTTTTTTTGAACAGACTGAATGCTTCATTCTTGTAAATGAGTGCTTGTAATTGTCTATGCCTCAATGGGATCCAGAGACTAAAAAGAGTGGTGAAGATGTCCTACCAGAGCAAACTTGACAAGACCAGGCCCTTTGGAACAACATTTGTTATTACGGAAATGATTTATTTCTTTCATATAATATGCTGGAAATAGAATTGGAACATTTAAGGTGTATGTGTTGCACTGCCACATGATAAAAATTGTCAGTAGGTAAAATATTTAAATTAACAGTAACAAAATAAAAATTACTGGCAATCTTCTCCTGTTTTATCTGCTTGGTGAGGCTTTATATTTATGGTGGAAATATCACTTCTCCCTATTTCCCTGCTCTATCCCAATGTGAGATTTTCTCCAAGTTGAAGGCCCTGGCTGGGCTGCATACATTTTCCCAGTTGAATGACAGGAAGCGGAGCACAGTGAATAACACTCTTCCATTTCATTGTCAATATGTCTGTTTGTGTCAGAATGATTTGAAAATGAAACAATTTCAAAAGATGACAATTTCCACCTTTATTGGGGGAGAACGAGTACAAAACTTCTCTAATTAGCTAATTCTATATTCTGAAAACATGCTCCATTAAAAAAAACCAAGGGAAATCTTTTCTTCTTATTGTTTTTAATTAAGACTTCTAGTTTTGTAATTGAACAAACAAAAGAGACTATAATTGTGTCTAGATGGAAGCTAAAATGCTATACCAGGAAATGGCCACTCTCAGGCTGGCTAATTCTCATGCTCTTTCCCAGAACACCGATTACTGGACATTACTGAGACAGCTTTTTGAGTTATATACCCTTTTCATCTGACCAGCTTAGCAATTCTTGCATTCCTATTTATTTTCTCCTAGGAATATGACATTTTGCTCATACCTAGAATGCAAAGCAACCTTCAGACTATTTGTTGAAGGAAATTTCACTTATTGCAAATGTTTTTATGCTGATGATAAAAGTATTTTAAGCTGGTGATACTTTGCACGTATAGCTCTTGCTAGCAGATCAGAAATTAACAGAAAGAACCAGTCTGTAAACCTCACCCTCATGCAAGTGAGCCATTACTCGCATGAATGATCACTGAGTTTTCACCCTCGCTGCAGCAGAGAATTGCTTGTGAAAACTCATTATTTTGTAATCAGAAGAGAGGGACACAGAGTAAAGTCATGCTATAAGCATACCCTCAGTGTGAGATTTGTTATATGCCAATATATGGAAATACTCTACTCATATGGTCTTACCTCAGTTCAGGTTTATTTTCATATGGCATTTAGCCACAATGAACATCGTTTGTTTGACATACTTGAGGTATTAAGGATCACATTCTAATTCCAGCTGAGTATTTCTGCGAATCTCTAAACATATGGCTTTGTGGTTGTGTTCGAAATTTTCCAGAAACGTGGAGGTGTGTGTTTGAAGTTGGAAGCTGACCCATAACACAGTACCCATAGTACGGTAAAAGGGTTCTGGTTTTTTTTCCGTAATGGTGCATACAGATGAACAATTTTATCTTTTTGCACTGGTTAACTGATTACAAAATGTATTTCAGAATAATGATCTCAGCCAGATATCTGTTAACCCCCTCTTCCTTTAAATACTGTCTTAACGCCATTCACAAGGAACATGTGGAACATGAAGTGGCACGCATTTTTTACTTTTCTTGGGGAAAATACAGTATTTTGCAAGAAATGTGTTTTTTTTCTCCTCTAAATAATCCTCAGGCAGTGTGATCTTACGTGGCTCCAAAAGAAACATTTTGCGATGGGGTGAAGGTCAAGAGAAGAATGCAAGTGAGCAGGGGGAAATAAAGAGGGAGAGGATATTTATGGATAAGCCTAGGGAGCAGAGCCTGCTAAGCATAAAATATCTATGGGAAACCAAGTTCTAATTGTAGGGTATCTGTGCAAGGAGCAGTTCCCATCCTTCCTTTACTCCTGGCAGCACAGACTCGAGAGCTTTGCTGCTAATGGCTTCTCCGGCATTTAACTTAAGTGACTATCCCTAGGCTCACTCCTTCTTCTAGCTGACAGCCTCTCAACCTGCTTAATACCAGCCATGCTGCATTCATGAGGAGACACTCCTGGGGCCTTGTAACCTGCTCCGTAAGCTCTGTTCCTATTCCTGCTGTTCTCAGGGCCTTGGTGCTTCCCTCTGTGTTCCTACATTTCCCTCCAAGCGATGCAGCAGAAAGAGCTTTTGACTAATTCCATTAAAGCTATTGAAATAACATACAGAAATGCAAAAAAATGTAGGTGAATCACAGTAAGAGTGGTTTTCTTTCCCTTAAAGGGACTATGCTAATTTTACTAGCAGATTTACCATATTGTTTCTAGAAAAAATGATGATATTCAATTAGAAGAAGAATAGTTTTACCTAAATGCACAGTAAAGAACAAGCATTTATTAATAACCAACCACCTGTCGGGTGCTTTAAATTAGCAGTTAGTCCAGTCTCAGAGGAGGTCCTCTTACGGTCACACGACAGCTATGTCACCCTCTGCTTTGTCCCGAAAACAGCTTAGTACCCTTCATGTTCCTTCATTTTGCCAGCTCTTCTTTTTCCCTGTACACTAAACAGCTCTTCTTTTCTCACTGTATGCTAAAAAAGGACTTTTTTACTTCATGAATCATTCACACTACAGAGTAATAATTCATGTAAATCAGCTCATAATCTTCTGGGCTTACACTAATTCAGGGAGGTATATTTAATTTTTCCTGGGACCTCTTCAGTTTTACTCTAGTAGAGTTCAGTCTTACAGCACTTCCTTCTCATTTAGACCTTCTTACTGTTTCTTGATTTTTAACATGCAAATAATTCTCCCCGAAGCTTTTCCATTTTACCTTTATCCCTGCACCTTCAGAATGCCCTGCCTTTCAGTTCTAAGATCACTTAACATGCTGATTATAGGTGTTGTCTCAAATTTCTTTTTTGCCAAGTTGATGTGGACTACTTCCAAACCAGTTTCTGTCATTTTCATGCACTGAAGCTGATGTCTGAAATGCCTCTTAACAGCGTCTTGCAACCCATACTCCTTCTTTCTCCTTGTCCTTCCTGCTGTTTTTCAACATTCTTGCTCAATCTTTCCTTAAACTGGATGTCCTTTTGTTATTTTTAACCCATTTGTCTTTTGGCTGACTGTCTGTAAGCATTTCTTTATTATTTGTTTCTGTGGACTATTTCTTCATTATGTATTACATTCTCCAAGTATCCTACACATTGCCAGCTTGTTTCCTTATCTCTCCTTTTTTTTTTTTTTTTTTTTTTTTTGGAGGAGGAGGAGGAGGGGAGGGAGCTGGGGACGGGGTGTTCTCAGTTATTGATAATGTTAAGAAAAGACCTCCCATTTTCATCCCAATGATTTGCAGTTCATATTTTAGGCTTCTCATGCCTCATTGGTTGTTCAAGACTGCATGGCTTTAATCACATGGATTTAATTTGTAAATCTGTGTTCTTCTGCTTTAGCAGTTTCCTGTTCTTATTGACGTCAACTCTATCACTCTGCAGCTGGCACCTACAACAGAAGGACCGTTTGGTCTCCCATTTCTCTCTTAACCATGATCCATGCTTGTAAGTTTTGCAAGCTGAACTATCAATTTAAAAATGGGGGAAAAAATCCACACCTCACAAAACTATACAGTGCAGACTTCATAAAATTAGGCAAATATAATAGCCAAAAATAATTTTTCCCGAGTAATACATTTTATTCAGGAAGTGACTATGACTTTTTTTGAAGAAAAGTTCTGTTGTGTGTTGGCTGGGAGTGATTCCCAGAATAGCTCTAGTGCTATAAGTTTACTAGCAAATCCAGTGCTGTCATGCATTTTGTGTTAATAGCTCTAAATATGATATTTTACTTTATGTTCACGCAGTCCAAAAATTATCATTCAGGCTATCATGTCTCAGGTAGATCTCTCTTATTCATCCCTGCAAAATTATGATTTTCTATGGTGGCTCTTTTTTCAATTTTGTTTGTTGTTTGAATTTTGCTTCTGTTAAACCAAGTTCAGTAATGTCACAGGAAGTAATTATTTAGTGGACCAATGTCACTGAAAGCTGTGATTGATAACATAGTCAGTTCAACTCAAACCGGCAACTCGATGCAGCATTCCAGCTCCTTCATCCCTGCTATGCTTTGTGTGATCTCTGTATCCCTGAAGACTTGCTTTCCTTGACAACTGCCATGTATAAATTAGTCTGAGATAAAATACAAACCCAACATCACACCAAGACAAAATGAAAGCACAGAAGAATCACAGACAAAAGATTAATGGGACAAATGCTGTGGAGGAGATCTAGCTGGCTTTACAGGTTCCTCAACCAGCCTCAAGTTCAAAGGTCACTGCTTCTGTGACCATCATCACAGGGGTATTGGTCATCAAAGAAACACCATAGTAAGATGGCCTTAGTGTAAGTATTGATGGGCAATATGAGGAAGAAGAGCCAGTCTCTTCAGTAAGTGGTACCTTCTTTCAAAGAGATATTTGCTGAAAGAGTTGTCTTAAAAGATGCTAGATGTACTTCACGATCTGATCTTTGGGATTATTTTTTTTTCTTGCAATTTCTTCTACATTTGAACACTAAACTGAAACAAAAATCAAGCGTGATAGTAATTATTGTGCACCAGATTTATTACATGTTCCAAACAAAAGCTGGCATAAAGCTGCACTGTGTAGTGTTTTTATTTGTCAGTCAGTTTCTTTTACCAGGAGTCATACAAAGCATTCCTTCCATTACAAAAAACAAACACACAAACAAACAAACCCCAAACCTCCCAACTTGTTACTTCTTTTGATTTGTGAGAACAGAATGCATATGTCACATAAGAAACTCTCAGTGAAGAACTTCCAGTGAAAATAAAATTGCCATTTACTACATTATGTCCAACATAAAAACCAGGTTCAGAGAAGCTTTCTCAAGCTGGGGAAGCATCTAAATTCAGCTAATACTTCTGTACCTGCAAATTCTAGTTACAGACCAGAAGCCTGATCTGTGAACTAGGTATTTATATTACCTTATAGGATTACTTTTGAGGTAAGGTAACCCAATACTTAATGCTTTGCACTGGGACGCAAGGGCTATGACTGTACCGATAAATTAACAGGTTCAGGCACTTCAGCACTACCCTGCGATCATCAGTTCTGCTTAAAACCAAGCCATGCTCCTTGGCTCAGTTTCTGCTACACACCAACAAGCAGTGGTGATGCTTGAGCGTTGTCCGGGAAATAGCATGGTCCATGGATCTTTTCCGAGAGGTCATACAGACTGGCTGATAAGACAACTTAGCTGAGAAGATGTGTTCTGTTCCATGCCATTCACACTAAGGGACAGGTAATGGATCTTGGACATTTTATTAACTAATATATTTGCAACTAAATTTCTGACTTTGGTATTCTAGCTTGGCCTCTTAAGCGACTTTGCACAGAACAGTTCACTTGTTAAAGAGGAGTATTTGATAAATAACAGTGAAGGTAGGTGATCCGCTTCTGGTTTCCATTCTCCATTTTTGTATTTTTGAAGTTTTTGTTGTCAGTATTTCCATGACTAAAGAAAAGCATTTCATAATAGTGAAAAACTTTGTGAACATGCTTCCACTGTAATTTACATGTTAAAATTTTACAACTTCATCTGCTGGTGGTATTTGTGAGAAGAACCTTTGTCCCAAATAAATGGCAAAATGCTTTGCTTCTGGAGTGAGATCATCTCCTTAAGATCTACACAGCCACTGGGAATTCAAAGGACTCACAGATGTAGCACTTAGGTGATGTAAAAGTTCCCTAATTAGAGAAACAAAAGTTAGATACATGCACCCAACAGCCTTCCCTTTGCTCTTTTCTGGAGAAGACATATAAAAGAAAATGCCTAATCTCTACTAACTCATGTGAATCCGTCCATGGAAAAAATGCAAGCCCATGCTAAGCCTCATCGGATGACTGAGACACCAGACTACAGAGGGAAGACTAATATCTTCTTAATCAGTGCAAAGAATTGCATGAAAAACAATGTGGTATGTACAAATATACTTTGCTGAAAAGGTTCATTAAACTTGATATAAACAAAAGCTGATGTGTTCTATACTCATCCTTTAAATAAATATAAGTAATTGCAATCTAATTTTATGACTGTCTGAATTTCATGCTATTAACTATTTATGTAACAAGAATAATACAGGTGGGTTATAAGAATTTCTTAAACTGAAAGCTTGAGAGCCAAGTTATGCTTTTAACTGGCTTTTCCACTGGAAAGCCACTTCAGGATCATGCTCCATAGTGCATACATTTGTGTCTCTTTCCAACAACTTTTTACTGCAAACTCTAGCTGTCAGTTGGCTATTGTAATACCAATTGCAATGTCAACTGAATTTGACAGAGGACTAGAGATCTCAGAAACATTAAATTTGCAGCAAAAAGTAAGAGGCAGAATGGAGAAAAAGTATATTGGGGATGGAGCAAAAGGTGGAAGAATTCAGGGTTTGAGGAAAAAGAAAAAAGACTTTGCCTGATTTTATTGGGACTGCTGGAGTAGCAGATAACAACCAGAGTTCTGCAACTTTCCAATTTTTGGTATCTGAGCTTTAAACCTACATAATCATGCTTGTAGAAATGTAGTATCCTTGTACCTTGTTTTCACTCCCTCTTTTGTAAAATGCACATGTTCTATTAATAAAATGTTAACTTACTTAGCTTCATAATTTGTATTGAGGCGTATTTTAAGGGTCAAACCTTAGCTTTAGATTCTATAAACCTACTTCTATTTTTTCCAGAGATGTTCTTTTATTTTTGAACTTTGTAAATTTTGTAATATTTTTAATGGAAAGACATATGGGATACTCTATGTACTTTTTTAGTTTTGTTTTGTTAATTCTCAGAAAACAGCAAACCATTCATTTTTCATACCTGAAAATGTTTAATCCTAATAAGTGATTAATATTGCTACAGGTGAAAGTTCCCTAGGAACAATCATACATCTGGTAACAACAGAAAAATAGAAGTGATGTCTAATTCCAGTTGTAAGGAGACTTCTATGTTCAACAGAACCGGAGGCCTCAAGAAGCTCTGTTCCATTTGCTCCCCAAGATTTAAATGATTAAGCCTATGTCAATTCTGGCATACATTTGCCCTACCTTTTTTTAAAGATTGTCAGTAGTGGAGACTTAATAATATCACCAGACAGTTGTGGTTTAACTCGGCAGGCAGCTAAAACAACCACACAGCCATTTGCTGACAGCCCCCACAATGGGATGGGGAAGAGAACCGAAAAGGGAAAAAAAAAAAAAAGTAAATCTCGTGAGTTGAGATAAAGACAGTTTAATAGGACAGAAAAGGAAGACAATAATAACAACAATAATGATAATGATGATAGAATATACAAAACAAGTGTTGAACAGCACAATTTCTCACCACTCGAAGCCGATGCTCAGCTAGTTCCCAAGCCACCTTGCCTCCCAGCCAACCTCCCAGTTATATACAGAGCATGACATCATATGGTATGGAATAACACTCTGGTCAGTTTGGGTCAGCTGTCTTGGCTGTGTGCCCTACCAGCTTCTTGGGCACTCCCGTCTTCTCATTGGCAGTGAAGCATGAGAAGCTGAAAAGTCCTTGACTTCTTGGCAACAACTAAAACCCTCAGTGTGTTATCAACATTATTCTCATCCTAAATCCAAAATATAGTACTATATCAGCTGCCGGGAAGAAAATTAACCCTATCCCTGCCAAAACCAAGACAACAGTCTGTTTTGTTATTAATAGCATGAGAATTTTTTTTACTAATGCATCACTTGAATTTTTTCCTGCTGCATGACTTTTTGTCCTTTTGACTGCGGAGGCAGAAAATTAATTTTTTTCCTTTCTTTGCAGTAGCCTGTATCTGCACGCACATAAACAAGTATGCTCATAGACAAATATATATAACTGTATGTAAATACACATATAGGCTTTCCTCCTCCCTTCTTACTTCACTTCCTAATACTTACTCTTGGCTTAAGGTAAGCCAGGTCATTCAATATTTCCTTTCAAAGTAGTCATGATTTTTAGATTTATGATTGTTTTTGTTTTTCTCCTCTGGCCAAAATTTTGCTTGAAATGAATGGCCAATACTCTGTTCAGTATTCCAGCTGGAGTCTTGCCAACTCTGAACAGGGAGGAAGGATTGTTTTGTACTTTTACTTGCTTGTCATATTCACATACAATGTCTGCATTTTTTGCAACAGACTGATACTTTTGGCACATGTTCAGACTAGGATCTCCTATAGCCTCTCTTTTTTTTTTTTTTTTTTTTCTGGTTAACTGTTATCTAATGTTATCTCCTCAAGTTGGTTTTATTCTGTATTTGTGCAGCTGATTACTGATGCCCTATTTGCTGTCTATTGCACCTGTCCATACAGTTCCTCACTAATTGCTCCTTATTTTTTCTTCTATTTATCATGAACACTTTAAATTCTAATCTTGCCTACCAAAACACTCTCATGTTTGTGTCACCTGAAAATATAATACAATATTAAGGAAATCATTGATCAGCATTAAGATGAGGACAAAACCTGCACAACCTCACTCAATATATTCTTGTGTTTCAAAGTGAATTGATAGCTGCTCTTTGAGCAAGGTAACCCCAAAATTTTGGTACAATTTTTAATTTAATTCCATATAGTGCATGGACCCCTAGTTTGCTAATGAGACGACAAAATGGAGAGTGTGAAATCAAAATGCCTACAGCGTCTTCCCTCTTGCTGTAGTGGAACTCCTGGCAGCTCTTCAATTTCCTCCAGTGTGCTATGCCAGTGGTCCCACACACTTGCAGATGTCTCACTTGTCTCACCAGTATCTAATCTCCCTTTCCTGTATCCCAGGACATGATCCTCCCTCCCAGCTACTCAAATTAACTGTCCCAGCTGCCAACTCATTGTTGACCTTTTCTCATTAGCACCTCAGCCTATTGAGAGTCATGTCTTGACCATTCCCAGGAAATGGGAGGTGGGGGCCTGGGGCAGGAATCACCCAAAGTCATGGAACAGCAGTGATTTGTAGTTGGCAAGGCTGAAAATGTTTAATTCTTCATTCCTCACTTTAGGAAAAGATTGAAAGATCTTAAAGATATGGGTTCCACACACTACATAGCACATTCATGCAGCCTGAGTGGTGTAAGCAAATTCTTAATAATACGATGATCCATTTAGAAAGCATTTAAATGGCCATGGATATAGTAATATTTGCCTGAGTGTGCGTGTATCCTGAAACAATTCATCAGAGAAATCGACTCCCCTGTTTCTGTAAATCTATAAATAGATTTGATTTGATTTGATAGTTGATTTGAATATCAACTTGGAAACCCAGAAATGGCATGTTGCTGTTGACATTTACTGTTTCATCACTATTAATGGAATGAGGGCAAAAGATGGGATTTAAACCACTTTGGATTGGAAACTAAGGACTCAAAGTGTGGAGAAGAGCAGAGGACATTATAAGAAGAAGGTAGAGAAAAAAAAGAAGCGAAGAATAAAACCAGAATTGGGCAGAGGAGGGGCAGAATTATTTTTTTTTTCCACAGAGTAACAATTGTGACAAGAAAACATTCGGACAATTAAATAAAAGCCTGTCTGGGAGTTCTATGCCAACTTTCTACTGACGTCAGTGGGTGTTGTGGCCCCTACACTGCAGACAGTATATAGTCCTGAATTTATACCTCCTGCTACAAATAATCGTATTTTGATATGGCCAAATCCAATAAGCATGTGAAACTTGTGAGCTGGTTAGGTAACAGAGCAAGCGAAACTGACTTTTAAGTTAAGATGTTTAAAAACAAATGGACATTCTCCCTACTTGCTGCTTTTAGAGCCTGTGGGGTCAACCTGGGTCTTGTCAGGCTGCGCTCAGCAGCTGTGGGGACCTGAGCGGTTTTTTGGCTGAAGCTGAAATTCCCGCATGGATACCTGACTCCAGAAGGGGGAGCTTCAGCAGGCACAACCACAGTAAAGTCAATTTGCAATGAAATATTTAAATAGTTGCTCTCTTACAAACAGATTTCACACTTTGGGTCAAAGTGGAGGCAGAAATTGATCTGACCAGATCATAGGTAATGCTCTAACTCTTTTCTGTCATCAAGCACTGTCACTAATATTTATTATTTTGTTTTTAATAAAAAAACAATGACAACTATATATAATCTTAAATCTTCTTGAAAACAAATATATTTAAACTCAGGCACATGTTTAAGTAAATTAGGGTAGAAACTGTAACTTCTTGCATTGTTCTAATAGTTTTCAATCTGAGTGCCTGAAAGCAAAGAACAAACTGGCTGCTTTCCATTCAGGCTAGGTAAGGAAAAAAATACTTGCCTTCTCATTTATTGATAGCTTAAATAATGAATAGGGGCTACCAGTTTAGACAGTTGCTAGGGCATTTTATTAATTTGAGTTTCTTGGGAGGCCAGTATAAGTGCACAGTTGTTCGGAACAAACTAACCTGCAGGTGTATTTATGCGTTTTTATGTGCACAAGTGCGTTAAACCTGAAAGAAAACAGAAAAGAGCTTGAAAACAGAAGAGGGCAAAGATACACTTATAATTAAGCCCTTGGTGAAATCGAGTAATAGGTTTTTGGGGGCAAAGTGCTGATTAAGAATACAGGAGTTAGGAAAACAAATAGTGAATCACTTGTGCCAAGATCAAAACATTTTGAGTTCCTGCATCTCCGCCTTAGGGTAGAGATCGTCCTATAGCTTTCAGAGTAACAAGACAACTGAAACATACAGAGCACTGCTCTTAGATGTTTTGCACAAATCCTCTAACTTCCTCGGAGAGCTCGAAAAGCTGGCAATCGGTACCTCCAGAACTATCTCTCTCAAGAGACAACAGCAATGCGGTATGTTCTGGATGCGTCCCTCTCTGTTTAAAAGTTGGAATGGTTTAAATATTTACTACCTAAGTCAAGAGAATTTTGAAAAATATATCCTAGAGACGTTTAAAAGACAGAAAGTCCAGACATTGATTTATCTCAAATTTTATCCTTCCTGGCCACCAGTTCATTACAGTTTATTAGCTAGTATTTTAGTTATCCAATATAGTTGAGCGTTTTCAAGGGCTGACCAGTAAGGTTTCCAACTCTTTTTTTTTTCCTCCCAGCTAAATAGAGGCAAAAGAATATAAAAATTGTCTACAAAGTATATTTAGAAGAAGGTCATAGTATCAGACAAACTGTGACCTGGGTCAAGGATTTCAGTCTTTTAAAATTGTGACAAACTGTGATACAGACAGAAAGTATTCACTTACAAACTTGGGCACTGATACAATTTACGATATATGCAATGGTTTAATTTACAACTCTTTCAAGCAATTCCATTTTTATAGGTATTGAAAATTGGCAATAAGTCAAAGAGTAGCACTTTCCAAGGTATTACTTCAAATCATATCAGATCAGTTTTGGATATATTATGAAACATTAGAAAATTAATAACTAAGTAAAGTAGAATTAAACAAAAAAAGGACTTAAATTTTTTTTATAAATTACACAGGATACAGTCACTGCCACTGGAAAAGATAATTCTAGTCAAAGGTAAACATAAAATTGCTCTCTTTTTAGATCTCTTTCTATCCTTATTGTACCTATCATTATGTGTCCAGTGTAAAGCCTATTAAAGTTGGTGTTATTCTTTCTGTTGGTTTGAATGAACTTCAGAGCCCAGTCTCCCTTCCACTTCCAATGTATAACTACATCTGCATTTTATTTGCTGTTATGATATAAAACATATCCTTAGCTTTCTGCTTCAGTTTCCAGATTCTCGATACTTTTTGCATAATAAATTTAAGCGTCTGGGCAATAAACTTCTTTTTCTTAGTTATTTTTTCATGGACTGCTCAGATATATTCATTGTCCCTTAGGGTTCACAGTTTCACATTTTATATTCACCTGCATATTAAAAGGCCATTAATATTATCTATTTGCTCCAAGTGAAACCAGTAGCTTATGTTTGGCTTTTGGAAAGGCATCTATTCAAAGACATCAGAAAATGCAGAAACTGTAACTTCCCCTTTAGTTGTTTGTTCCCTTAGTGCAACATAGGCACTGCTAAAACATGCCTACCTTCCATACCTGGTACTATAAGTCCATAAAGTCACTAAATACATGCTCTACACCTTTCAGGAGGGGGGGAAAAAAAAAAAAAGGTGAATTTTAAGAATAGAAGATCAGGAGTTGAATGAGTAATCCAAAGACCAACCTAAGAAGCACGGCTCAGACATATGTCACAATTTCAGAGTCCTTCAGATTCTATGTAGTATATCCCTAGCTTTCATTCACCAACTCTACTCTTCAAGCAATGTACACATACAAGAACTTTCTCAGTGATCCCCTATAAAATGCATAAATTATGATAGAGTAGTGCCAACTTTTAAATGTGTGAAAATTCTGAAAAGCCAAATTAAACATTTTGTTCACCTGAGCAAGTTCATGGAAATATATATTCAAAGGGGAAAAAAGTATGACACTGATTTAAGCAGCTAAAATCCTCCAAGTTCAGTGTGATTCAGAACCCAAACTTGTACACAAGTGTTTGTTGTTTTTCTAGTATTAATATTATCATGAAATGTATTTACATGTATTGGCAATGTGAAGCAAATCTGCACATTTTTAGGATTTTTAATTGATTAATTTGGAGAGCCATCTATGAAAATGGTGAAAAGTATGAATGTCCATTTCCAATGCCACTGTATTTTCCAGTCACTGATGTATTCCATCAATGATTACAAGTCATGAAGTTAAAAATAAAGTCAAAAAGAAAGGATGGAATTTGAAAGGAGGAAGGCAGAAGTGTTTGTTAGGCTTAGAATCTAAATTTGACTGTCCATTAGCTCAAAGAGTACAAAATTATTCTATAATACGCATATCAGAAACATGTGACAGAGAGATATATATCTCTTCAAATAATACCAAAATCAATAAGCATCAAATTTTCCTCTAAATTCATTTTCAAAAATCAAAATACTGATATTCTGAGCATCAAACGCATGCGTGCACATGTGCGCGCGCGCGCACACACACTCTCTCTCATCTAGATTTTACTGTAATTTTTTATTCCATAAAAGGTTTTAGGTAACTTCTGTAATAACTACTGATGAAAAACAAGGAAATAAAGCAAAGATATGTTTTGACTCCAATAATATTTTTTTTGAAATTACTTTTTACCTACTTTATTTTTTGTGCAGTAGTGAATTTAGATTAGGTATTTCAGAAACATGCATGGAATACACCTTCTCCTAGAATCTATATTCCTGGAAACTTAATATAAATGACAGACTTATTGCCCCTTTCCCACTTTGTCCACACTGGCTTGTCAAACACTCACAGCTTATGGTGGTAGGACCTTGTTCAGCACCTGAGGAACTTAAAGTTTGGGATCTTTGTAGTCCATCAGCCCACGTGAGGTCAGAGATTGAGGAATGGTCCTGTGCCCGGTTTGTTTGCCTAACTTTAGTCATTTGACATTGCCAGAGGGAAACAAGACTTTTAATATAGACAATTGTCCTATATGTACTACTAGCTTTGGCCTGCACTAAAGGATAGCCTGTACTCAAAGGCCGAGTAGATTGAGCATGCATCAAAACAGTATGGACACGATGCCAGTTCTGTCCAAGGAAAAGGCCTGATCCCTCCCTCAGATGCAGGGCAATCTGATGAAACAGTAAAAAAAAGGGAGGCCTGGATGAATTAAGGTTTTTGATGGTGACCAACAGGCAAGGAATGAATGTCTGCATGATGTGAGATGCTACCCCCCCATAATTCATCTGAAATAGCTATCTAAAAATCACCTTAATATCCTGAAAACCATAGTAGGTCTGTATCATGAGTGTTTAGACAAGGACTCTACAAAAGGTCTTAAAAAATCTGCTGAATGCCTGCAGAGAAACTCACTATTACAAGTTTGCTAATGAGCAGCTCCCAGTATTTCATATCTAGTCTTTTGTATTAAGTCTACTCAAGATAATTTAGGTAACCCTCACTCAAAGCTTTTTGGACAACCTGTTTTACAGAAAATATGTTGAAATAAAAGCAACAGAAAATTTTCAAAATATGACACTGTTTTCCCTTCCACCATATCCTTTATCTCAAAACCTTGCATCAATTGCCTTAAATTGAACAAAAATATCTCTGTTGCCTGAAAAGTGCTCATAAAGTCTTTGAAATGGAAATTATGCTTTCTGGAAGGACGGTTTAGGTTAAAAGACAAAAAACTGGGTAATAAATAACAGAAAACAGAAAGCTGGATAAAGGTGGAACGCCGAGGGTCTTAGACTTACGTGCAGACAGTGGAAAATGGTCATAAAAGCCTATCAGATGAAAATGTCAGCCTTTTACAACCACTTTACATTTTCTTTGCACTGTTGCAAATAACTGATTTAGTATAAGACAACAGTGAGTTGAACCTATGTTATATAGCCATCTGAAAAATATCCCTGAAAATTGGTTGAACCCGATTCACCACCTCTAATTTTTTTATTTTTGCCTAAATAGTTACAAGTCCTTTAGAGAAGCATTTAACTTTCAGTAGTTTAGTAGAGAAAGAAAGAAAGAAAGAAAGAAAGAAAGAAAGAAAGAAAGAAAGAAAGAGGAAGGAAGGAAGGAAGGAAGGAAGGAAGGAAGGAAGGAAGGAAGGAAGGAAGGAAGGAAGGAAGGAAGGAAGGAAGGAAGGGGAGAGGGGAGGAGAGGAGAGCCTTGTTATTGCTGAATTGCACTGGAGGTACAACACTTACAGAAATGTTACTCATTCCCACAAAAGCCCAGTGGATCAATTTCTGTTTCCACAGCTGCAGGGTATTAAATGCTGACTGCACCCAATTCTGTGGTCATTGCACTGTGTTTAGCCATACACCCAGTCAAGTGTTCAGATCTACTACTGGCAAAGGACCTCTCTTTCCTCCAGGCTGTTGGATGCTGATGAGTACACATCCTCTTGCTTTCCTATCTGCCCATCAACCATAAGTGCCTCTTAGTGACCATTACTAACCTTTTTTAGACTTCTCTCTCTCATACACACATAAACAGAGTCACACACACATGAAAGGTAATTTCCTGTTTGGAAGCCTTGTAAGCTTTCCTTCTGTTGCTTTTTCTAAAGGTTCTTTCCTCTGAAACCTTTCGAATTTGATCAGCAGTGAGGGTGAAGGAAAATGCTTAGGCAGCAATACTGTACCCTGAACAGGTATTAATGAATAACGGAGCAAGGGATTGATGCACATTCTTAACCACTCTGTCTGACTGAGAAATTGCTGAAGAGTTATGCTGCATTTTAGGTATCTTTTTCCTTTATTATAAACTGCTAGAAGGGCCCAAAGCCATCCTTTCAGTTATTAGCAACAATTCAGGTTGTTCATTTGATACCCAATTACTCTGGCACTCAGGAAACCCTATTCATTCTGGGCAGTTGAGTGTGAAAAGCTGACAAAGAATGTAAAGAAAAGGTGGGATAGTCGTTATCCAGCTGTGTTCTAGGCTTTATAACACCATGTGAAAATACTTGCAGCACTGGGATCAGAACTGCATATCCCCAGCTTGCTTGCTTTCTCTGTTCCTGAATATATTGATAATGGAGCATACAGTCGATTGCACATGGCTCACTTTTTCAGTTAAATGTTTGCCTTACATGATTTCACCAATTCTTATGATCCTTCTCTTAAAGAATTTCTGGGAAACAGCACAAAGGATGGTTGGGCACTTTTGTGGCTTGCTGCTAGTGTGCCACCAGACTAGAGGAACTACAGAGTAAATTGCCCATATTCAAATCACTACGCAAAACTAACTTGGCACACTATTTCATTTACTCTCTAAAAACTTGAGGCTGTGATCAGACCACATTTGTTTTCCACTCAATTTTCTATTTCATTATCAACCATGTATTTTAATTCTTAAAAATAAAAAGGCAATCTTTAGAACACAAACAGAGCGAGAGTTACCCACAAAGGGAACTCCTGTGACTCTTTTTATTTAAGTGTTCTCATTCATGTTTTATGGTCCTCATGGAAGGTATTTGTCTAAATGAAGAAATATGTTTTAGTACAAGAAAGGAATTGAAATGAGGGACATCTGTATTTGTCAGTTTGGGGAATCTACATAAAGTTCATAAGTTCTTGGGGGAGTATTCATATCACAAAATCATCAGTGCATATAGAAGCTGCTGCAACTGTCAGTATTGTGGCACCTGTATCACAGATTGAGGATGATAAGGAGCAGTTAATCGTAGCCATCATCCGACCACATGAGCAATATTTGCACTAGGAAAGATGACCATTCTGAAAAAAATTGTTGGCGTATAAGAAATTTTCATGGGGAAAGATGGGCATAGGAGAATGTAGCTAAGTGAAATGATGGCAAGATTTTGTCAGAAGCGAGGATGATAGAGCCATACTGTGCTAGCGAAAGAACAGTCTGACTGCAAGATAAGCCAAGATAAAACACATCTGTCCTGTAAAGTTGCATATCAGCTTTAATGACACATAATGTTGTGAAGAGGAGTCAACATTTGGAGAAGTAGGAATAGTAAGTTATTATCATGTCTTTTTACCCTAAACTGAGCAGGCCAGAACTTTGAGGAAAGAGTCAGGAAAATTTATGTGGAAATTAGTATTTTACCTATACTTCTTCTTTTTTTTTTTTTTTTAGGCAAAAATACATTGGTTTTGACTCGTGTGTGTATGAGGAATTTTGGCTGCTATATGCCCCTGGGTATTCAAATGGAATAGTCACAAAGTTGCAGTTCTGGGAAAGGTTTGTTTAGATTATTTGGAGGCCTAGGGAGAGGAGAATATGCTGTGCTAGGCAGTGGTGTCTTGGGCAGTAAAGTCACAGCTCCATTTCTACAGAAGGCTCAGAGACAAGCTGTTCACAGAATGGGTTTTGAAGAGAACAGGAGGAGAACCTGCACAGACCAGAGGGAAAACAGGTGCACCTGAGACACAGTAAAGGGGGAGCCGTGCATACGACCTTCATGAACTAGAGATTTTGTCCTGACTGTATGTGGAAGAGTGTATCTTACTATTAGTTCTCTAGGGAAAAAAAAAGGCATAGAAATTGGATTGGGAGAAATAGACAAGTAAAGATCTTGATGGCACTTGAAGGGGCTGGTGTGATAAGATATAGATATTTCAGTGACATGGAAGCTTTAGAAAAATTCCCTTTTCAATGCACAGAATGCCTACTGGGGGCTTTTTGGGGGTGCTTTCCTCTGGATACTGCATAACAGACTTGATGGACTGGTGTCCTACATAACAAATTCCATGTTCCAGTATTCCCAGCTTCATTAATCAGGACTTCATAAATTGGTTGATGAGTCAGGGCAACCAGATTTTCTTCAGGCAGAATTTAAGAAATAATGCCCTTTGAATAACTGGAAATGATGTCCTCCACTCCTGGATGAGAAAGACCTCGTGGGGAAACCTTTGCAAATTTGTAGGCATCGCTATTAAGTGAGTTGGATTCAGCTGCCTGTGGGAGTGGATTTCCACTCATTCGAAACCCAGTGCAGAGCTAGGGTAAATTCTCAATGGTATTGCCTCAGATTTCCCTAGGAGTAGAAGGGAAGAAGGGACCACTTGAATCAATGGGTATGTCTGCGTACTTGCTAATGGAACAGCCATTTATTACTTAGTGCCAGGAAGCCATCCCCACCACTCAATTTTGATCACCTACAGAGCTGGAGAGCCAGAATTGCCCCCAGCAGCCCTTTGGCCCAAGTCAGGTATCATTCTTCCAGGCAACGATTTGGCAGAGTACGGGATTTAGGACAGCCCACTAACTCCTCCCAGTAGGGAGTCTGGAAGCAGCTACAGTATTTTGGAGGGCGGGAGAATTTAACAGTACGGACACAGGGCATTTCATGACAGCTAACATCAGTGCTGAAGAGTGTTACCAGCCGTGTCTAACTTACATGCAAAAACACTGCAACCAAGGACCTTTCTTCTGTTATAAAGAGACCCCATGTCAGGTAATTTTTTCTATAAGTGAACTTTAAGTTTCCACTATCTAAAAATTAACTGATTGTTTGACTCCTCAAGCTGTCCTAGGATCCATATGGGTTCCAGCAAGCAGGGATCATTTCTCACTTCCAGCTTACTTCATGTTGTTGGTTACTTTACACTAGCATTTTTTTTTTTTTTGCCAAATGTTATTTTCTATGTAATTCACACTTTTCCTCCCATTGTTTGTATCTCTTTACACATCTGGCATATGTATGCAGCAGTAATACCTGCACTGTGACTATGGATGCAGATAAATACTTATGATGTTAGCACACAGCTGCCTCTGGAAATTTGGCCTCTGTAATTGCCAGTTCTCAATGATACCAAAAATACAATATTGTCATGGTTTGTAAAAATAAACTCACTTGTTCTCTTATAGAATTGGATCATATTCTTACTCTGTGCTTATATATGCACTTGTTAAAAGTAGAGTCCTGATTTTTGTATTTTTTTGAAACTTCTGAAACTTCATGACTGACATCCATCTGCTGTACACAGGCAATTAATACTCACTGAACATTATTATCAATGTCTATTTTATTTATATATTTAAATAAAAAACCCATGGAAAATAGCTTTGCCTTTGTGAAAATAAATTTATAAATGAAATCACACTTTTAGCTCACTGATAAATTCTGAAATTCTACCACATTTTTTTAATGTAATTTTAAAGGTATTAGAGATCAACATACTGGGGTTCAATAGACATTGTTTTGAAAACCACGCACAATTTTTTAATGAATTAAATCCTTTATTTGGATTACTATAACATATTGCATAGAATTTTTATGCAATATGTATACACATAGCCTACATATACAGCTCTTGAGAATTTAATAGAAATATATTTCTGATATGGATTTCTATTAAACAGCTGCAGTATGGAAAGCTTCATAGTCTCTTTTCAGTTCTGTAGGAATATTTCATAGGGATTGATTGTGTGAATACTGCATGTGTATAAATGAATTAAAACTATTTATGAGTAGAAGTTTTATCTAGAATGTGTTTCTTGGTTTGATCAGTGTAACTGAGAGCAGAATTTATCCCATTAATAAACAGAAATTGATAAAAGTCTGACAGCATTTCCTTTTAAAATCTGAGTTCAGCTTACTTCTCCTGTCTTGTAATTATTAGGAATACTATATTCTCGGCACGAGCTACATTTGCATATTGTATTGTACATAATTTTTACTCTGTTACATACTCTCTCTAAATTCATCTGGGTTTTTGTTTTGTTTTGGTTTGGTTTATTTTTTTTTTAATAATAAAAGCCCCCAACAAAACACCATCAACCAATGAAACAAAGCCTGATTGACTGCTACGGGATTTTTCAAATTAGCATTGTCTAGTGACTTTTGCTTCAGCTGTCTTTTCACAGCTCTCCCAAGCGGGAAAGAAAATAACACTGGCCTTTGCAACACTTGTAAAATTGTTATTCTGCAGGGAGGGATGATCAGAACAGAGCTGATCAAACCAGCCTTTCTGTTTTTTCTCAGAAACTGCAGTCATGCTTATTTTAAAAATGGGCTTCTCATCCATTCCCTCTTACAAAATTTAGAGTATCTGAGCCCTGTAATGAAATGCCTTTTACATTAGATACACCACCTAAACAATTCCTGGAGCGGAGAGAGATCTCAGCACTTCCAGTCCTAATTAACCTGTGGGTTTCCTCTTGTGGTATGACTCTGGCCTATTAAATCTTGTATTTCTTTCTGCAAAGTGGCACAAGTTCAATGGGAGACATGGAAAGTGTCTTTTTCTTCCAAAAAAATTGTATCCTAGCAGCTAGGGAAAGCTTCTGGGAGGTGGATGAAGTAGATTTGAATTCCCTCCAGCTGAAGCAAGAACTGAATCCAGTTCGTTCTCTAAGCTCTTAACGAAAAAGGGTTTGTAGCACAACCGCTTCCTTTGGTGGTCTTTTAGAAAAATGTGGATATTTAGAAGCCTCAATCTTGCTAATATCTGTGAAGATTACTTTCATAGAGAAATCCCTCATTTCTGGATTCCAGTGGGATGGAGGCAGAAGAGAGGCACTCCTACAGTGTGGAATTTCAGAGATTTAACAAATTTAATGTCAAACATGGACATATGACAAATTTAGATGCTACCAGTTACAGGGATGTTTGGGACAAAGGGGATGGGGGAGAACGGGAAAACATTTGTGAAATGAGCTTGAAGTTAGATAGCCTAAAATCCACTTGTACCCTATTATTAAATACCTATGAACCTTTTATTTATGCTAGTAGATTCGTATCAGAGCACAGACACTGAAAAAATGATCATACATATTGTTAAAATGCTAGTACACTGGCACAGTATTACTCAGTTCCAGCTAGTGTGCTTGAAAATAATTCTCAAGCATGCATTGGAAATTAGCACAGAGTGGGAATCGTTCCCAATAGGCAGTTTGAATGTTGTTAGCTTCATTTTGATGGCAAGAGAGCTTAATAGTAAGGATGTGCCAGTTGGCTTCAGTGTCAAAGAAAGCCCTAGGCTCTGTTTAGTTTGCTAGTGTAGATATAGTCCTATTAGTTCTAACATCTAAATCTAACCTAAATCTTACTGTATTTTGCAGAGAAGGTGGAGGCTGGTTTGGGATGCTGCCCCTTGTGATTTGGAATTGGTCTTGCAAACTCCTATTCATATAAATTATTGTACCTCAAACAGTTCCACTGACATTAACAAGCTGCCTATAAAGTCAAGACAAACATTTGTGAGTGAGGTTTTGCAGAATCAGCACATGGTGGGACAGGTGCAAAATAGAAACTTAGAATCTGATTCCTGTGCGGTAGTTCATTACGCTTCCAGGGAAACTGAAATCCTAAACACCAAAGCAATCTGTCCCACCTTTGGGTTGTGTGTCCATGCATCAGTTGATCTCATGGCCTTTCCCCAAATCAGTAGTCATATGGACTTCACTTTATTCATAGCCCTTTATATAAGCAGATGATGAAAAACTAGTCCCCTAAAAATGCTGCCTTTGTAAGAATAAGTACATTATTCCTCACTGTGCAGTAGTTATATGATTGGTATGGTTTCTTCTTTTCATCCTTTTATCCTCAGTGACTTTCTCACATTGTTTTCTATTTCCCTATCAAGGGGTTTCTTCCTTGAAGAAAACGGTATGTTATGTGCTATATGTACTTGTCTTAAATATCAAAAGCTAAGAAACAAGTTGTTATTAATTATTTAGAAAAGGAAATTACTGGCTATTATTATTATGCTAAATGCCAGTTATGGTTATTATGTCAACGTCAAGAAGCCCCAGCAAGGAAACGGAAGATCAAGTTCTGTGTGTAGTTTGAGCTGTACAAATATAAAGGAAAAACATAGGCTCTGAACCTCAATTTGGACAGAAACAATAATGGCCAAGTTCAGGAATCAAAAGGCCAAGGAATAAAATCAATTGGACAGTTCCTTCTCTTCTGCCATCCATACACAGTGACATCTACCACAACTCTCCATGCATCCTATGCTTTCCACACACTCCACCACTTCTACCCCTTACAGAGCTGTATGACTTGTTTTACACCTCTCTCCTTTTCAACTTTTGTAATTTCTGGAACAATCTTAAGAGAGATTTCAGCCATCTTCACACTTCCTTTTCTACAACTATCTCTCACAGAGTCCTGATGACACCTCTGCCATCCATCTCTTGTGTTCCCTTCTCAGCAGACTAAAGTACAGGGGACTTTATTTCTTCCATTCATGGAAATATTCAATCATAGAAGTCTTGACTGGAAGGAGTCTCTGGAAGTTGTCCAGCTCAGACATCCCACTTGCAGTGGGACTATATCACCACTGGGTCAGGTGTGGGTTTTTTGGCCAAGTCCTGGAAAAATCCAGGGACAGAAAGTTCACCCTTATGCCTTGCTGGGTAATGTGTCCTAGTGTTGCACTACCTTTCTGGAGAAGTTTTCCTCCTATCTAATCTGAATATCCCCAGCCACAGTTTCTGGCCTTGTTATGTCTTCTGCCACTACCACAAAGACTTTGGCTTTGTCATCTTTGCAACTGACTTTTGAGCTATTGTAGGATGCTGTTAGATTGCCCCTAGTCTGTCTCCTCACCAAACTAATGAAGTATAGGTCCCTCAGCCCACCCTTAGAGGTGACGTGTGAACAGGTTGTCAACCTCTGCTGGACCTTCATATCTCTCATGGACTGGGAGACCCCAAACTAATGTTTTCAGCTCCTCCATCCTATCCATTTGCTCTCTTTCTCCTCCTTTACATGTGCCTATTATTTATCCTTTGTTACTTATGTTTACAGTGGACCCCGTGATATTTTCTCACTTCTTTGTCTCCTTTTCCTTACACATAATTCCTAATGCTGTTACCTTCACTCTCATTGATAACAACAATTCAGATTTCTTGTTAGTGATATTTGTAATTCCATGGTTCTCTCTGATGTCTACTCTGCTTACAAGTTTGGTTTTGCACTTCATATGCAGAAAAAGACATCAGCTTGTTGTTCATTTGGGACATCTGTATTTCTTTTGTTACTGATAACCTCTTTTATGACCATCATCTCGTTTTCACTGCCAGGATCTATTGCGGTGCTCTGTAGCTGAACTTTTTAGTGACATTCAGTTGATGAGTGATTTCTTCTTGTTTGTTGTAAGGGTTGATGAATTCTTCTCCTCCCAGGCTCTCTTGCCTCAGCAAAGTTTTTCCATCTATCGCTTCCATCCATATCAGCTCCATATCTTTTCCTTTCTTTCCCACTCTTCAGTGTAATGCATGGCATAACTGTCTGATTTGTTTGCTCACAGAATCTGTGTAGAGTATTGGGTTTTGTTAAAAGCTTGCGACTGGGCAAAAAGGTGGACTGTTTTCCTTGCCCTGGCTACTGCACTCTGGATCAGGTAAAACTGAATCCAGTAGGGAGAGAGGTGATTCCCTCCTGGAGAAGAGGCCTGTGCTCTGCTCAGGGAGGTTCTAGAGTGTAAAGTGAAAGAAGAAAAAAAGTATTAAAACCTTAGCAAATAGAGAAAATGCTGCATGAGAAAGGACCAAATTACTTCTAAGATGACTTCAAGGGTCACCTCCTCCAAGCTCAGGAGAGATGCATCCCAACAAAGAGGAAGTCAAGCAAATCCAGCAAGAGGCCCCCATGGATGAACAAGGAGCTCCTGGGCAAAGTCAAACAAGAAAAGGAAGCCTGCAGAGGGTGGAAGCAAGGACAGGTAGGCTGGGAAGAATACAGATAAACTGTCCGAGCAGCCAGGGAGCAGGTTAGGAAAGCCAAAGCCCTGATAGAAATTAGTCTGGCCAGGGATGTCAAGGACAACAAGAAAAGCTTCTATAGGTATGTTAGTGAGAAAAGGAGGATGAGGGAAAATGGGGGTCCCCTCCGGAATGAAATGGGTGACCT
Source organism: Grus americana (assembly GCF_028858705.1). Lineage (NCBI taxonomy): Eukaryota > Metazoa > Chordata > Aves > Gruiformes > Gruidae > Grus > Grus americana. The sequence goes on from NC_072854.1 coordinate 42,933,280, forward strand.
GGTCACCCAGGATATGGAGAAGTCTTCACTGGCAAGTGCTTGAGCCACACTGCCCAGGTCACAGAAGGCAGGGACTGGGAGAATGCAGAACCGCCCACTGTAGGAGAAGATCAGGTTTGAGAACACCTAAGGAACTTGAAGGTGCACAAGTCCATGGGACCTGATGAGTTGCATCCACAGGTCTTGAGAGAACTGGTGGATGAAGTGCCCAGGCCACTCACCATCATATTTGAGAAGTCCTGGCAGTCTGGCAAAGTTCCCGCTGACTGGAAGAGGGGGAACATAACCCCCATTTTCAAGAAGGGAAAAAAGGAAGACCCAGGGGACTACAGGCTGGTTAGTCTCACCTCCGTGCCTGGCAAGATTATGGAGCAGACCCTCCTGGAAACCATGCTCAGGCAAATGGAAAATAAGGAGGTGATTGGTGACAGCCAACACGGCTTCACTAGGGGCAAATTGTGCCTGACAAACCTGGTGGCCTTCTATGATGGGGTTACAGCGTTGGTGGATAAGGGAAGGGCAACTGACATCATCTACCTGGACTTGTGCAAGGCATTTGACACTGTCTCACACGACATCCTTGTCTATTCGTTGGAGAGACATGGATTCAATTGGTGGACCACTCGGTGGATAAGGAATTGGCTGGATGGTCACACTCAAAGAGTTGCGGTCAACAGCTCAATGTCCAAGTGGAGAACAGTGACGAGTGGCGTTCCTCAGGGGTCGATACTGGGACCGGCACAGTTCAACATCTTCGTCAGCAACATGGACAGTGGGATCGAGTGCATCCTCAGCAAGTTTGCCGACGACACCAAGCTGTGTGGTATGGTCGACATGCCGAAGGGAAGGGATGCCATCCAGAGGGACCTTGACAGGCTGGAGAGGTGGGCCCGTGCGAACTGCATGAAGTTCAACAAGGCCAAGTGCAAGGTCCTGCACATGGGTCGGTGCAATCCCAAGCACAACTATAGGCTGGGCGAGGAATGGATTGAAAGCAGCCCTGAGGAGAAGGACTTGGGGGTACTGATTGATGAGAAGCTCAACATGAGCCGGCAGTGTGCGCTTGCAGCCCAGAAAGCCAACCATGTCCTGGGCTGCATCAAGAGAGGTGTGACCAGCAGGTCGAGGGAGGTGATCCTGCCCCTCTACTCTGCTCTCGTGAGACCCCACCTGGAGTACTGCGTCCAGCTCTGGGGGCCCCAGTACAGCAGAGACATGGAGCTGTTGGAGTGAGTCCAGAGGAGGGCCACAAAGCTGATCAGAGGGCTGGAGCACCTCTCCTATGAGGACAGGCTGAGAGAGTTGGGATTGTTCAGCCTGGAGAAAAGAAGGCTCCGGGGAGATCTGATTGCGGCTTACCAGTATCTGAAGGGGCCTACAGGAAAGCTGGTGAGGGACTGTTTATCAGGGAGTGTAGTGACAGGACAAGGGGTAATGGGTTTAAGCTGAAGGAAGGTTGATTTAGATTAGATGTTAGAAAGAAGTTCTTTACTGTTAGAGTGGTGAGGCACTGGCACAGGTTGCCCAGAGAGGTTGTGGAGGCCCCATCCCTGGAAGCGTTCAAGACCAGGTTGGATGAGGCTTTGGGCAACGTGGTCTAGTGGAGGGTGTCCCTGCCCATGGCAGGGGGGTTGGAACTAGATGATCTTTGAGGTCCCTTCCAACCCAAACCATTCTATGATTCTATGATTCTATGAAGATAGCCAAAGGACACAAACGAACAAACAAAAAACCCAAGCATACAACCTTCCTTTGGATATTCACAGTCCATTAGATAGTTTTGGTGTCTTCACTTGCGAAGAGTATGCAGCCAGATGGACTCAAAATTCTGGATTACCCAGCGTCCTGCCCAAATGCCTTACTGAACTACTCACCCTGCAAAAACACCAGCATCCAGTTCCTACACTGATACTCTCAGAATGAAACTTGCTGGAGGAAGTTCTTGGAGGAGGCTTACTTCCTTACAAATTTGTTACATTCTTCAGTCAGTACTAACATTTTTCTTGCTAAAATAAATCAACTTCTCCAAATTAATTGATTTCCATATCTAAAATCACAGCTTCTATTTTCTTCAACTCATTCGTCACAACTTCCTTCTGCTCCCATTTTTCTCTCCTCAGAGGACCTTGCCAATTTCTTTTGAGAGAAAGGACATAAAATGTATCTCTGTTCTCTATCTTTGATCTTTTTTTTTTCCCCTTTCTCACCCTCTCGTGTTTCCTCACTGTTGAGGATGAGGAAGCTTTTCATTCTACTCTCCTCTAACTCCACAAACTGGTCTAGAGAGCCTCATCCCATCTCCTTACCTCACAATGTGACACTTATGACCTCTGACTTCTGTTTTTTGTCTCACATGACAAATATACTCTATATTTTTCCAATCTTAGAAAAAAACCAAAACAAAACAGCAATGAAAAGGCTTGAACACACCCTTTCATTTGCTTCAGTCTTCTTTACCATTTCCCTTGGGTTTTTTTAGTGCAAAGCCAATTTAATTTCTCATTTCCATCAAAAACCTGTTCAGGTGTGGCTGCTGTGTGCTGCACTCTATAAAAGCCCTATTACCTTTTTCATTTCCGATGGCAAATACCAGAACCAACGTTCAAATCTCATTCCCTGCTCTAGCTGCCATCAGCAGTCATCCATCTTCAACATTGCCATGCATTTTTTCTTGAAACAATGTCCTCCTTTGCTATGGTGACTCTGCTGTTGCCATCTCCTGTAGAGACTCCTCTTCATCCCTTCATCTCCATATATCTCTGCCCGTGATCCTTTCTTCTTCCTCTTCTAAACACGGGTAATCTTATCCATAATAATTCAACCACAAATCACCAATCTGCCACTTCACAGGAAAGCAATCTTTTTCTCTCTAAAGCAGGATTTTGAACTGCTTCTTCAATATTTCCTCACGACCATCTGGTCACTTCATCTAGCACAACACAGCTAAACAAATATTTTAAGGAAGATTGAAAGAGCTTTTGCTCTTCCTCCCTAAATCTCCATGCAAGGGGAAGTGCCTATGTCTGTCATTCAGCACATATGACTCAGATGTCTTCTCTAGGTCCTCAGATATAGGTGACATTTAAATAGTGTGTCTTCCTTTTGTACAATATCTTTAAAACACAGTTTTTCAATTCATCCCATAATATAATCCTCTTGGATGGTATTTGTCTGATTTGAAGCACCTATATGCAGTATAGACATCTGCATCTGTGTTCTTTTTTTGGATTCCTTCTTAGTCAGTGTAGAAAAATAGTTACTTATAGAGTGGAATTTTTACTAAAATAGACATCCAATCAAACATTTTTTAATTTTTTTTTCCCCCAAAAGTTCCTATATCTCCTGAAGGACTAGCTCATATGTAAATATTCATGCTGCAGATGTCTAAAATTAGTTTAAATCAATCTTGTCTTCTTTTCCCTTTCTCTCTTTAGCATTGTAATTTCTTTGCTTTTGATCCTCCCAAAGACAAACTATCCCTACTTTAGAGTCCACTTCAAAATAGTGATCCAGGTTCATTTTCCCAGGCTGCAACTTTGACTATATCATTTGTACTTATACATCCCTTCACTAGCTATACCTTTCATCTGAAATCAAGTTTATGCTACTTATCTTGCTCACAGCCTTTCATCTCTCATTTACTGTTCAGACTGACAGCCACACACAGTTATCCATGGCTGTATCTCTATATTGTTCACTCAAGATATTTTTGAACAAACATAAGTATAGTTCCTTGCAGGCTGTCCTGCATATTTAAGGGAATATTCCTGTAAACATCTGCAATGCTGTAGAAATTAGCTTTTTACAAAACCCCACCAAATATCTTCTTTCTTGTGATGCTTACAAGAAGCTTGTCAAGTGCTTGGCTACTGGTACACTGAGGCCCATGATCTGGATGTTCAACCACAATTCTTTTTTCCTTTTTCCCCTTCCCTTCCCTTCCCTTCCCTTCCCTTCCCTTCCCTTCCCTTCCCTCCCCTCCCCTCCCCTCCCCTTCTTCTTCCCCTTCCTCTTCCCCTTCCTCTTCCCTTTCCCTTTCCCTTTCCCTTTCCCTTTCCCTTTCCCTTTCCCTTTCCCTTTCCCATTTCCTCTCTTCTCTTCTCTTCTCTTCTCTTCTCTTCTCTTCTCTTCTCTTCTCTTCTCTTCTCTTCCTCCATTTGTCTCAATATGCCATAAAAAATAATATTTTTGTCCAAGGACTGTTTTCAATCTGTGTTTGCACAGTACTTAGCACAAAGACATCTTAGACTACAATTAGGTCTTCTAAATTGTAGGAAAAATTAAAGAAATTATAATAAACATATGAGATATTTTTGTAACTAAAACATTTGATGCTTTAATTGTCTCAATCTCAAATGATCAAAATCTAATGATCAAAATTTCTTTGGTACTTTGAAAATTCAAAATATAATTTTTATGTTGCTTCAGTGGGAGAAAAGACTATTATTGTTCAGTAAGTACGGTCATATATGTTGCTCAATTCTTGTAGGGTAAGAAGGACAAGCCTGTATTTTAGACTGAATTTTGCACCTGTCTCTATTGGGAATGGCAAGCTATTTACAGTAATTCAGCAGCACTCCTACCAGATAACTCAGGAGTGACAGGACTGGATTATGTGTTGTATTTTAGGTCACAAGGAGACAAAAAAGCCCCACAAAATAATTATTTTCCTAGTCATCTCTAGTGTTCCCAGTTCATATACTTTGACTGTCATATATTTGCTTTGTTTATTTAAGCTTTTAATTTTTATAAAGGCAGATAGCAGTATTGCCTTGGATTTCTTTCATATTTGCATAGGCTCTGCATTGAATTAAGTATAGTTAAAGTTTAATTTTTAAACAAAAAACAGATGAGTGATACTGTGTAATATCAGATAAGTAAGGAACATATTACACTGCTGTTGATATTCCTAGTGCATTAAATATTTTTAAGGATCTATTTTGTTTTATTTTTAATCTGTATCATGAATAGTTATATTCCTGACACATACTACTGAATAAAAAGTTATGCATGTAGTGTTATTGCCTTTATCATCAGTAGTCAGGAGGATATTTATCTTAACTTAGTATTTTCCTTTTCACTTTATTTATATACTCTCCAGACATATACATAAACAAAGAAACTTTCTTGTCAAGTTTATATAACCTAGGATGCAGAAAACTGTCATTTTATTTCATTAAGTTCAGATCCACCTCATAGAGCTGAGACATGAATTTGCAGTGACTGAGTGCAACAGAAAGAACATCACACACTAGCTTAGAGAGCCAGTGCACATTTTTAATATGTATTTATTTCCATAAATGTAAGTGCTGAGCAGCTGATTTCATTAAAATTATGGCATATTACATTTAGGATCTCTATTTGCATATTTTCTGAAAGCTGAAGTATTAGTTTTTGAAGTGCCATTTTAGGCAATTTTTGCAGAGTGACAGATACAGATTTTCATTAGGATCACAGTGAGCTGTTGCCTAAGATTTGAACTCTAGAGAACAAGCCCCACTAGAACTACATAAAAATATGTTCAATTACTATCAGGATTGTGGAGGCATGAACTCCACAAGAAAAAAGATACTAATATAGATATTCAAGGTTATGACCCCGAAGGTATAGTTCTTTGAGTAAATAATAATAATTAAAAAAAAAAAAAAGGATAAAGCTTCAAATAAATTCTGAAGTTGACAAATAATTAAATTATATGGGAAAAAAAGATCAGGAAATATTTTGTCTTGCTTTGATTTGATTGCATGTCTATAGAAAAAAAAATCATCTTAGTAAGATAAAAAAAAAAATATACCTGAAATATTAGTGAGATTATGTTATGCTCCACTTTCTAAACTTGTAAACCCCTTTTTTTTACTCAATGATATGACTTTTATTCCTGGCCACATTCATACATTCTCATTAGTCTCATGATCCAGGTTCATAGTTCTGTCTCAAGGGAGACCTCCACTCATGATTTCTCTGCCCTCTGTTTTCAAATGGGGAAATGAACGTAATTGATAGCTGTGCTTAGTTCCCTTTGAAGCTCTTGAGTACAGAACCTAGTGGAAAAAAAAAAAAGACCAAAAGTAAAGTGGTTTGTACATTTATGGGGGAAAGGAGACTGCAGAAGGACAAAGGAGGAAGGAAAGCTGGAAGATGAAGGAAAAATGGAAGAAAATCACGAGGGAACTGCAGCTGAAGATAAAATGCAATATAGTATCAGATTGCAAGAACAGACGGACAGAAGTATGAGTGAATTCCAAAAGTTGTTTCCTCCAGAGATCTTGTGTCACAGATGCTGCTGCTGCTGCTGCAGAATAGGATTTAAACATCCATCAAAAGCCTACTATTGTCCTTGTGGGAAAATAAATAGTTCAACATATTGCTTATCTAAACCAAAGTTACCCTGTAAAGGCTTAGAAGGTTGGGAAACTTGGGACCCATGAAGGCTTCTTTCCATTTTCTCACTCACCCAGTTCTCTGCCTCTCTCCTTCTTTTCCTCTCTCTCTCTTTGTATCTATAAATATAGAAAATATGTATAATTCTAAACACCATACATACACTACATATAGTGTGTATATATGTATGAGTAGGTATGAATGTGTGTGTATGTGTGTGTATATATATATATATCTACACACACACATATGTATGTATAAAATGTGAGGCTTAAGCCTGACTGAAGAAAAATGTTGTTTAGGAGCTAACTGAATTCCAAAGTGAGATTGCAGGCAATAACTTCATGCATGTGTGCACACATAAACACATTGTGCATTCACAGTTTTAATGTTCACATGCAAAGTTTAGATCAATGTTATAATTTATTGAAGATGTCTATCGGAATTGGAAATATTTCCATAAGGAGAAATAATAAATCAAGTAACCTTGAAAGGTTTGGAATTCAAGCTGGATCCATACCCAGTGTAATTAACCAGTATAGCTATTCAGTATCATTTTTTACATGAGCTTGGATGTGAAATCAGGTTTTTTTCTCTTTTCTTTTTCTAGTGGGAAACAAAAGGATTAAACAGGCTTTGGACAAAATTGCTTGAAAACACAACAGATCTAAGGTTCTTTCATCTTCATCCCAGGAAATCTCTAGCCTGGACACAACTGAGAAGTGTAAGGTTCTTCCTGTTTGTAAAAAAGTCCTTGTAAATCAATCTGCTGAGCATGGCATGAAAAAACGAGTCAAAGCCCAGTTCTTACTTTAACATTACTGTTGTTGGATTGTGTTGAAATAAGTTAAGATCATTAGATTTAAGGCCAAGCTTTATGTCTGTGTTGACTGGCACTTGGAAGAGCTGATTCTAAACTGGATACAGCTCATAGAGAAAATACTTTCCTAAGTGTTTAGTTGTGCAATCGAAGTCATGAATTTTCTTAACTTAGTTTCTGGACTTGTATAGCTGCTAGAACAGCAGATATTCACCTCATTCTTCTTCCCTTCTTTTTTATAACACCATAAAATTGTTATATGAGTTATTAATGAGGATCTAGACTTTTGACCTTTGATACTTGGCTGAGGACAAATTTATCAAAGTGGAGCTGTGGTAGAGCCAGTTGGAATCTGTTGAGGTGTAAGAATCTATATTCAGTGTCATTAAGTAAAAGTAATAAAAAATACTGCTGTTTGCGACTCTGTACTTAAAACGTGTTAAAAAATTGTCTGTGCTGGCCTGAAAAAAGTTGATCATTGGTAGAGCTGCTGTCATTGCTCCAGTCTAGTTCAAAGAAGGTTCTGTAGCATAACACAGAAAGGCACAGAGGAAAGACTGCTTCACTCTTTATAATGTTGTTTCAGTTTTCCCACAAAAACTGTGAGGTACTTAGCCTAGACACATAATTTTCCACAGACCCATAAACTAAGTTCTATTTTATGAGAAGTGCTGACAAGAACCTCATGAAGTTCAACAAGGGGAGGTGCAAAGTCCTGCCCCTGGTGGGGAATAACACCATGCAGCGTTACATGCTGGGGGCCGACTGGCTGCAAAATAACTTTGTGGAAGAAGACCTGGGGTCCAGGCGGTCAGCGAGTTTAACATGAGCTGTAATGATGTGTCATTGCAGCCAAGCAGGCCAACAGCATCCTTGGATGCATGATAAAGAGCAGATCAAGAGAGGTGGTCCTTCCCTGGTAGCTTGGTACTGGTGAGACACAGTTGGAGTGCTGGGTCCAGTTCTAGGCTCCACAGTACAAGAGACACAGGCATATTGGAGCAAGTCCAGCAAAGGACCACAAGGATGGTTATGAGGAGATATATAAGGAGAGGATGAGAGATCTGGGACTGTTTGGCCTGGAGAAGAGGAGGCTCAGGGGGATCTTAATAATGTGTATAATTACCTGATTGAGGGGAAGTAAAGAAAATGGACACAGTCCTGGGTAACCTGCTCTGGCTGATCCTGCTCTGAGAAGGGGGCTTGGACTAGACAATCTCCAAAGGTGCCTTCCCATCTCAACTGTTCTGTGATCCTGTGATACTATGAAACAGGTGATCATATGTCCAGGAAATCCCACTGGAAGCTCCCCTGCCAACCCCTCCTGTGGCACGACAGTGCCATTACTGCAGGTACTGAACCCTTCCCTCCCTTCTCTTCCCCTCCCAGCTGTGGACAGGGCACTGCAGTGAATAGTGTGTTTACCAGTGATTTCCAGAGGCTAATGAAAAGCTTAGCAGCGTAGTAAGAGGGTCGATATCTTGTCACAGCCTTTTATTTATGCCTCGGTAGTATCAGAGGCCAGCTGGCTGGTAGGGAGGGAAATCCAGCCATGCTCAGAATATAATCGCTCCCACAAAGTAAAGGGTAACCCTCCCACCAGGCAGGTATAGTGAGCCACATTGATATCCATAAAGTAGAATATTCCACTTTACAGGGACAGAAATGTGTTTGGGTTAGTGCTTAGAAACTGTTTAATTTATGGTTAAATGCACTACTTGCTTTGCTGACGACCATACCTTTGAAGAAGAGCCGAAAGACTGATAAAAAGCATGCTTTGCTAAAGAGTATCCTTGAAGGAGAGCTGAAAAACTGATAAAGAGGAAATATCCTGCCCCAGAAGGTGCTGAGAGCTGGGTTATTGCCAGAGAGGCCTGAAGTCAACAAGAGTCGCCAGTAACCAGGGGATGGGAAAGGTGGCTGGGGGGGCGGGGGCAGGTTTACCACCACCTTCCCAGTTAAAGGACTATGCAAGTTACACCCCCCCCAAACCCTCAAGGAGCATGCCTGCTACTTCACAGATGCTTGACCAATAGTAGATGATGCGGTAATTAATAACTAATTAGCGTAAATTTAGGCAGGTTTTTCTAATCCTGTAACAAGATAAATATGTGGTAGATTCTGTGTGTGGTGTGCTAGCTTTGTGGAACTACCACCTAGCACGCATCTCTGCGCAGACACGAAATAAATAAGATACCTCTGCTCTGTGTGTAAATTGGCATACTGCACACCGGGTAAACGATCCCACTTTTGGGACAACAACATCAGACCTGAGACAGTGAATGCAACCCTTGTAATTTTCTATATTGCTAGGTGAATAGGTGCACAGTGCTATAGAGGTACATATATATTCAGATGTATACAGATGCATGCAAAAGTGAATATTACGTTGCACAGTAATTTATATGTTTATAATTTTAAACTCTTTTCCATCTTTGATTGAGACTAATTTTAACAGACTGTCACAGCAGTTTGAGATGAGGTGCCTTCTAACACTCCACTATTGTAGTTTTGTGAAGAAACTATCCAAGACTTTGGAACTGGGATACCTAGAAGTGACTTTTCTCTTGTCCTTATTAGGTAGCTGGAAGGAGATTACAGTATATAGTGTAAATTTAATGTCACCCTGGCAGGAGGTGGCAGGTTAGGAATCCTGTCAGTCACTGATTTACTGCTTAACAGTAGGGAAAGGCTTTAGAATAAACCCCGCAGGAGCATTAGAAGCACTTTTTTATTGTCAAGATGTTAGAACACAACACAGGGTAGCCACTAAGCTTAAAAGTGATTTATGAAAAAAAGACCACCTGGAGATTATCTTATTTTTATCATTTTAAAAGGACATAAAAAGATCATTTTTGTCATATCTTTTTCCTGGTCAGTACACAAATCCACAGAGGAGCAATCTACTCATAAAAAGGCCGTTGATGTTGTGAAATTGTTCTAATTTCTAATGTTGTATGTCATTTATTACTGTTACTTAGAATGACCTGTGGTACATTTTGCTAAGTTACTGTCTCTCCTCTCTCACCAAATTTTTAATTTCCACATTCAAAAAGCTGAATTTTCCCCAAACTGCAGGAAGCATTCAGAATCTGCTAAATATTTTAATATCAAGAGATGGAGACCTGTAAGGGGGTGTGTTGTTAAAGACTGTGGCATTTTATACTAATTTTCCATCAGTAGTTATGGTTCCAGAAAACTATAATTTAAGACATTCTAAAATCCTAATACCAATGATATGAAATAATAGCACTTGCTATATAGAACCAACAATAAAAATAACCTTTGTAAAGAATAAAAGCTAGTAGTAGAAGTTATAAATTGAAAACTTCGGTGTGACTGGATTAATAAAAAAAAAAATTCCTCAGGATCCCAACAAGCTATGTTTAATGTCAAGGTCAGGACTCAAGAATAAAAGCAACATAAACCAAAGTAGAGTATTATTTTTAACAATAATAGTACCTTGTCCAGAGTTACACTTAGAGCTGGTGTAAATACAGTACAGACTGCTTATCTGTTGTCCCTCTTATGGTTGGTTTGGTTGGGGGTTTTTGTTGTGGTTTTTTGTGTGTGTGTGTGTGTATTATTAACTGAAAAGTACAGCTTGGTTTTGCAGCTACATTGTGCAGCACTTCTCCTACAAGATGGAACTGGCTCAGACTAACTGAGAAAACATTCTGCAAATGGATCATGCACAGTCCAACAGAAACGATTCTCAGAATCTAAAATATTCAAGCTGAACTAAACACCATATAAGTTTATGACTTCCATGGAAATATGTCCTTGGGTTGCTTGTGGTATAAAACAAGGCCTGGCTCAAGCTTCTTGGCAATAAAGACAAAACAGAGTTTTCCAAAGCCAGGGAGAAGGAGGTAGGGGAGAGAGCCTGCTCAGAGCCTGTTCACAGTTGCGGAACCAAAGTGTCAGGTTGGGAGTTGGGTACCTGAGTCCCGGGTGGGAAGGTCTCTGCAGAACAAGGCTTGCTTTCGTTCTGCGCCTGACAGGCTGGAAGAGATGGGGATCCAGCTGCTGCTTCTCAAACAGGGCAGCGTTCCTCCTACTCCTCAAGCAGTGCTGATGCTACCTTGGCAGTCACAGAAACTGAGTTTTCTAGGGCTGAGGCACATACAAAGAAAGTAACACTCCTGACAGTCATCTGCTGCCTTCAGGGTAGTGGGGAAAAAAGTATTTTTCTGTTAACTGAGGAAATATGCCCACCTTTTCTTTAAGAGTTGGGCAGAAAGATTATTATCTTGGCTTTTGTACTTTGAGAAGAAATTGGGTTTTTTTCTTGTGATATTAGATGGAAGGATTAGACCATTCACCTCCAATGCATGGAATAAAACTCCTTCAAAATAGCAGAAATCAGGGGATGGGCTGTTCTCAGAAATGTAGACACAGAAGACCTGGATATTACAGGAGTGTGAACAAATTTTTATATCCATACCTGAATTGAAAGCTAGATACGGAATTTTTCAGGTTTTTCTACTCCAAGGCCAAATTATGCCGTAGGAAATCTGCACTACTGTGTGGGAAGTCAGGGGGAGTGTATGCACGGAAGGACTGTGGAGGCTGCTGCCTGCCCTGCTCCACCCAGCGGGATGCTGCAGTGGGAAACCAGCTGGGCAGGGAGAGGCGAGTGGAACTGCTCTTACGGTCTCTGCCAAAGAACCTTGTAATGGTCTGTTATATTCTAATCTTAGCTATTAATTTTAATGCCAAGCTGGCATTGAAAGTGACAGGAATTAAAAACTTCTGAGTTTTATTACTTTTGGCACTCTGTCTTGTATAAAAACTCTTTCTCTTTTTTTCCTATCTTGTTATAACCAATATGCAGGCTTTATAAAGTTTATGAAAGTAAGAAATTGTGAGTATTTTCTAGTGCAAGAAGTGATAAGCTTAAGCCAGTCCACCTGATGCGTAGCACCGTCATTATTTCAAGCTGAGGACACACTAGATAGATAATATCACTTTTGTAGCAAGGACATCCCATTTTGTCAACTTAGTCTATAGATGCAAATGATCTCTTTGGAGTCAAGTGGACTCACTCTCAGGAACAGAGTTTGAGACAGAATAGGGAAATTTCATGTCCACTTAATCTGCTTTTCCAATCAAAACTGTAAATTCACTGAGAGAATGTATCTTGTCTCAGTTTCTCAGTTAAATAACAGTATAACCTCTTTTTAGTTTATTCTTTCTTCTCAGAAAGGTCCTAATAGCTTTCTCAAAGGCAGACCTCTCCTCCCCTCCGCCCCGCTCCCGTGTTTGCAGTCAGATATGGTTATACAGCCAGTACAGGAGCAGAGAAATATTTTGAGATTAAAAGTTACTAACATGCAAGTGTTTCTCAGAGCTATACCTGTCCTCATTTGATTAAAATTCTACAAAAGCTGTTACTTTGGTTGCATTAGTCAAATTTTTAAGGAATATTTTGGCATCCAACTATGTATTAAAGCAAAGCCTAGTGGAAAAGTATCCATGAAGCTTTAGGAGTGCTGGGAAAAAGAGGTTATCTACCGGTTACGAATTTATGTCTGAAGTGGCATACAGCGTATTTTTCCTTATGTTATTCGTACACCCCAATGACAGCGGCTTTCCATTTCTGTTACTTCCCAGGACCGTGGCTAGGGAGCACAGGAGTATTTCTCTCTGAAATGCGCCACATTCATTGGTGTCACTGTCAAGCAAAGTTATTGTGACTCAGGCACACGTGAAGACGGTTAGAATTGTCTTCTAAAGGCTGAGCCAGTGAGAATTTCTGACACCTCAGTTCCAGTCTTTAACCCATCTCGTTGCCTGCTTTAATTGTGGTTTTTGGTGAAATCCCTGAAGTTCTGAAATGTCTGGACCTGGCAATGTAAAAAGAAGACATTTATCCTGTTTCAGCGAGTAACATAAGCTGATTTCTTACATGATCATTTTATTTATGGCTTGCAATAACTTATCTTCAGTTGAGAGATTTTTTTAAGTTTTTCCTTGCTATTATGTAAGCTCCTCATTGGTTACCCAATAATCAACATATAGATTTTGTTATTTTTAACTATTCAGTAATAACTTTTAATGTGCCTCCTGATTTGTTCATTGATTTGTTTTGGTTTTAAATGATAAGTTAACTGTGCTATAAAGAGGCACGTTAGAAACAAGTACACAAATAAATCCTGACAATCTTAATCAAATTCTTCTGTAGTTTCATACCATGGGAAAATAGAAAAGAGAAAAAACATTATTTCCCTTAATTTTAAAGTGCTTTGGCAAATAGTAAATAGAACTGATGTGGCATCTTCCATGATTTCTCCTTGGAACTGAGTGAAGACCAACTACATTCTTAAATCTCCTGATAAAGAAGGCCTATTTACATAGTTTGACACATTATGAAAAAAAAAAAACTTGAATAATTTTAATTTTGTGTCATGGTATATCACTTACATTCACCTATTGTATGACTCTACACACAGAATTTCATCTAGCTATCTGATGTTCTGTAGTGAGTTCAACAATATGAGTTTGTATAAAGATGATTTTTCATTACATTATGCAGATTTGATCTCTATAACTTTTGATATCTAGCCTTTTCTCACCATCCAATTCATTATGGTCAGATTATCTCCTTATAATTTTTAAGTTATTTGTTTGTGAGTAAAAGAGATAAAATTCTCTGAGTGTTTCACAGTAGACCATTTTACAGTCCTCAAATATTTTTTATTGATTTTATACATAACATGTGGGGGTTTAAGTAAGAATGCTTTGTAGAACTAATGTAAATGTCTTGTAGAAGTGTATATGCAATTATTCCATAAACCATGACTTTTTTCTTAGCAATACCTGTCATTATATACTGTCTGACTAAACATAACACATGAAAATATACATTTGACTCCCACACCATGATGACATTTTTATCCTTCTAGTGAAGACTCAATTTTTCTCATTACTTTTATTTTCTGTCTTATTTTGGCCCATGAAATAGGAAAGTATTTTTAAGAAACTGTAATTAAGAAAGTATAAAGAGCTTATGTGTATAGTTGTTCCATATAAGTTCTCTAAATATACTTTCTTAATATTTTGTAAGCTATTCATAAAGCATTGATAACCTGTTACTTATTTTGCTGAGCATAAATATATCCTCTTCTATGCCATATAATTCTCTTTGTAATATAGTTCTGGTGTAAGACCAATTTACTGGCTCTTAAGATAACTATAAAACATCATAACAAGTATGAAATTAAATAGAATATTAACAACATCAGCTGTCTTATTTTACTCTGAGAAAAGTCAGAAAGTCACCAGCATAACCAAAAACTAATCTGTTCAACCACTCATATTTATCATTAGGTTTATTACTCAAATGATAGACATATTTATGAACACTGCTTTCATATTTTTAATAAAGGAAATGAGTGAGGTTGAAGAAGTAGGAGAAAATCAGAGATGAAAATGGGGCATAAAGTACCTAAAGTACTAAAAGGAGAAAACAGGTCTCTCTCACAACCGATACAGAGATTCCAAAGTGGTACTGGAGACTGCAGAGGGCTTGTAGCTCTACAGCTAAGTAACTGGCAATCCAGAAAACCTTTTTTTTTTTTTTTTTCCCCCAGAGCCAGAAGCATTTATCCAGGAGAGGCAAGAATAAAGGGTCAGCAATAGTTCAAATGCTGTTTCTGTTCCTCGAAGTGTGCTTCAGTTCTTTGCATCTGCTGTTGATGCTTGCTGAGAGTTTTTGTGTTAAGGTGAAAGCGCAAAGAGAAGGGACACAAGGCAGCTCTAGGGAAGGCAGAGAAGGCTTTGGAACAGGGAAGGGGAGAAGGACTGACAGTGAGAATAAGACTGAGATTTCATTTGACTTACCATAACAAACAACTTGTGATGATTAGCTATGAGATGAGGCAATTCCTCCCTCTCTCTCAGCTACAGAAAATCAGCCTAGCCTATGTAGATCACTATATATATGAGCTTAACAGGGAAATATTTCTTATTCCAGATAGGTTTCTCATTATTGTTCATCAAGAATATGGCACCCACTAGGCTTCAGGATCATGTTATAGATATTTAGACAAAGAAAAGAGGGAAAAGTAGATTTCTTGCAGAGATGTTTAAGTATATTGCTGATGGCAGCCGCTCACAAGCCTCTAAATGCATTTACCAGAGTTATCTATTTATTTAAATAAAGGCATAATTGTAGAATAGTGTCCTGGCCAGTCCAGATGTATTTCACTTTGGCAGTTAAATCATTCCAGTTGTGTCTCATTTTTCAGGTGGAAGCCATTTGACATCACAGGTTAGCAAACATCAAGAAGTATTTATTTTATCCTTGGGGAAGCAGAACACTGAGGAAAAAAGGTTCTGCTTAAAATACACAGTACATCTTTAGCACAGCTAAGCATTAAGCTATTCCCATACTAATGCTTTATTAGCACAAGGTCAACTTCTCTATTTTACCTGATCTGAAAATCTAGTTTATAAGTTTCTTATATTGCAGTCACGTTCCCAAGTTAGGATCTCTAGGAAGGATCAAATTCTATTGTGGCGGATTCTGGTTTAAAAAAAAAAAAAAAAAAAGAAGGTGGTGTTCTAGATTTGTGACAACAGACAGGTGCCAGAAGAGAAGGACAGCTGTGCTCATTGGGGGCATGAGGAGCATAAGGAAATTGTAAAATAAAAAAGTTCTGCATGGTAATCAGTAATCTCAGCTAACTATTTTTGTAGCTATTCTGGGGATTGTAATCCTTTAGGCAATTACCGTATTACATATTTCAACATGTACTACTGAATTTTAGGGAAAACAGCTAACAATATTTTGCCTTGCCAACATCTTTTTTTTGAAGATGTTTAGCTGGGAGAGAAAGATCATTTAAAAAAACATGTTGTTCTGGGATCATTAAATCTTTTAAAGCCAGACAGGGAGAAAACAAAGGCTCAGAGACTATTAATGCTTTGTGGCCTACTCAACAACATGTTCCATAATGAAATGCTAAATCAGTATAATTTTGTTTAATCTGCCTTGCTTTGTGGGCTTTTTTCCCCCCTCTTGATTTTCCTCTATCATACCAATAAACAGACTGGTTAAGTGTGGTGCTCAACTAAGAGTGCTGAATGACTTGGGAGGCAAATCTTATTTATAGATATACTTTATCCAAGTGCTTCAAATTCAGAATAAAGTAGCACTTTAATATTTGAGCTGGGGTTTGAGAGGTATGTAGGAAATATGAACACCCACTTGTACGAAAAGGGATTGCTGGTGATTACACTCTTAACATGCAAATCTCTTATGTAGATCTGAAAATACCATTTTGACTCTCTGCAACATTGCAACCATATCTTTTCATTCTTCTGATCTTTTTAAAACTGTAAAGCAATGTATAATTTTTGGAAAAAAGTTGAAACAATGCGATGGCAATTACATGCAGCAGTCCAATGGTTCTTCAGAGCACCTGGAGGTACCTTTCAGATGTTATATTTCTGCTTTCACTTTGTTGTTTCTAATAAAGATTATCTGATTATGAACAGGTAGAATGAATGAAATGTTGGTGAGAGACTGGGACAGCAATTAAAGAGGAGCCAAATGAAATCTCTCAGAAAATATTAATGACCTCCGATCTCCTAAAGGAGCAGCAGTGCTCTTTCAGAATAATGTGGGTGACAAACTTTCTGGAAAGCTTTTCTGTTATAGGAAGCTGGTGTGATCCAGATATTTTCCAAATTTGTTGTTCCTCTCTATCATAGTAATGCTTAGAAATATTCTCTCCTACCTAATCTTTCCTTCACCTGCTTCCTGATTTTGGTGGTACCTTTGGCCACGCATTCTGTGCCTCTGCTTTTGCTCCTGAGCGGGCCCTACAGACTGCTGCAGGCTCTCTCAACCTCGCCTGCCCACTGTTCCCCTGCCCCACAGGTACGCGACGTGGTGTTGGGGCTCTCACTTGGCAGACTCCCAGCTTTAGTGCGAGGCAGAAGCTAACGGGTCTTGCCGAGTTCAGGATTCAGAGAAACAGCTCGTTATTGCAAGAGGTAGTTGCTGCCAGTCGCTGCTGAGCTCAGGGGAGGAGAGGCTATGACATTCAGCTTCTCGGGGAGGAGAACTGTTGCTTCCCTCACTATCAATTTCTGGCAGCGTTGACTGATTTCAGATCTCAGTGGGAGCTGTAAGGCAGGAGTGCCTGCCTTTCAGTGTGCTGAGGTACTTCTCTGACTGGCCTCTGATAAAGCCTTCTGGGTGGATTTTTTCCCCTCTTGTCTCTATTTACGGCACCCAAGTAAAGATATGGCTGTCTTTAAGGGGAAAAAAAAGTCAGGGGCATAGGTAGCATGCTGGTATCTACTGCTGAGAACTAAGCAGTGGTCAGACCAAAAGATCACATATATATATACACTGCCAGATATAGGCAGCAACATGAAAGATAAGGTAAGAAATATACATGAATACAAATAATGTCAGGGAACAAACCTGCAACACCCATGCTACCACCCCTACTACTAGCTAAAAGGTGTGCTAATAAGAATCATCAGTTAAACACAGTGACTATAAGATGACCACCAAGATTAAACTAAGGTGTATGTTGGATTTCATCAGCTATGTCTCAAATGAATTTTACTTTATAGATAAGATATAAGCCTATGGTGGGTGGAGATGAAGTTCCCCTGACAAAAAAAGAAGTTTTTGTCTACAAAAAATATGCGTGGCTGACGACCAAATATCAGTATGTGATGATCTGGCAATTGCAGTAAGAGAAAGAAAGCATAAATTGTAGCCTGTCAGTCCATTCTCTGCGAATCCTCTGTGACTGTGGCTCTGCTGTGTACAATCACCCGCGGGCATTGCTATCGGCCTTGAGCCTCAGAGGAATAAGTAAATGAATAAGAAATATGCAGAACCTCAGTTAGCAAGGTAAATTCAAAGTAGCCAGAATACTTTCAGTGTAGTAAACAGAATCTTTTGGTGGAGTTATAAAATTACAAAATGTCGCAAATGCCAGTAGATTAAAACCAGCTTTGGCAAGTGCAAATGGAAAAGAGATGCACAGCACCTTGTAGGTAAAAACACACCTGGAAAGACTCCTTAATCTAGCTATTAGATTTATCAGGCTCTCTGGGTAATCATGTTCAAGAGAGGAAGCCTGAATGTGAAGAACCTGTTAACAGCATTCAGTTAGTTGAAGGTGGCTGGATAAACATTTCTGTTTATTCTCAAAAGTGCATTTTCTACCTATTCTTCAGGGAGAAGTGAGCCAGAGAATGGTTGTGACTAAACTCTATAAAGTGGTATTGGAAAAGACACAGTCCCAAAGCACCATGCTATTCTTCTGTACAATGAATCTTCATACTGTGAGGAATACTATTTCTTCTCAGGATTTGCAATATCAAATGTATTATGTCAGTATATGTCTCAATTATCCCATTAAGGGCATTACATAAAATATAATTGCTACTGTAGCATTTGAATGGCTAATTTTTTTTCTCTCATCTCTCTTAATTTTCACATGTAGTTTTCATCCCCAATTATTTTCAAGCACAGTAATTAGTGATCTGTTTCACTCATACCCACACCTCAAGAGTATAACAACGAGGCTGAACCCAGCATTTCTCTAAGCCTTGTAATGCTCAGACTCTTTGACTTCTAATAAACAGGTATCCTTGGACAATTACTTGCAGGGGGGCAATTTTTGTTCCTTTGATGAGGCACATCATCTCATAATGGAAGCAGTAACCAAAATATTTAGTTACGCACGGCATATGCACAGCAAAATGGAAACAGAGGTAAGGGAAGGAATCTCCCTCAAGGAGTGTTTTCACTGCTTCCGACCAATGATGGAGATTTTCCACTTGCTTTGTCACTGAACGTGCTTCTGGGTGCCAGGAAGACAGATCCTGTGCTAGACACCTGTTCTGGCATACCGGAAGATGCTGGCTGTGCCTCCTGTCATGCATGCAGCAACTGAGTAGCACAGAGTGATCTTTCAGATTGCCCATCCTCAGTGGGTTCTTGCCACTGGAGTCACCTGGTGGGATTTCACAGAAACATTGGACTTATTTTGTGTGAACTGCAGAAGTACGTGCAAAATGAACAATGTGGTTGATGAGCATGAGTAAATACTGGACAAATATAGAAAAAAATTCAAAAATGGCCAGGCAGAAAATGTTGGGCTATACTGGAGATAGCAATATTTTTCCTAGTCTCAGCTGGTACACACCATCTGCCAGGTCTACCATGCATTCATACCTGAGGCTTCTGTGCTTGCCATGGGGCTTGCTTGCCTTACTGTATAGTAGAGTCTAGTGCTCGTTAGTGGCTGCTTTTTGCTTTTGCTGCTTGCTGTACTGCTGTGCTGCTGATCATCGTACTGTGCTGTGCCTGGGAACATTTTGATAACAGTAATGGCAATGCATCTGGGCTGGCAGATGGCCAGGGCATCGCTGCTGTTTCTGTGCTGCTGTACTGGAACTCCAGTGTGAACTCACGTCAAAGGGACTGTGATCTCTGGATGAGTCCATACGAGAGCAGGGCACCCTGAAGTGTCTGTGGCCATAGATAAGCCTATGCCAGAACAGGTACATCTCGAAGCATCTCTGGTCATGGTTATGTCTGTACCACAGCAGGAATTGCTCTGAAGGGATTGTGGTCCAAGGATAAGTCCACCTTAGAGAATGTACACCCTGAAGTATCTGTGGCTGTGGATAAGTCCATGCTGCAGCAGATACACCTTGAAATATCAGTGGCTCTGCATGAGGTCATGCTAGAGCATCTCAAAGTGTGTGTCCACAGAAGAGACCATGATGGAGCAGGTACACCCCTGGGGGGACTGCAGCCACGGGTAAGGCCATATTGGAGCAGGTTCACTCCTGAAGGCACTGTGGCTGTGAGTAATGTCATGCTGGAGCAGATATATCTCTGAAGGCATTGTGGCCCATGGAGAAGGCCGCACTGGAAGAGGTGCACCTCAAAGCTGTGGCTGTGGATAAGTCTATGCCACAGCAGGAATACTCCTGGAGAGACACTCTGGATCATAGCTAAGGCTCCACTTGGAGCAGGTACACCCTTAAGGGACTGCAGTCTGTGGATAAGTCCTAGCCAGAGCAGGGGCAAGGGGAGGAGTTCACTGCAATGTTAAACCCCATGGTCTGGTCCAAAGGGACCAGGAATGGAGATTGTAATGGAAATACCTTTAAATTGTTGTAACCCTGGATTTGAGTTGCATGTTGTAGGAAGTACTGTAGCAGGACTCCTTGCTGCTAGCCAGACTAGGGTCAAAGGGAGGAGTTCTTTGCAATGTTAAACCTGATGGTCTCATCCAAAGGGACCAGGGATGGAGATTGTAATGGATATATCTTTAAGTTGTTGCAGCCCACGATTTGAGTGCCATGTTATAGGAATTACTTCCTTGCCCATGGCAGGGGGGGTTGGAACTAGATGATCTTTAAGGTCCCTTCCAACCCAAACCATTCTGTGATTCTATAATTCCACTATAGCAGGAACCATCTGAACCCATGGAGGGCAAGTCTTACAAGAAGCAGCGCAAGTGCAGCAGTGACCTGATCTGAGCTGGCTTTGGTGCCCAATAACGCCATGCAACACACCATCTCTCCTGTCCTGAGTGACCACCATAACAGATGGAGCCCAAAGTGATGGAACAAATGAACTCAGACATTTTTGGACATTTCTGGACATTTTATGGACATTTTACAAGAGTGGTCCATAGACTAAGGGAATGATACCTGTGTATTATATCAAAGGATGGGAAGGGGGGTGGTGATGGTTAATGAGGTTGTATTGAATAGTGTGATACCTGAGCATGATGTAAATCGTATGGAATAAGAGGGCTTTTCTGCTTCTCACCCCACCCCACTAGCGAGGAGGCTGGGGGTGCACAAGAAGTTGAGAGTGGACACAGCTGGGACAACTGACCCCAACTGACAAAAGAGATATTCCATACCACATGACATCATGCTCAGCATATAAATCTGAGGGAAGAAGAAGAAAGAGGGGGACATTCGGAGTGATGGCGTTTGTCACGTGATGAAACCATGCTTTACTGGGGATGGCTGAACACCTGCCTGCCTATGGGAAGTGGTGAATGAATTCCTTGTTTTGCTTTGCTTGTGTGCATGTCTCTTGTTTTACCTATTAAACTGTCTTTATCTCAACCCACAAGTTTTCTCACTTTTACTCTTCCAATTCTCTCCCCCACCCCTCCAGGGGCAAAGTGAACAAGTGTCTGTGTGGGGCTCAGTTGCTGGCTGGGGTTAAAGAATGACAACCACCTTCTGGTGTTTTCATTGCCTAGTGATGCTTAGCTGATCCTATGGCACCATCTCCACTTGTGCAGCTGGGCTACAAACTGGGTCAGGGAAAGAATCCAGATCACACAATCTATTCATTTATTTTATAGCATTTTTCAAACTAGAGTCATGCACTGATCCAGTTCATAATGTCACCACACATGAATGATGGTGACGGAATGCTGCAGCAAAAATAGGTATAAAGCATGGAGAAGATGAGTGGAAGGAAAAATCTCAAGCCAATATTGCTGCTGAAGACCTGTTCTCATGAAGCCATAGAATCATAGAATCATAGTTTGGGTTGGAAGGGACCTTTAAAGGTAATCTAGTCCAACTCCCCTGCAATGAACTGGGACATCTTTTACTAGATCGCGTTGCTCAGAGACCCATCCAACCTGACCTTGAGTGTTTCCAGGGATGGGGCATCTACTACCTCTCTGGGCAACCTGTTCCAGTGCTTCACCATCCTCACCATAAAAAATTTCTTACTTATATCTAGTCTAAATCTACCCTCTTTTAGTTTAAAACCATTACCCCTTGTCCTGTCACAACAGGCCCTACTAAAAAGCCTGTCCCTATCTTTCTTACAAGCCCCCTTTAGGTACTGGAAGGCTGCTATAAGGTTTCCCCGGAGCCTTCTCTTCTCCAGGCTGAACAATCCCAACTCTCTCAGTCTGTCCTCATAGGAGAGGTGCTCCAGCCCTCTGATCATTTTTGTGGCCCTCCTCTGGACTCACTCCAACAGGTCCATGTCTTTCTGAATTGAACCCTCCGGAACTGGCAATCAAGGGCATTTGATAGGATCACCAGCTAAGCAGAAACAATAGGAAACACTTTGGCCAGTATAAATACTTTCTGGTATAGAGACTGAAGTGCAGTGCCTAACCTTTTGTGCTCTTGAGCCCATTCATTGTAGATGCTGAGTGCCCTCAAGATAACTTCAAGTAGAGACCAGAAATGGCAATGCTTTAGATTGCCCCAAATTATTTAGGTGTGGGATAAAGGAAATTTTTTTTCACATACTTATTTCCTTTCCTGATGGTAATTGGTCTAGCTAGCTGTAGCATTTATTTTGTTACTGATCACTAATGATAACTTTCCAAGCTAGAAATTTATATTCTTATGTCTAATCCTTGCCAGTCAAGCCTCTGCTGAATCTGAAACTTCTTTGTTTCTGTCAGTGTGTTTGTTATTTGCACTCATTTGCTGGAAGTAGAGCACTGAAAGCTTGGGAGAACCCACCTGACAAACATAATTTGCTAAGCTTCTATGCCTAAAGATAGCTTAATTGGGCAGAATACTGCATTTGAAAGAAGGGAAAATTAGGGCAACAAAATGAACAACAATTACAAAAAAAAAGTCTTTGAAAAGATTGCTTTGGCAATTTGAAACCAATTCTGTTGATTAAAGAAAGAAAAAGAAAATTCTCAGAGAAAAGAAAAATAGAGGTTTTTTCCTACATTTGAAAAAAATCATTAGGCTCATCAAGTTTTGGTTTTTTTCTTTCTTTTTTTCTCATCTCTGCCTGGTTTGGGTC
This sequence comes from Grus americana, assembly GCF_028858705.1. Lineage (NCBI taxonomy): Eukaryota > Metazoa > Chordata > Aves > Gruiformes > Gruidae > Grus > Grus americana. Next base: position 42,956,289 of record NC_072854.1, read on the forward strand.
TTAATTAATAAAATTAATAAGCATAATTCTGAAGCAATCCTTTGTAAAATGTAATTGTATGATCTAGATCATGAAATAAACTTCATTTGTGTCAAACTGGAAAGCATTACCAGATTAATGCTGTTACAACACCTGGCTGTTTACTGTGGCAGTATGTACATATTGCATATAAAACAACTTACCATTATGAGTTGTTACTTGTGTGCTGGTTTTAGCTGGGATAGAGTTAATTTTCTCCATAGTAGCTAGTGTGGGGCTATGTTTTGGATTTGTGCTGAAAACAGTGCTGATGGTTTTGTTACTGTGTTATTGCTGAGCAGTGCTTACACAGAGTCGAGGCCTTCTGATTCTCTCCCCCACCCCAGCAGAGGGGAGTGAGCGAGCAGCTGCATGGTGCTCAGATGCCGGCTGGGGTTAAAGCACGACGGTCCTTTTTGGCACCCAACGTGGGGCTCGAATGGTTCAAGATAACAACAGATTTGACTGGAATGTACTAGATCAAATTTATAGTTGTTATTGCTGCTTAGCTATTGTTTGACTGGCTCCTGTGCTTTAAAGGAAGTATCTTCAAAAAGTTGTATCTTTGGGTTTGAGTTGCATGTTATAGGAACTACTACAGCAGAAAGCACCAGGGGAGACTGAAGGGTGACCCCTGGGGTTTTGGATCTGGGGATACAAAGGATCCGAGGCCCGCTATACTGCAACTGAAAAGGAGATATTGGCAGCATATGAACGAGTTCAAGCTGCTTCAGAAGTGGTTGGTAGCAGTTCCTCCTGGCTCCTCGACTGCTGGCGCTGGGCTGGATGTTCAAAGGGAGGGTCCCCTCTACACATCACGCAGCTGATGCTACATGGAGTAAGTGGGTTGCACTGATCACACAGCGGGCTTGAATAGGAAACCCCAATCACCCAGGGATTCTGGAAGTGATCATGGACTGGCCAGAAGGGAAAGATTTTGGAATGTCGCCAGAGGAGGAGGTGACACGTGCTGAAGAAGCCCCACTGTATAATAAACTACCAGAAAATGAGAAGCAATATGCCCTGTTCACTGATGGGTCCTGTTGCATCGTGGGAAAATATCAGAGGTGGAAGGCTGCTGAATGGAGTCCTACATGACAAGTCACAGAAGCTGCTAAAAGACAAGGTGAATCAAGTCAGTTTGGAGAGCTGAAAGCCACCCAGCTGGCTCGAGACATTGCTCAATGAGAGAAGTGGCCAATACTTTATCTCTGTATTGACTCATGGATGGTGGCAAAAGCCTCGTGGGGTAGTTTCACCAGTGGAAGTAGAACTGGCAGCGCAGAGGCCTTTGGTCAGCTGGGGTCAGCTGTCCCGGCTGTGTCCCATCCCAAATCCTTGTGCACCCCCAGCCTCCTCGCTGGTGGGGTGGTGTGAGAGGCAGAAAAGGCCTTGGCTCTGTGTCAGCACTGCTCAGCAACAACAACAACATCCCTATATAACAAAAATACCTCTATATTATCAACACTGTTTCCAGCACAAATCCAAAACATGGCCCCATACTAGCTACTATGAAGAAAATTAACTCTATCTCAGCTGAAACCAGGACATTAATCTTCCTTCTTTTGTCAACTTACCTCATGTTTAAATCTCAGATCACATTTATCACAATGATCCTAAAATAATTGTATTCAAAATGAGATCAAAATGAACAGATTATTCTGAAAATTGCCTTGCACTTTCAGCTATTCCGATTTCCCCTGCATTTCAAAAATTGTAAAAGTTTTTTTACAGGTCAGATGATGTAACTGAGAGTTCATACTTTCAATCCGCTCTATATAAGTCAATTAAATACTTTATAGTGAAATATAGTATTCTGGGGTTTTAGGTTGTGGTTTGGGTTTTGTCGTTTTGTTTTTTTTTTTTTTTCATAAAATCTCTGCAAATGTGTGCAGTCAAATGGTTCCAAACATCAGTAGAATGGGCTTCAGTTTTGCTTAGGGTAGTTTTTCACAGCTTGTTTTTTCTGAAGCTTTTCATATTGTATTCTCTGTATTCATTCACATGTTTCAGTGATCCTTGATATAATATAAGCCGTATAAGTTTGTGGTTGTTTGTTGATCTGTGGGAAGCTATTTAAGGTTGGAAGCATTTCTAGTTAATTTCTTTCTATCCATTGAGTCTAGCAAGAAAGTGAGTTTGTGACAGTTTTTACAATAGCTCCTTATCTAGCGGTCTATGTGCAGTGTAAAATAAAACTTGGTTGCAAAGCTTTTGGATAAAGATATTTTGCGATTCATAGGTGAGACAAAAATCATGTTCTTCATTTATGTCTTTTCTGTAAATAGTAGTTCCTATAGTTAACATTTAATTGTGTGATTATAAAGATATTTTTATTTTGTTTTGTTTTAATTATGCTCTGCTTTTTGGTAGCTAGTAAGTGTGCTGGAGATCCCATAGCAACCAACAGTTTATTTTAAAATGTGTACCTGTGTTGTAACAACTTAGGGCCAAAGATTCAAAATTGTGCCACCTGGACTATATTCCTACTTCTTTTTCTGAGATAACATAAGTTTGCACAATAATATTTGTGTTGCATTGTTCCCAGCCCTTCTACGACAGAAGAGGTTAAAACTCACCGAAACATTTTGCCGCTTACACAGAAAACACAGAGGTCGGTATATGTGAGAGCCAAAGGCATTTGCTGTGCATCCACCTGTGCAGGTGGGGCTTTGCCTATTCCTTACATGTCCAGATCACACTTCAGGATACCACCCCTCAGTTGAGCAAACCTAAGATACTGCAAATACAGAGGTCACTTTTTGAGAAGTGACAGTAAAATGATTTGGTTTATTGTTAGTATTTTTTTATCTTCAGAATTTAATCTCCTGAAAGAAAACGTGATTACAGATATATGCAATCCTTACTGACTACTTCCTCCTGAAAGTAGTTATACTGAAGCTAATGGGAATATTTGCCATTATTTGCCAGAAGTTAATCATATACATGAGTCTTTTGAAGGCTGCAGTGTTAGAGTGACTTGAACTAGCTTTGCCTTTTGCTTTTGTCAGTGTATTGGGTTTACATGGCCAGGTTTTGGTTTAGGGCTACAGGGGTGGCTTCTGTGAGAAGCTGCTAGAAGCTCCCCCTGTGTCTGATAGAGCCAATGCCAGCCGGCTCCAAGACGGGCCCGCCGCTGGCCAAGGCCAAGCCCATCAGTGACAGTGGTAGCGCCTCTGTGATAACATAGTTAAGAAGAAAAAAAACAACCTAGGGAGCTTTTGCAGCTGAAGAGAGGAGTTAGAAGATGTGAGAAACTCTGCAGACACCAAGGTCAGTGCAGAAGGAGGGGGAGGAGGAGCTCCAGGCGCCGGAGCAGAGATCCCCCTGCAGCCCCTGGTGAAGACCATGGTGAGGCAGGCTGTCCCCCTGCAGCCCATGGAGGAAGGATGAGGGGGTGTAGAGATTCCACCTGCAGCCCGTGGAGGACCCCACGCCGGAGCAGGTGGAGGCACCTGAAGGAGGCTGCGGCCCGTGGGAAGCCCACGTTGGAGCAAGCTCCTGGCAGTACCTGTGGCTCTGTGGAGAGAGGAGCCCACGCTGGAGCAGGTTTGCTGGCAGGACTTGTGACCCCGTGGGGGACCCACACTGGAGCAGTTTGTTCCTGAAGGTCTGCACCCCGTGGGAGAGGCCCACGCTGGAGCAGTTTGTGAAGAACTGTAGCCCGTGGGAAGGACTCACGTTGGAGAAGTTTGTGGAGGACTGTCTCCCATGAGAGGGACACCACACTGGAGCAGGGGAAGAATATGAGGAGTCCTTCCCATGAGGAAGGAGGAAGTGGTGGCAGAAACAATGTGTGATGAACTGACTGCAACCCCCATTCCCCATCCCCCTGTGCCACTGAGGGGGGGTGGAGGTAGAGAAGTTGGGAGTGAAGTTGAGCCCAGGAAGGTGGGAGGGGTGGGGGGAGGTGTTTTAAGAGTTGATTTCATTTCTCATTGCTCTACTCTGTTTTGCTTAGTAATAAATTAGATGAATTCCCTCTCTAAGTTTGGTCTGTTTTGCTCGTGACGATAATTAGTGAGTGATCTCTCCCTGTCCTTATCTTGACCCACAAGCATTTCGTTATGCCTTTTCTCCCCTGTCTAGTGAAGGAGGGGAGTGATAGAGTGGCTGTTGTGGGCACCTGGCCTCCAGCCAGGGACAGCCCACCACAATCAGGTAATAAATAAGAAAAAAAAAATCACGGGAAGATACTTTAAGTTATTAACATTTAAAAGCATTTCAGACATTCTTGTTCAGACGAACAAGACCAAATGAAGACTAGTTTATGAATCAACATATCTAAAAATAAAATATAAATCAATTAAAAAAGCTATCATGGGAATTTCAAAGCTTGCAAGACGTTAAATAATGTTTTCTTTTCTTGGTTTAGACCACTGGGAGATAGAGTTTGAAGACCATATATCTGGATTTTTTTAATTTTTTAATCTTTCAGACAGATCTTCAGATTTTGGCAGAAATCCTATTGGGAATAGCCTATGATCAACAAGGAAGTAGTCTGTAGCATTGAAATATCCAACCTAATATTGTCTTAACTTTCCAGCTATTTCTGAATTAATGCAGACTGTTAACAATAAATGGTCACAGGTCCTGGTTCTCATGGGCAACTTCTGCCACTCCAGTATTGACTGCAAGGGCAACCAAGCAAGGCACAAGCAATCCAGGAGTTTGTGGAGTGTACTGATGACAACTTCCTGACAAAGGTGATTGAGGAGCTGACAAAAGGGAGAAGTTTTACCAAGCCTCATACTTGCAGACAGGTAAGGGCTGGTCATGGAGGTGAAAACTGGAGTAAAGCCTGAAAGCTTAGCTGCAGTAACCATGAGATTGGTGGAGTTCAGGATCCCGAGAAGAACAAGATAAATATCAGTATTGCAATCCTGCATTTCAGGAGAGCAGTCTTTGGCCTCTTCAGAGACCTATTTGGAAGAATCCTCTGGGAGATGGCCCTTGAGAGAACAGGTCTCCAGGAGAACTGGTTGATTTTAAAGGATTGCCTCCTCCAAGCCGACGAACAAGCCATCCCAATGTGCACGAGTAAAGATAAGGTGGCAGGAGGCCTGCACAGATGAACAAGGAGTTCCTGACAAGACTCAAACCAAGAAAAAAGGAAGCAAACAAGAAGTGGAAGCAGAGGCATGTGCTCCAGGAAGGGTCTAGAGATACAATCTGAGCATGCAGGGATGGGGTTAGGAAAGCCAAAGCCCATTTGGATCTATATCTGGCAGGGGACTTGAAGGACTACAAGAAGGGCTTCTACAAGTATTTCAGAAGCAAAAGGAAAACTAGAGTAAATGTGGACCCATTGCTAAATGGGACAGGAGACTTGGTGACAAAGAACATGGAAAAGCCAAGGTAGCCAATGTCTTCTTTGGCTTGGTCTTTACTGGTAACCCTTCCTTCCTCAGTCCCAAATTTTGGAGAGCAAAGACTTATCATTGGTGGAGGAGAATCAGGTTAGGGAGTACTTACTCTGGAATTGCACAGCTACATTGGACCTGACGGGATGTACCCAGCAATGCTAAAGAAGCTAGCTGATATTATTGTGAGGCCACTCTTGATTATCTTTTAAAGGCCATGGAGACTGGGAGAGGCTCCTGAAGACTGGAAGAAAGAAAATACCATTCCTATTGTCCAGACAGGCAAGAAAGACCTGGGGAACTACAGATTGATCAGTCTTACCTTTATCCCTGGGAAGGAGATGGAGCAAATTATCCTGGAAACCATTTCCAAACATATGAATGACAAAAATGTAATCAGAAGTCAGCATGGATTTATGAAGTACAAATCATGCTTGACCAATCTGATAGCCTCCTACAATGAGGTGACTGGTCTGGTGGATGATAGGACAGCAATGGAAGTTGTTTATCTTGACTTTCAGCTAAGACTTTCAACATAATGTCCTTAAAGACACACTGATGAAGTACTGATTTAGATAAAACAATGAGGTGGATTGGAAACTAGGTAAACTGCTGGGCTCAAAGAATTGTGATCAACAGCATGAAGTCCAGCTGGGGGCCAGGGTCAATACATCTTCATTAATGATCAGGATGATGGGACAGAGTGCACCCTCAACCAGTTTGAAAATGACACAAAACTGCAAGGAGTGGCTGATATGCCAGATAGTTGTGCTGCCATTCAGAGGGACCTTGACAGGCTGGAGAAATGGGCTGTCAGGGAGGTCATGAAGTTCAACAGAGGGGAATGGAAAATCCTGCACCTGGGGAGGAACAACCCCACGCACCAGTACAGCTGAACGGCTGGAAAGCAGCTTTGCAGAAAAAGACTCTAGGGTCCTGATGGTCAACAAGGTGAGCATGAGACATGACAGCGTGCCGTTATGGCAAAGAGGACTAACGGTGTTCTGGGCCACATTAGGAAGAGCAATGCCAGCAGGTCAAGAGAGCTGATCCTTCTCCATTAACTCAGCACTGGTGTGGCAACATCTGGAGTGTTAGGTCCAGTTCTGGGCTCTCCATTACAGGAAAGATATGGGCTGACTAGAGTGAATCCAGTGAATGTCCACATAGATAATTAAAGGACTTAAGCAACATTCACATGATGAGAGGCTGAGTGAGCTGGGACTCCATCCTGGTGAAGACAAGGCTCAGAAGGATCTTACTGATGTGTATAAATACCTGATGGGGGGGGGAGGAAGGGGAGGGGAGAAGTTATATATAAAAAAATTAATTCTATCGAAACACAAGAAAACACTTTCTCCATGTGAAGGTGGTCAGACACTGGAACAGGTTGCCTGGAGAAGTTGTGGAGTCTCCATCCGTGGAGGTATTCAAAACATGACTGACTAAGGTTGAGGGCAGCCTGTCCTAGGTAATCCTGCTTGAGCAGAAGGGTTGGATTAGGTGATTACCAGAGGTCCATTCACACTTCAACTATTCTGTGATTCTGTAATTATGCATATAACTCAGTGTGGGGATCCAAAAGTAAGAGTGTTGCTCAAGTAAAAGAAAATTATTCTGGAAAGGAACTAGGGATTGAAATATAACTTAAATTATAATTGAAATAAAAAAAATAAATTATTATCCAATTGAAAATATTTCTCACCAACTTGAAAAGGGGATTTTCAGGAATTTGAATTTTTCAAGATCTGTAACATACACAGAAACAGATTATTTCCAATCTATCTTGCAATGGTTGAATTTCTTGCTGATCATTTAAGTAAAATTGAATTACTGAATGAAAATGAGTATCAGAAAATATGGCTGGTCTGAAAGATGCATTTTTAATTTTTCTTAGTGTGATGAAGAAGAAAATAAATGACACATAAAATTCTCAAAAGGTGTTATTTCGCACTGCTGGTGTAATCAGCAAAACCTTAAAAGCATGACTCAGATTTGGGGCAAAAGTTTGTTTGTGTAGCAAAGTGTCTTCTTAAGACCTAGTGTATAAAGGTTTTCATATATTTTATTGAGATGGAAAGATACAGATCTGCAAGTGATTTAAGACATTTGATCACTTTACATTCACAAAGAATTCATGAAGAAATAATTTGCTATATGTCAAATTTACAGAAAATCTTTGGCATTTCTTGGATCACTGACCATGCACAGAACATGGGGGAATCCAGATCTCTGATGGGCTTTCTATATATTCCAGTCTTCTATGACATTTGAGGAGTCCTTGTGACCTTAAGGCTTCTGTGATACCCATGTCATGGCTTCAGGATGACTGGAAGACTGAGGAAGGATAATGGAAGAATCCATATTCAGATACATCATGAGCTACCGTTATTGCGAAGTCCTGCTGGGGAGCTGAGCTGTCTTTCTGAGCAGCGATAACTCAGAAGTATCTTTGGTGTAAACTCCATATTCCCCTCTTGTTCCCGCATTTAAGCAGAGATATGTTCAACACCTGTGCTGCTTCTTCAAGCGTCCTGTTGCTTTCCAGACCTCTGTTGTCACAAATTGCATGCTTAGGAAATGTTCGTGTTTTCCATACAAAAGTACAGTCCATGCTATTGGTGCATACTTAAAGTGACACAGTCTGAATAATTTGACCACAAATCATTCTTTTCCAGATGACCTCTTCTGATTCAGTGGGAAGAAAGTGCAACAGTTGCTTATTGATGAGCTTATGAAAATTTGGTGTTCTTTGTATGTGTATACTTCCTGCAGATTATTCAAACAGTGCTGAGGAAACAGCATTACTAGCAATTATGTTGGCTTTTTCTATGCCATTGATCATAAATACTTGATTTTTTCATAAACATTAAATAACTTTTTATCTAGCAATCTCATTTTAATGATATTTACCCTATTTTCAAGGTAAAAAAAAGACATGAAAGAGATTTTGAAAAAGCAAAGAAAAGCCTGTTTGAAAATTAGACAACTGAGACGATTTTTCAAAACACTTAGCTATATGCAATATTTGTATGTTAAAAAAAACCCACCTCTAAATGGCTTCTGTATTAGTAGCATTTACCAGTTCTGAAAATTAGACCTCACACTGTTAAACAACCTAGAAAACAAGGAAAACAATATCAATAAATAACTGTGTGTATTAGGTCTGGCTGAGGTGGAGTTAATTCTCCCCACAGCCGCCCTCACAGTGCTGTGCTGTGTATGGGTGGCTGGCAAGGTGTTGGTAACACACCAGGGTTTGGGCTGCTGCTGAGCAGTGCCGGCACAGCACCAAGGCTGTCTCTCCAACATTCCAGCCCCCCAACAGCAGGCTGGGGGTGGGCAAGATCTTGGGAGGGGACACAGCCAGGACAGCTGACCCAAACTGACCAAAGGGATGTTCCATACCATATGACGTCTGCTCAGCAATAAGAAACTGAGAGATAGGGGGAGGAACAGGGCAGGGGCATTCTTTTTTTTTTTTTTTTTTACGTTTATCTTCCAGAGTAAGGAGTATGCGTACTGAAGCCCTGCTTCCCAGGAAGTGGCTGGACTTCGCTGGTGGTGGGAAGTAGAGAATAATCTTTTGCTTTTTGCTTTGCTTCCGGGCTCGACCTTTTGCTTTAGCTACATTAAACTGCCTTTATCTTGACCCACGAGTTTGGGGTTGGTTTTTCCATCTTATTTTCTCCCCTCCCTGCCTTGCTGAGGAGGGGAGTGATAGAGCAGCTTGGTGGACACCTGGCATCCAGCCGAGGTTAAACCACCACACTGTGAAAGGTACCATTTAAGAGGCTTGTATGGAAATGGGTTACCATGGAAAAATCAAGGATAGAGTCAAATTCACGGATAGAAATCAAATTAATTCTTCTCATGAGACCTCCTGTTCTTTGCCTGAAATTACCTATAATATTCTATAAAATATTTTCTGCAGTAGGTAAAGAAAAACTCCTACAAACAAATAAAGTTCAATTAAGAAATGGATCACTAAGTTTTCTAATTCATATGTTACAGGTCCCTAAAGTTCATTCAGCTGCAACTAAATTGAATCCTAGAAGTTCTATCTGACTACAGCATAACCTACCATTTTAAGTCATGAATTCCTGAAGGGCATTTTCTATTGGGCTGTTTTTCTTATTCTGTCTGAACACTGGCATGAGTTTCTCTAATATTAAAACACTTATTAAAATGTCATTTGTCATTCATCTCAATTTTTTTTTAAGGCACTTGGATATTTTCTCTAGTGCATCTGATTTAAAGATGTTTATTCCAAAAAGCCATTAGCATAAGTCTTGGTTACTAATGGGCTGGAAACTCTACTTCATCATCTCATGTTTTACAAGACTATCAGCTAGCTTCTTTTTAAGTACATGTTAGAAACATTTATTAGATTTTTAAAATTATTTAATTTATTTTTTATTGATAACTTGTGGAGTGTTTTATTCTTAGTAGTCTTTAAAAAAATCTATGTTTTTACTGACAGTTGTAACAATTATGAGGAGTTTTTTAGTTTTAACTTCATATATCCATTTTCTATTTTTCATAATATTTAAATATTTTCAAAGTAAAATAAATTGTCTAATAACTATGTTAGTGGAAAAAATCTGCTTTCTACATGAATCATAGTAGCTTTAGCCAATGTTGTGTCTTTGCTTGAACACGGAACTGTATTTTTTTAACTTTCTACCTAGCCCTTTGTAAAGATTTCCTTGTTTTCAGTCAAACTTTTTAGTCTTTTGTTTGTTTTCTTCCCAATAGCTCTCCTCAGCACTGGGAAATTATTCTCTTTGAAACATCACAAATATTATTGGTTGGAGCTTTCCTCTGTTTGCCTATATATACTTCACAAAATATCAGTTTCAAATACAATAATTCAATCTTTATTAATGAAAATGAAATCCAAAGTATGCTGTGGTGGGTTGACCCTGGCTGGGGGCCAGGTGCCCACCAGAGCCGCTCTCTCACTCCCCTCGTTCACTAAACAGGGGAGAAAAGGCATAACGAAATGCTTGTAGGTCGAGATAAGGACAGGGAGAGATCACTCACTAATTATCGTCAGGAGCAAAACAGACCAAACTTAGAGAGGGAATTCATCTAATTTATTACTGAGGAAAACAGAGTAGAGGAATGAGAAATAAAATCAACTCTTAAAACACCTCCCCCCACCCCTCCCATCTTCCCGGGCTCAGCTTCACTCCCGGCTTCAACCTTCCCCCCCTCAGCGGCACAGGGGGACGGGGAGTGGGGGTTACGGTCAGTTCATCTCACGGTGTTTCTGCCGCCTCTTCATCCTCATGGGGAGGACTCCTCATATTCTTCCCCTGCTCCAGCATGGAGTCCCTCTCACGGGAGACAGTCCTTCACGAACTTCTCCAACATGAGTCTCTCCCACGGGCTACAGTTCTTCACGAACTGCTCCAGCGTGGGTCCCTTCCACGGGGTGTGGACCTTCAGGAGCAAACCTCACAGAAGCCACCCCTGTAGCCCTCTGCTACCAAAACCTTGCCACGCAAACCCAACACATATGCTTACTAAATCTTGGGTACAAAGTGTACAACAATTTTTATTTTAAAAAAATCTGCATTTTTAATTTTTAGCTACTCTAATATTTTATTACTAGCCTGTGTTGCAATTTCAGATTATCTGTTAGATAATTCCCCCTTATTTTTTTTCCCACATTCAAGACTGCTGCGCCAGATATAAGCCTTACTATTCTCTCATTTGGTCTGTTGATTTATAGCAAGCATTGATGAAAGACCCTTCTAAATCTTGTGGTCTTTTTGTCCCTTTCATCATTTTATTGTTCTTAAAAATGCTATAGAAGATTTCAATCTTCTAACCATATAAAATGTTTCACCAATTTTCAGTTATGGTATTTACAGCAATTTACTTATCATTAATTTGTGTTTCTGCTGCTTGCACCTTTCTTTGGCTCTAAGCACAAATGAAAATTTCAATTAGGGGTAATTTTGTAACCTCCTTCCTCTCTCTGTCTCATTTATTATTGTAGCTCACCTCCAACTATGAATATTGGACCTTCTAACTCAAGCTGTTTCTTCAGTGTGGTCCTCTCCTGCTCTGTAGGCCCATTTGCAACAAAACCAAAATCTTCAGCTTCCCAGCATTAACACAATAGGGTGAAAGGACCTTTAGAGTGCAATTGTCCCACCCTAAATGTGATGTATAAGACAAGGAGATAAATCATATTTTAGAAATGCCCATATTTCTATTAACTGCTAAGATATTGCAAGCCAAGAAGCATACATTGGTGTCTTCCTTCTAAGTGAATAAATTCAGACATCTTGAACTTCATCTTTGAAGATGAACTTTGCTTCTTTCATTTTACTCCTGTGCATTTTGCCTGAACAGCAGAGATATCAAAAGCTATGAACTTCTGGGACTTTGCAAGTTAGGATTTAGGTCTTTAGAATCTAAACATTTTTGAATTTGTATTTTCAAAAATGATTGTTTCTGTGAAATGGACAGAAATTTCCAGGAAAACAGAGCAGAGCTTAATTTTAATTGAGCAAAATAATTAGATGATCTGATATTTATCATATTTAATGATGGTATTCTTTAATAGCCAACAATAGTAATAATAAAACAACAGTTATGAAGAAAATCTAGTTTGTTCTTCTGTAATTCTTAGAACAAGTATTTGCATAAGTTATATGTTGCAAATACAGTTATAATTTAAGTAAGGAACACAGAAAACCTTGGAATTACACTATTTAAACCTGCTTATCATCAGCTTTCTGAAAAATAGGAATGAAAAGTTAAGTTTAGAGGTAGAAGACATGCCTCCTGGAAATTGCATCCCAGCAGGGGCTTGTTTTTAACAGTCTATCCCCACAAATTTCAGTTTTCAATATGGTATGGATGTGCTCCTACACTCAGAGCATCATGCTCTCATAAGAATTGGTATGTTCAGTTTTAGGTTATTGGTTGCATAACTAAATATTTTTTTAAATTGTATAATATATAATATTACATTTTAACCTATTGATTACTGACAGATTTGCTCAAGTTATTATGCCAAACATGAGCTTATATAATTGAAAACTGTATCAAGCACAAAATATAGAGATTAATTTGTCTTTTATTTTTGGATAAAAAGGTTAAAAGTGTAGTGTCAAATCCAAGGGAGTTATTAGGAAATTCTGCTGGGAATTTGACACAAAGTGTTAACAAATCTAGCAGCAAGTGTCACAGTATCTTGCACTTAAGGATTGGGGATATTATATTTCTATGCCATCCATACATTCTTTCAAGTATCAACTAACCTGGCTTCACAATGGCACTTTTATATATACAACACCATTTGATATGCATATTTTCAGTGTGCTAGGTTAATCAGTACCCAAACCTCCAGCCTCTGTTCCTGTTCATTGTTTGTGCCTTCAGTCACTCCTTGTGTTCACCTGCAGGGCAATTTGTGTGGGTGTGCACTAGGACAGGGAACTGCTCCTGCTGGAAAAAGTTTTTCTTTTGCTGGGTTCCTTTTTAAATGCATTAGTTACCCATTTTGGTTCACCATGTGACTTCATAAATACTTAAGACTAGTACAGAGGTGGAAATGAGTGTTGTCACAGGATGGTGTGGTAGACAGCAAAAGGGAGTGTGAGAGAGATGCTGGAAGAATGAATGGGGAAAGAAAAGGAAGAGAAAACAAATGCATGCAAATAGATGAATCTTAAATGAAATTAAAACACCAATCACAACCCTGCATCTAACTTCTTAAGTGCCTCACTTTTTGATTTTAAAAGTCCCTTTGTGCGTAAAGGTGGCAGAGATGTAGGGCCAGGGGACAGCAGTGTCCTGACAGCTGCCCTCAGGGACAGACAATGGTTACAGAACGTGCCTCAAGACACAATACAAACCACAAAAATGCACCTCTGGAGCAGACCCTAGCAATCTTTTTCACCCACTGTGCCCCTCCCCCTCCCCCTTGCTTCCCCAGCCATAGGCTATGGGGAAGGAGTCAGACAGACAATCTCTCTGAAGAAGGTAAGAATTAGAGACCGAGGCACAAAGGGAACCTTGTGGTTGGTGTCTACTACAGGCCACCTGATCAAGGGTGACGAAGCCTTCATGCTCCAGCTGCAGGAAACATTGTGCTTGCAGGCTCTCTTCCTGCTGAGGGAGTAAATCCACCCTGACATCTACTGAAAGAGTAGCACGGCGAGCTGTAGGCAATCCAGGAGACTCCTGGAATGCATTGAGAATAATTTCTTAAGCTAGGTATTAGACAGCCCTACCAGAGGGGATGCAATACTGGACCTGTTGGTCACCAAAACAAGTGAGCTAATCTGTGATGTCAGGATTGGAGGGAGCCTAGGCTGCAGTGATCATGCACTGGTGGAGTTCAGAGTCCTGAAGGATATGAGTCAGGCGAAGAGTAAAGTCAGGACCCTGAATTTTAGGAGAGCAAATTTCCAGCTCTTCCAGGAGTTAGTCAATAGGACACCCTGTGAAACTGCTCTCAGGGACAAGGGAGCAGAACAGCTGGCAGATCTTTAAGGATGCTTTCCATAGCGTGGAAGAGTTCTCAGTCTCCAGGCGTAAGAAATCAGGAAAGGAAGGGAAGAGACCAGCATGGCTGAGTTGAGACCTGCTGGTCAAACTAAAATGCAAGAATGAAATGCACAGGCAGTGGAAGCAGGGACAGGTATCCTGGGAGGAGTATAGGGACACTACCTGGTTGTGTAGGGATGAGGTCAGGAAGGTCAAGGCACATCTGGAGCTGAACTTGGCAAGGGATGCAAAGAATAATAAGGGCTTTTACAGTTGTGTCAGCCAGAAAAGGAAGGTCAAAGAAAGCGTACCCTCCCTAATGAGCAAGACTGGCAAACTGGTGACAATGGACAAGGAGAAGGCTGAGGTACTCAACAAATTTTTTGCCTCAGTCTTCACTGGCAGCCTCTCTTCCCACATCTCTCAAGTGGATGGACTGCAAGGTGGACACCGGCGGAGAAAAGTCCCTCCCACTGTAAAAGATCAGGTTCATGACCACTTGAGGAACCTGAACATACATAAGTCTATGGGACCTGATGAGATGCATCCCAGAGTCCTGAGGGAATTGGCTGATGCAGTTGCCAAGCTACTCTTCATGATATTTGAAAAGTCATGGCAGTCAGGTGAAGTCCCTGGTGAGTGGAAAAAGGTAAAAATTGCACCCATTTTTAAAAAGGGTAAAAAGGAGGACCCTGGAGCTACCCACCTGTTAGCCTCATCTCTGTACCTGGAAAGATCATGAAACAGATCCTACTAGAAACTATGCTAAAGCACATGGAGGACAGGGACATGATTCAAGACAGCCATCATGGCTTCACAAAGGGCAAGTCCTGCCTGACCAACCTAGTGGCCTTCTGCGATGGAGTGACTACATCAGTGGACAAGGGAAGAGCTATGGATATCATCTATCTGGACTTCTATAAAGCCTTGGACATGGTCCCCCACAACATCCTTCTCTCTGGATTTGAGATATATGGATTTGATGGGTTGACTGTTCAATGGATGAGGAATTGGTTGGATGGTCACATCCAGAGGGTAGTGGTCAAGAACTCAATGTCCATATGGAGTCCATATGATGACAAGTGGTGTCCCTCAGGGGTCCGTATTTGGACCAGTACTGTTTAATATCATCATCAGTGACATATACAGTGGGATCAAGTGCACCCTCAGCAAGTTTGCAGGTGATACCAAGCTGAGTGGTGCAGTTGACACATCTGAGGTACAGGATTCCATCCAGAGGGACCTGGACAAGCTCAAGAAGTGGGCCCTTGTGAACCTCATGAGGTTCAAGAAGACCAAGTGCAAAGTCCTGCACATGGGTTGGGATGACTCACAGTATCAATACAGGCTGGGGGATGAAGGAATTGAGAGCAGCCCTGAGTAGAAGGACTCGGGGGTACTGGTGGATGAAAAGCTGGACATGAGCCAGCAATGTGTGTTTGCAGTCCAGAAGGCCAAGATTCTGCCCCTCTACTCTGCTCTCGTGAGACTCCACCTGGAGTACTGCATTCAGCTCTGGAACCCTCAGCACAGGAAAGACATGGACCTGTTGGAGTGGGTCCAGAGGAGGGCCACAAAAATGATTAGAGGGTGGAACACTTTTCCTATGAAGAAAGGCTGAGAGATTTGGGGTTGTTCAGCCTGGAGAAGAGAAGACCCCAGGGAGAACTTATTGCAGCCTTTCAGTATTTAAAGGGGACTTATCATTATGAAAGACAGTGACAAGCATTTTAGCAGGGCCTGCTGCAGTAGGACAAAGGGTAATGGTTTTAAACTAAAAGAGGGTAGATTTAGACTAGATATAAGGAAGAAATTTTTTTATGATGGGGGTGACGAAGCACTAGAACAGGTTGCCCAGAGAGGTGGTAGAATCCCCATCCCTGGAAACACTCAAGGTCAGGTTGGATGGGGCTCTGAGCAACCTGATCTAGTAGAAGATGTCCCTGCTTATTGCAGGGGGGTTTGACTAGATTATTTTTAAAGGTCTCTTCCAACCCAAACTATTCTATGATTCTATGAATTTCAGTGATGCCTAAATGATGTTTTGCACAGCTGAAATATTTCTGCATGATGTTCTCCACTCCTTCCTCTTCCCAAAATCTGTGGATAGAGAAATCATGAATATATGTGTCTGAAGCCTCCTGGATAAAAGATATCTGGTCCTTACATTCCTGTGTGCAAACTCAGTCTATTAGGTAGTGTACAGGTAAGGAGTGGTAGCACTGTCCCCTGCTTCCATGACCAGACTTTAAATTAAAATACTTTTTTTTAAAAAATCCATTTTTATTTGCATCATTACAAGATGTATAATCTGTGAAGTCAGAAAGAACTTCTTCCAAAAAAAAATGTAAACAAAAAAAGAAAATAAAATCCTAATGATTTTGAAGGCAGAAATGTTTGAAACCTGCTGCTAGAGTGTTTGTTTTGAAGAATACCGTATGCAAGTGTACATATGCATGCATATGTAGGAGATGACTATTTGCCTGTGTGTTAGGAGGTAAAGTATTGCTAAAGCTTTGTGTGCTTCATAATTCAGTCGTCAGAGTATACAATTTATACATGAGACACTCATTTCATCCTTGCCTCTTGCATTTCATTTCCTGAGGCTTCAATGAATGTAGAAACGAGAAAACTGCTGAACTGCCAGGGGCTGTAATCATGTCAGTTTTTATAAGCAAAGTAAGGTTGGGGTTGTTCGGTGCTGGCTGGAAGAACTTCAAGGAGAAAAAATGGCAGTAGAGCATGTTCATATATTGTACCTAAAGCTACCAGTACTATTTCTTTTTGTAGATATTTCTGCCATATCTCATATTTATAACTTTAGATTTTTTTTTTCTTTTTTTTATAAAATTAAAGGCAAGCAATAGCCAGGCAAGATTAATTCATGGGATTTATTCATGTAAAATCCATGGTAAGATAAACATTGCTTTCTTTCTTTCACATGACTCAGGTAATACTTTCCTTAATGATTAAATAATGTATGAAACAGTACTAAATGTATATGTGTTTGAGATTAAACTTAAATTCTTAGTGTAAATTTCAGCTTTATACTAATTTATGTACAGCTACTATGTATAACCTCTCTATTGACTTTCTCTGGTAGGATTTATTATTCCTTTTACATAAAGGGAAATCAAATTTGAAAGTAGTGTCTTAAAATTGTCATTTGGCTAGTAGTAGTCAGGGATAGAAAGTAGGAGAGAAATGCCCTGGAAACTCTTTTCTGGATAAAAAGAAGTGTAGTCCTCCAGCCTCATGCCCTTTCAGATGTACAGATTGCAGAGGCGTGTGTAGGGAAGTGCCTGGGACACTGCTTGCAAAGCAGTATGTGCATTTGCATGTTCAGAGACACAGATTCATTCATATCTCCTGGACACTGCTCAAGATGTCCAAGGCAGCACAAAATCCAACAGAAGGCAGACTGGGCGCTATAGTATTTTAAATAACAACAGTATTACAGTGCTAATTAGGACTGGAAAGTCACAAATGAGGCTTAATGCCTGTCTATCTGGTTACCAGCTCTCTTTGGTACCTATCAGGGACAGACTTTTTAGTAGGGTCTGTTGCGATAGGACAAGGGTTAATGGTTTTAAACTAAAAGAGGGTAGATACAGATGAGATATAAGGAAGACTTTTTTTTTATGATGAGAGTGGTGAAACACTGGAACAGGCTGCCCAGAGAGATGGTAGATACCCCATCTCTGGAAACATTCAAGGTCAGGTTGGACAGGGTTCTAAGCAACCTGATCTAGTAGATGTCCCTGCTCCCTGCAGGGTCCCTTAAAGGTCCCTTCCAACCCAAACTATTCTATGATTCCACAATTCTATGAGCTCTCACCCCAAGTGTGTCAGGACTGGTTTCTCTGGTCAGACACCTGGACCCACTGAACAACACATGCCTCCAGCCTTTCTGATGTAAGCATGGTGGAATTCATTGGAAGTGGTATGTAGTACACAACACAGTGTACAGTATATACAGTGACACTATATTCATAAAGCAATGTAATTCTTTGGCATTGTGTGTCCTTGTTTCACTTGCTAAATAGAGCTGCATGTTGGACAGCTTTGTATGATACTGTAATGACAGACAATAATAATGAAATCACACAAAACAGCAAGCTATGGCTTAGCTCCACATAGTTTAAATTTCACAATTCAAATGTATGTTACTTTCATACACTTTATATTTGTACATTCAATTGTTAAAGGAGTGCATTGTGACAATATGACACCTTTACACTGCCATATGGGTAATCATTCAATCTCATGTTAATGATTAATTCCTCTTAAAGAAGATGAATTGAGTCCTGCTGTTTTAAAGTGTCTCCTACTGGTGTCTGCTGGAGTTACATGATGTGTTGATTAATGTAGAAGCTTTGAGGAAAACAGGATAATTTTGGGGAAAAATAACCAAAAATTTAGCTGAAATAATAAAGTAGCAAAGCAACTGCCCAGCTGGAATAACCTGAAACTGTGCCAAAACATTAAAGAGGAAATGGTAAGTTTAATCTAAACTACAGTTCACTGAAGTGCTACTAATGCTAATATTTAATGCTAATGTAAATCAGTCACAGGGTGCATTTGAAGCCAGTGGCAAAGCAAGCCATAGGTACCTCAGTCCTGCTTTGGAGCCCTGTTTTGCTCAATGGTTGGGTGGACTGGGTGGGTATCTGTCTGTCTGTTTGATGTGAAACACTTGCAAGGAACACTTGCAGGTCAGTACTCTGGGCAGACTTGTCAGAAACTCAACCTAACAAGCTTGGTGACCTTTCTGAGCCTGAACATATCAAAATACATACTGAAATGCCTCCAGAAGGTCATACTTGCCAGGGTGTGAGTCAAGTCTTCTGTCAAAAATGTCCCACTATACATAGGTACTAAGAGAACAAGCAGGAGCCTGAGTCTGTAGCCTAGAGAATACATCAGTCAACTGAAAATGTACCGATTCCTTTCTAGATCTTGCTCGAGTCATACTAGTTCTGGGTTTGGCATCTGGCATGGAACTCCTTACATCACATTTAGGATTTGATCTTTTTTGCTAGTAAACTGGTTGAATATCTTTTGACAAAAAAGGCAAAATTGAGTTCTACAAGATTTTGAAAGATATTTGGAAAATTTCATTTCACAGCCTGCACAAGAAAACCTTATTGTTAGAGTATGCAGGGATGCAACAAGGAAGGCTAAGGCCCGCTTGGAATTCAGTCCGGCAAGGGATTTCAAGGACAACAAGAAGGGCTTCTTCAAGTACATCAGTAGCAAAAGGAAGACTAGAGAAAATGTGGGCCCACTGCTGAATGAGGTGGGTGCCCTGGTGATGGAAGATACAGAGAAGGTGGAGTTACTGAATGCCTTCTTTGCTTCAGTCTTTACTGCTAAGGTTGACCCTCAGGAATCCGAGATCCTGGAGGCAGGGGAGAAAGTCTGGAGAAAGGAAGACTTTCCCTTGGTCAAGGAGGATCAGGTTAGAGATCATTTCTGGAAACTCGACACCCACAAATCCAT
Organism: Grus americana; assembly: GCF_028858705.1. Lineage (NCBI taxonomy): Eukaryota > Metazoa > Chordata > Aves > Gruiformes > Gruidae > Grus > Grus americana. Next base: position 42,975,686 of record NC_072854.1, read on the forward strand.
GGGCCTTAATGCGATGCACCCATGAGTGCACAGGGCGCTGGCAGATGTTATCGTTATGACACTCTCCATCATCTTTGAAAGGTCATGGAGAACAGGAGAGGTTCCTGAGGGCTGAAGCCAATTTTCAAAAAGGGCAAGAAGGAAGACCCAGGAAACTACAGGCCAGTCAGCCTCATGTCCTTCCCTGGAACAGCTCATTCTGGAGGTCATGTCTGAGCATGTGGAGGAAAAGAAGGTTATTAGGAGTGGTCAACATGGATTCACCAAGGGGAAGTAATGCTTGACCAATCTGATAGCCTTCTGTGATGACATGACTGGCTGGGTAGATGAGAGGAGAGCAGTAGATGTTGTCTACCTCGACTTCAGCAAGGCTTTTGGCACTTTGTCCCATAATATCCTCATAGGTAAGCTTAGGAAGCATGGGTTAGATGAGTGGACAGTGAGGTAGACTGGGAACTGTCTGAATGGCAGAGCCCAGAGGGTTGTGATAAGTGGTGCAGAGCCTAGTTGGAAGCCGGTATCTAGTGGTGTGCCCCAGGAGTGAGTACTGTGTCCAGTCTTGTTCAACATATACATCAATGACCTCAGTGGAGAAGGGGACAGAATATACCCTCAGCAAGTTTGCTGATGACACAAAACTGGGAGGAATAGCTGATACACTGTGCTGCCATTCAGCGAGACCCGGACAAGCTAGACAGTTGAGCGGAGAGGAACTCAATGAAATTCAGCAAGGGCAAGTGTAGGGTCCTGCACCTAGGGAGGAATAACCCCAAGCACCAGTACAGGTTAGGGGTTGACCTGCTGGGAAGCAGCTCTGCAGAGAAGGACCTGGGAGTCCTGGGGGACAACAAGTTCTCCATGCGCCAGCAGTGTGCCCTTGTGGCCAAGAAGGTATCCTAGGGTACACTAAGAAGAGCATGGCCAGCAGGTTGAGGGAGGTTATCCTCCCATTCTACTCTGCCCTGGTGAGGCCACATCTGGAGTTCCGTGTCCAGTTCTGGGCTCCCCAGTTCAAGAAAGACAAGGAACTACTGGAGAGAGTCCAGCGGAGGGCTGTGAGAATGATGAGGGGACTGGAGCGTCTCTTGTATGAGGAAAGGCTGAGAGAGCTGGGTCTGTTTAGCCTGGAGAAGAGAAGAGTGAGAGGGGATCTCATCAATGCTTATAAATATCTAGAATGGATGTCAAGAGGAAGGGGCCAGACTCTTTTTAGTGGTGCTCAGTGACAGGACAAGGGGCAACGGGCACAGACTGGAACACAGGAAGTTCCATCTGAATATTAGATAAAACTGTGTGTTGGGTTTGCGTGGCAGGGTTTTGGTAGCGGGAGGGGCTACAGGGGTGGCTTCTGTGAGAAGCTGCTAGAAGCTCCCCCTGTGTCTGATAGAGCCAATGCCAGCCGGCTCTAAGATGGGCCCGCCGCTGGCCAAGGCCAAGCCAATCAACGCCTCTGTGATAACATATTTAAGAAGAAGAAAAACAGAGAGAGAGAGCTTTTGCAGCCGGAGAGAGGAGTGAGAAGATGTAAGAAACTCTGCAGACACCAAGGTCAGTGCAGATGGAGGGGGAGGAGGAGCTCCAGGCGCCGGAGCAGAGATCCCCCTGCAGCCCGTGGTGAAGGCCATGGTGAAGCAGGCTGTCCCCCTGCAGCCCATGGAGGAAGGATGAGGGGGTGTAGAGATTCCACCTGCAGCCCGTGGAGGACCCCACGCCGGAGCAGGTGGAGGCACCTGAAGGAGGCTGCGGCCCGTGGGAAGCCCATGCTGGAGCAAGTTCCTGGCCGGACCGGTGGACCCGTGAAGAGGGGAGCCCACGCCAGGGCAGGTTTGCTGGCAGGACTTGTGACCCCGTGGGGGACCCCACGCTGGAGCAGTTTCCTCCTGAAGGTCTGCACCCCGTGAGAGGGACTCCATGCTGGAGCAGGGGAACGATGAGAGGAGTCCTCCCCCTGAGGATGAAGAAGCGGCAGAAACACCGTGAGATGAACTGACCGTAACCCCCATTCCCTGTCCCCCTGTGCCGCTGAGGGGGGGAAGGTTGAAGCCGGGAGTGAAGGTGAGCCCGGGAAGATGGGAGGGGTGGGGGGAAGTGTTTTAAGAGTTGATTTTATTTTCTCATTCCTCTACTCTGTTTTGCCTAGTAATAAATTAGATGAATTCCCTCTCTAAGTTCGGTCTGTTTTGCTCATGACAACAATTAGTGAGTGATCTCTCCCTGTCCTTATCTCGACCTACAAGCATTTCGTTATGCCTTTTCTCCCCTGTTTGGTGAATGAGGGGAGTGAGAGAGCGGCTCTGGTGGGCACCTGGCCTCTAGCCAGGGTCAACCCACTACAAACTGTTTTACTTTGAGGGTGCCAGAGCACTGGAACAGGCTGCCCAGAGAGGTTGTGGAGTCTCCTTCTCTGGAGATATTCAAAACCCGCCTGGATGTGATCCTGTGCAACCCGCTGTAGGTGATCCTGCTTTAGCAGGGGGGATTGGACTAGATGATCTCCAGAGGTCCCTTCCAACCCCTATCATTCTGTGATTTTGTGATTTTGTTTGGGTTCTGGGAGGGCTTAGGGTTGCTAGAAATATTGAGTGGATCCTGGCATTGCACCCCAAGGTCGGTACTGCGAGAGGAGTACACAAACTGTGCTGGACGGAGGAGGAGGTGGAACTGTTGCGAAAGGTGGATAAACAGTTTGAGGGGAGTAAGAACATCAACAAACTGATCACAGAACATATTCCATCAAAAACAACTAAGCAAATAAGTCATAAAAGAAGAGGACTTCATAAGAGTCCTGTAAAGAAACGGGACAAAGACCTTGAGTGGAAACAACATCTTGAAAAAGAAAGTGAACAACTTGTTGGCATGGGAACGCGTGAAGAAGGGGTACTGCGGTCCCACTATCGAAGGGTTATTGCAGACTGGCTGTCTTCTGAAAAACTGCCCATTCTTCGGGGGACATTCGAGAAGGTGATCGAAGGGAAGGAAGACCCAGGAATATTGGTTGATGAGGCAGTAGTCGACTGCTATTCATGCCTGCTAATGAGGTCCGCCGAGTTGAAGGCGAGCCAGGATCGACAGCACCAAGTGGCCCATAAGGCAGGCCATTCTGACCCACCGAAGCGGTGGATGAAGAAGAGGGCTGTGAAAAGGGGGCAATTTCTACGATTCCAGCGGCTGTTTTACCTTGACAGAGGGAAACTAGCCGGTATCATCCTGGATGACGTGGAATCACTGAGGTGCGGTATCCCGCTGGATGAGGTGCACAATGTGTTCAAGTCGAGATGGGAATTGCCAGGAACATTCAAGGGTCTGGGTGCCTTTAGGTCCACGGGTCTTGCAGACAACTCAGCATTCGAAACCATGATCACGGCAAAAGAGATTTCCAAAAACATCAAGGAAATGAGTAAGAACGCTGGGTTTTTTTTGTCATTTTTGGGTGTTGGATTGGGGTTTTTTTTGTCATTTTTGGGTGTTGGATTGGGGTTTTTTTGTCCTTCAGAATTGTGAGAGCATTTTTACATTTTCTGTTTGGTTTTGTTTGCCAAGTCTTGTGCTACTCATCTGTTCAGAACAAACAGTACAATGGTTTATTGCAAAATAAAATCTGCAGGCAGTGAGTGCCACATTCCATTGCCCTAGTCCTTTAATATGCTATCCAATTAAACTTTCTCTATGGAGATTGACCAAAGAAGCAAGGATCAACAACTGGTATAACTGCAGCATCTCTCAGATTGCATAGGATCTTTTATTTTTTGTGGGGCAACATACATTTGGCTAAGTGGAGAGGATATGAGAAATGCAATCCTGTTAGCATCAGAAAAGTCTTTGCCTGCCACAAATTACCAGTTTACCAGACAAAGGAACCCCTTTACACTTCAATATGAGACAGAAATCTTTGTTTCAACTTGCAGAAGTTATTGATCTTTGTTTGAAAACAAAAAAAATAAATCACAGCCTGAAAGATAGCCCCAAGGTAAAAGCAACAAGGAAGCGTTTTAATAGGAAGAGTCTTCACTGATTGTTAATTACAGTGTGCTAAATTTTAGTTTTGATATAATTGCGTTGACTTCAGTGGACCTTAATATACCAGGGCCTGAGTCTCCAATTATCGTGGTTATTGTTGAAGTCTTCATTTACTTAGTTTTTACATATATCCTTTTTTACTGAAAGGAAATAAAAATGTTATACTGGCATCAAGAAATCATTGTTTCAACTGGAAGAACAGTATAGAAATTAAGTGATTAACTTTCAGAATATCTTTATCAGGTAAGCAGATAAGCACCACTACTACTGTTTGGTAGGTGGAAAAATGTGGGCTGAGATAGTAATGTCAGATCACACAACAGTTTGGTGCAATTGGAGTATAAACTCTGAATCTCAAACCCAAACTTGTACTCATAAAACCCAGATCACACCTGTGGTTTTGGTGTTTTGTTTTGTTTTGTTTTGTTTTCTTCTTTTTTTAAATGTTCCCACATTTCAAGGGTCTGCAAACTGCATCATTTGAACATACATAAAACATAGTCTTGAATGTGTAATGTGAACCTACACATTTATTAATACATGCTGGTGACTGAAAACTGAGTGATTTATACTGCTACTGCTTCCAGAATACTGTGATAACCCTTTCGCATGTAATGTTGAACTTAGGTGAAATTAAAACCCACATCTATACTAATAAATCAAACAGTGCCCAGGAATTTTCACAGACATCAGGACAAGACTGTCTGTATTAAAAAACTGTTACTAATCCTTTGCACATGCTATTTAGCAATCTCTTGGACAATTCTCACAGTTCAAGGTTTAAAATATTCTAGGGACTGTTCCTGCTGTGCAGTCTGCAAGCAACCATCGTGCTTTGGAGATCTGAGGAATGTACTATGTTGATCTAAATCAGACTGTCCCTGTTAGCCAAAGAGCTTAGTAATGTTCATGAGCATCTTTTAACCTCTTCTATAGACACAGACAGTTGTATAGATCCAAAACTGTGATCCAGAATGAGCACACCACATTTTCTAGAGGTTCCTTCCTTTCCAACATGAAATTTTTTCTGACACTGAGGACATCTCAGGTTTCAGGACATCTACTTCTAGTTAGAAATAGTTTTATTGTGCTGTGCAGATGACTCATACAGTTCTGAAGAGATAAATACTTTTCAATTCTCTTTCTTTCTTTCTTTCTTTCTTTCTTTCTTTCTTTCTTTCTTTTGTCTCAAGTAACTTCAAAAGTTGAGATAATGGATAATAAGTTTGTTTTCCCTTCTTCTCTTACATAAACAAAGCATTTATTTATTTATTAATTTATTTATTTATTTATTTTACTTTTAAGTGAAAAGAGTGTCTTGAATGCTTCCTAAAAGATGATTTTGGAAACCAAATTATTGAGTACTTACCTGCATAAGCACTCCCATGACAGGTCAAAGAAATCAGCCTAAGTTAGTTAGTCAAGTGCTGCATGTTAAGTGACTACAAGCAGACTTAAGTATATGATTAAATGGTTCCTTAAGAAGCCTAATTTTTTTAAGGGAATGAGAGCAATATCTTAATGTTTTAAGGAGTGAGATCTAGCAGCTAATCTACCAGATGGAATAAAAAATGAGTTAGCAATTACCTTTCCTCTATAAAGAAAGTATACCAGAAATTAATTTTTCTGTAACAGCTGTTAAAATCATATATTGGGGAAGGGAGTAGGGGCTGGCTTTAAGTACAATTCTAATTAAAATGTCACCATGTTTATTGTTTTGGGGTATTTTTTTTAATGTCAAATGAAGTTTTATTTGTGTTAACCTTCTTGGTAATCATCAGGAATAAATGTGTTATGTGCCATTTAAAGTACTCATATCCTTTTGTCTTCAGAGAAAGCGCAAGAGAAGGCAGAATTTTTGCCTGTTGAAGAAAAGTGACAATTTATGCTTAGGCAAAATGAGAACTGACTTTAATTTCTGACACCAGGAAGTTATCTGGTAATGCAGAGGAATCAGATTTGTCAAGCGAAGAGAGACACCTTGTTGCATAGTAACTTGTCAGGTTATTTAGGTCTATACTGAAAACAAATTGGCTGATGCAACGTTTAAAAGCATACAGGTGATTTCCAGCAATCTTGTCTGAAGTTTCCAGAGTATTTGTTGATAGATTTTGCTCTTAAAATCTCAGTACGTATGTTGGTGCACGGGCTATGGAGATTATGGAGCATCCATCACTAGAGACTTATTTTATTTTTTTTGCTGAGGTAAAGAAACATCTGTTAAAGATGTACTTAAGACATTTGATCCTGCTTCGACACAGGGAGAAGCACCACATGACTTCTTTAAGTGCCTCAAAATATTACATTTCTTTTAAACTCTATATTTCAGTGAACTAAACATTATAAGTTTATCTTGATATTACCATGGGTTCTGTTTAGCAGATTGACAGTTCTAAAAGGTACCACATAAATGTGCATCGATATCAATAAAGAGTAACAAAAAGCAATCAGACAAATTGAAGGGGAGTAAGGTCTTAAGACTGATTCAGCATTACAGAAACTAAATTCGAAAGTGACAGTTCGCCTTTTCCTCCTAACTATTATACACTAATCTGTCAGTTTTGCTCAGCAGAGTCCTGACACGGCACTGTGCAAAAATACATATTTCTCATTTTTTTGTGGCACCAGCATTGAAGTAAATTTAGCTGTTATTGTTTTGCATCTACAACTCTTCACACAGCTCTGTGGGGAGCTACGTAGTCATAACCAGAAATGATTCATGATGCTGTAGGAAAATAAGAAATATTAGTAGAGTTAATAAACGAAACTGTCTAAAGATGACTGTTTCACATCCTAGTCATTTCGAGCGGCTACCCAGTGATTTTTTTATGCTATATTCACTAGGTATCCATCCTAAGCTTTGACTAGAGACAGACAGGCTAGTTAAGAAAACAAAAATGTATCATTTTGGTACTTGCAACCACTGCTATGTAAGGGTTTACAGTAGGTACTTGTCTGAAGTAATGTTCGTAAATTCTGCAAAAAACACTTTGTATGCAGAAAGACAGGTTTTGTTTAGCTTAAACAAAAAAGCCTACTGATATCTTCTTTTTCTTGTTTGTATTCTTTTTACCTTCTCTTCAAAAGAATATACCTTAACAGATGAAACCACATTTCATAATATTTTGGCCAGAAAAAGGAATTAAAAGCAACACCTTTAACAGACCAAGGCCAGCACTCATTTCCCAGGTCTTGGAAAGCCAGCTGGGCACTGCACTGGACCTGTTTTTCTCCAGCAGTGAGATTTCAACTCAGACCATCACAGGTAACTGAAGTTTTATTTTCCTGCATTACTGTTCTTTTCTTTGTTTGGTTTCATCTTGTTTTGTCCTGAGGATGCAGGCTCAGATTTCAATAGTGACTACAACATCAGTAACTATCCATCTCAGCTTATTTCTCCTAAAAGAACAGTGAAATCCTCAATGATGAATATAATTCTAAAACTGTTAACAGAAAATGTCCTTAGAAACAAAAAGGACACAAGGCCAAGAAACTACAGCAAAACTTCCTAACATTTTCCATTTCAAGGGCTTAAATTGCCTTATTTTTTTAAGTTTCTTTCCCTTTTCCCTGTCTCTTTTAGGAGAACTAAAAGGCTTTTTGATTGTAATTGTTTGCCACGGGACGAAGGATGACATCTTAAAATGTCACTCCTCTTCCACTGTCTGGTGTAGCACAATAACAAAATCATGTCAACAGCTCTGACTGAACTCCATCAAAATGGCCACCCTTCATATATACAGCTTTCAGGTTTATGCTCTTTTAAACTATTTAAAAAAAAAAAATTCTTTTCTAAATATTGGAAAAGCCATAAGTATCATAAACTAAACCTGAAGGGTTTATGGCATGCCTTTGAGGTCATTCTCCTTGTCTTTACCCACACAAACATATATGTCTATGTATACATCTATATGTATATATATAGCTGAAAAACTGTGTAATACTTTCTACAAGGGCTTGAGATTTAAGCAGGAGTGGCAGCTATGCCTTCCTCTGGAGCTTAACCTACAGCAGGAGACACAGAATCCCTAATACTGTGTAATAATAGTTATGTTCCCCTAGCTCAAGCTGCTGAGGCAAGTGCTCTTGGATAACAGGGTCATGCCATCTGCTCTCAATGGTATCAGTAGCGGTTTAGAGAAATAAGTTTGCGTATGTTAGAAATGGCCATAAAGTGCTATAAACTGTTGGTGGTGTATTATGACTCCTACACAATCCCTAGTGGCATGATGCCGGTAATATACAGCATTGTATTCTCAAGGACTGAATAGTAACTGCAGAAATAGCAGAGAAAAATTCAGTCAGGAAAGCCCTAATGAAAATTGATTGGAGAGGCTGGAGGATAGAGATATAGTATATCCGTTCAGCGGGAAACCTAGCTGCAGTCATTTTTTTCCCCCTTTTTCATCTAACTTATAGGCTAGAAACAAAGATAAACCCAGATCTCTGGATCCAGAGGAAAACTAATACTGTATTTAGTGTGCCAAATTTTCCGCTGGTATATCTTGATACAGCTCAATTGACTTTAATGGAGCTTGACCATTTTTCACCAGCCAGGAATTTGGTCTATTGTAGAAAGAAATGTTCTCACTGAACTTGCTGGATCCTTTCAGTTATATTCTTCTCTGTTATTGCAATTGACTTATACCTTTATGAAAGTTTAGGGAAAGTTTTGAGGTAAAGGGCCAAAAATTCTCTGATTAGTCTCATGAAGTAGAGAAATTTCCTTTAAAATGAAATTATTTGGGTATTTTAAAATAATTTTAAATTAAAATTACATATTGGCCAGTATTTTTTAAAGTGTTTTAAGTGATGTATCTCTGAATGCTCTTAAATTATGCTCTTTCATTTGAAATAGATGACAAAGTTTATTTGCCTGTCTCAAATGGAAGTCTGACAATACCTTTAATATCTAAACACATTGCTTGTGATTGTCTAGATGACGTCCAATGATGCTGCACATATTTCTTCTGTAATAAAGCCACATAACTGTAAATCCCAGACCAGAGAAAAGGCAAAGAGCTAAAGAATACAGTGTGCCACTGTAAGAATACAGAATATGCTGGTTTTGACTGGGATAAAGTTAATTTTTTTCACAGTAGCTAGTATGGGGCTATGTTTTGGATTTGTGCTGGAAACAGTGTTGATAACACAGGGATGTTTTTGTTACTGCTGGGCAGTGCTCACACAGAGCCAAGGCCTTTGCTGCTTCTCACCCCACCCCACCAGCGAGGAGGCTGGGGGTGGGCAAGGAGTTGGGAGGGCACACAGCCGGGACAGCTGACCCCAGCTGACCAAAGGGATATCCCATACCATGTGACGTCATGCTCAGCATATAAAGCTGGAGGAAGAAGAAGGAAGGGGGGATGTTCAGAGTGATGGTGTTTGTCTTCCCAAGTAACCATTACATGTGATGGAGCCCTGCTTTCCTGGAGATGGCTGAACACCTGCCTGCCCTTGGGAAGTGGGGAATGAATTCCTTGCTTCACTTTGCTTGTGTGCGCAGCTTTTGCTTTACCTATTAAACTGTCTGTATCTCAACCCACCAGTTTTCTCACTTTTACCCTTTCGATTCTCTCCCTCATCCCGTTGGGGGAAACTGAGTGAGTGGCTGTGTGGGGCTTAGTTGCTGGCTGGGCTTAAACCATGACACAGAACCATGCTGTAGAAAAAGACTCTTTAACGTGTCTAAAGGTCCCGTGTAAATGTGTAAAAGTTGTCAAGGCGGTTAAATGGATTAAAATTATTATAAAGTTATGCTTTTTTGGATACTTACAGGAAATAGTCTACTTTTTTGACTATTATGAGTTTTAAAGAGAAAAAATATTGAATGTGTTTTTAGGTAGAAGAACATATTCCCATGTAGGCGGACAGTGCATGTATAAGAGAGACCTCTAGCTGTGGAATGTTGATAAGGAGCTAAATATACTCCTGTAGGTGGGGTGGGCTGAATCAATAGGTTTGAACTAGAGAAGTCAGTTGGAGCAAGTCCATCCAGAGTTTTGAAAATACCAAAAAAGCAATTTTATGTTACATTTTCAAATGGAGAAAAAAATAAAGATGGTTATGTACATATCCATTAAATTTTGTGTATTTGTGGAGAATAGATTGTGTCTGGTTCTTGATTTAACTGACAAGATACTCAATAGATGAACATTTTTTTTTTCCTATATGCAGCACTCAGTTTTCACATAAGGTAGGAGTAGTTACAGAGTTGCTGACTCTTGTCAAGTCTGGAGTGGATTTTGTGCCTAAGCATGATGTTAAGCATTCAAAGATTTTTAAAGTAAACAGTCAAATGAAAAAAACAGCTCATTAGTGTATCTACACAGTTTAGGCAATTCTCAGTCAGCAGCTGAAAGTGATGTTTCAAGATCATTTTTTCAACATAAATGCTCTTCAACTATTATTTGTTTATTTTCACTGAATGAAGATCTTTTCAGGTTTTTTGCCAGAAATAGTGGGGAACTGCTTTCTAACTAGAAATGAAGGCCTTCTTGGCTGACTAGTTTTCCTCATATGTTAAAATATCTGCCTCAGATGTTAAAAAAAGAAAAAGTACTTTCATCTCATTTGTAACTGGACATCCAGAAAGCTTAAAGTATGAACATCTGTAAAACTTGAAATGAAAAGTCAAAGCACGTAAATAGCTCTAAAATCATGCCACCTTCAGCAAAAGGAGGTAAAAGTTAACAAAATTGGAGGGAACAGGAGTACAGATATTTTGTTATCCAGAAACCAGAAAAGGGTGATTACATTGTGTTGTTATATGGGAAAGTCAAGTTCATTGTGGAGGACAATAAAGGAAGCAGAAAAGTCTTTGAAGAGTGTAAGACAGAAGACTAGGAGGAGGATTTGTGCTGACAGATGTGATCAAGGCTAAAGTAATGACACCTCTGTAGCATAAAGTTGTATGGTGGAAAAGAGGAAAAGTATCAGTGATTGAGCACTGAATTTTGTCTTACCTGAAAACAATTACTAACATGAAGGGAGAGATTAGAGATTGTTTATTGTCAGATTGTCTGGCATTTTTTCATGTAATAGAGAGTCAACTTTAGCATCCAAATCAAATGACAAAATAACTTATTTTTCAGAGTTAAATTTATTAAGGATATTCACTAAATTCAGGGATTTTTGGAAAGGTATACAAGCTAAGTGTGGTTTCCTGTAGAGATGCTGTAATACCTGATGACAGCTAAACATGATGGTGACTGGCATGTTAGAAAAGTCAGAGATAAATGGATTGCTGTAGGGATGAACAAACTATTAGTTAAGTACAAGAATACTGACAGAGTGCATCCACATTAATGTTCAAGCAGGAATGTGCTTTTTAAGAGATCTTTCTTGCATCCGCTTTTCCTCAAGGTCCAGCATCCAGTGTCCCCACTTCCTTCTCCCTGGTTCATACTGTGGAAAGGTCTCAGCGCTTATGAAATAGATTTCACTTGGAGGGACTTCAATCAGAAGATGTACTCCAGGACCACATGTAATATTATCCAACTGCTAATTGACTGCCCACTCCCCGGATCAGACTAAAGCTGTGCCAAAGTAACTCCCCCTCATCATCAGCTGTTTCACTCCACAGATTCACTCCCATTTGGCTGTACTACTTGTTAATGTAGACCACACTCAACCATCAGCTTCATAATGTGCCATATGCTCTTCTTTCACCAACCAAATGGATGCAACACCATTTGTACAGATCAGAGGGAGAAGAAGGGAGTAAATCAGGATGAAGTCATTCAGTTATAAATGTTTCATGCTAAGAAAAATATTTACACCGAGTGAATACTTGTAGTAATATCAAGACGAATTTAAACATAATCTTGTATCTAGACATCTTTTATTCATGTAGCAGAATCAGATATTTTATACATCCTAGCAAACATCTATAGGTATACACACACCAAAGTTTATATAAAAACAAGAAAATATTAAAGGTTCTGTAACATGGTACAAATGCCAAATAATAACAAATTTTTAAATTAATTAGATAGTTAGCAAAGTGCACTGAAGGATTTTTTTTCTCTTCAGTGCAGCAGAAATACCGGCTGCGCAGTGCCGTGTATGATTTATTTATAGGCTGCTAATGAAGACATATCTAATCATCATAATTAATTGGTATTTTTGTGCTTTGGGGCCTAATCACAGAAACTTTCATATGTTGGCTCAAACTGATCTTAGCTGTGAGGCAAAAATTCACAAGAAAACTTGATTTTTCTTTGTTCAAGTTTGCTTTTCCATTGAGCTTAACTACTGTGTGGTGACTATAACTTAACCCGCAAAACACAGCATATGTTGAAGTACTGTGAAAATGAGCTAGGAGAGGATGATTTGCAGAGGTAGCATTACATACCAACCATTTCATATTTGCTGTGGGAATTTGCTTAAATGAGGCCTAATTTTAACCCTGTTTAATCAGCATGAGTAAAATATCCAATAATTTTTGTAACAATCCACACAATTTCCTGATATTTCTTATTGTTTTGCATTCTGAACTCATGGATATGAACAACTATAAAATGTCATACAGCTCTGTAAATGTGCTATTCACTTGTGGTTGTATGTTCATTGAATCTTCTACATTCCTCATCACTCTACTAGTAGTCAATAGATATATATTATGAGTTAAAAGTCTGGTTTAATTTTAATTTACTGAAACTAAAGTGCCTTTTATTTTATATGAGGACAATTATCCACCAGTATTATACAATTAAATTCTGCTCTCTGTTTCAAATAAGCATGTACATATATATATATATAGTGCAATATGGAAATATATATACTCTTTGGCTGTACAAATATAACTCCTTCTTGTTCAATCTTTCAAATATGGCTGATGCATATACCATTTCATAACCATGAAATGAATACTCCCATCTTCCTGTGTCATAAATGACTTGGGTATGATAGGCCTTCATTACAACAGCAGCAGCACTTTCATTTTGGATAATATAGCTGTTCCAAAAAGTAGCTGCAATAATCATCTTCTATTTTGCCAGGTACTGTCTACTGGGCAAGGGGAACTGTGTGCTCTTTGTGAATGTACATTATAATAAAGAAAATGATAGACTGCATTGATTTTTTTAATTTTATTTTATTTTTGTTGCTGTTGAATCTAAACTCTTGTATCTTCTATTAAATGTACTAGCTTGTACTGGTGCTACAAGTGATATGTAACAAAATAATTCTACTAGATTTTTGTCTGATATTTACCCTTCAACTTCTGACAGTTTTTATTTTCTCCACATTCCAGAAATAGCAATTTTATTTAACAGTTTCTAAATATATATCTCACATCTCTATTGCGTTTCATGGATCTGAATTTTCAAAGATTTTCATTGTCCTGGGACAGTAAATGATATTTTCCCAAGTATTTGTGATTAGCATGAGTTGTCTGTCTCCAAATGCTTGGAAACAATCTTGATAGTTGTAAAAGACACTGTCCTGTTTTGAATGTTCATGAACATATTATCAGAAGTGGCATGCTGTGTAAAGAATCTGCCAGAAATTCCTGTGTAAGGAATCCTGGAAAAATGAACTGAAGACCCTTGCGTCCCAAAGCTTTGACTTTTTATCAATTGAATGAAAGAAGAATCTCCATTAGTTGCTAGTTCTAGCAGCAGCAATTCTTATGAACCATTTCTAGGCCTCCAGACAAGGCAAAGGCCATTAAATACTTCCCTTACTTTCAGTAAAGTGCTTGAACTCAAACGAACCAATACAAAGATGTTCCAGTGTAATGCTTAAATGGTATGCATACCATTCCAGCCAGTGCACTTTAAGGGTATCATATGAAACTAATTAGGTGCCCCTATGAGTAATCTATCTTTGCTCAGACTTAAACAACTGGTTTCCTATTACGAAAGAAATAACTTTATTTCTCCTGTTCAAGGAGAAACACTTTTAGCTATTTTTAAGTGTCCCATCAGAGTTCCAAAAGAAAATTATTTGAACCATTAAGTAACAGTGATACTCCATTCTTCAAGAGGAGAAATGGGAAAAGACTGCATGACTTAGCTAAGCCTACTAGGAGAAAAAAAAAAGAACAACAAAACCCAAAACCACCAAAAAACCCCAACACAACAACAGGGACACAGTTAAAAGTAGCAACACTTATATCATCCTTTCAGTTTCCAGACATGAGCTGGTAAGGCCATTAATACAACAGTTTATAACAGATGGTCATTCTTGCTTGGACATACACATACATCATCAAATTTCCCTTTGAGTTTCACCCTCTTTAATTCTCACTGAAGTCAATAGGAGTTTCATCTGTGTAAAGGAGAGCAGAAATGAACCTGCAGGGATATTTTTCCTTTGTCTTAAGTGACGTATTGTTAAATGTAGGGATTAACAGACAAAGGAAACCATCATTGGGACCAACGAACAAAGAATTTTGTTTTAATCCTTGTGAAACAGAAGTCTATTAATATTTAATTTTTGAAGGCTAAAACCGAAAAGTTCTTTAATGAAAACAAGAGTAAGAAAATTGTCCATAGATGTTCTATATCTGCATTCCTTTGCCTGATATCATATTCTCTGAGGATCCACAAACAATCAGGATCCATTTTCCATTTTGCTGTTCTTCAGTATGCAAGGACAGTCAAACAAGATATATCTGATCAGGAATCTGATGAAATTATGATTTTTGATCCTATATTATTAAGTCTTTGGTTGTTGTTCTTTATTGCTTATTACTATTAAAAAAAAAACCAAAACAAAACAACAAAAAACACAAACAAAAACCCCCACCAAACCCCATGAAAGATCCACAAGTCTTTTAAAATCTGACTAATGGTCTACACTTTAAAAAGGCATAACTTTAGATGACTCTGTAGAACGCTTTTGATTTTTAACTAGCATAGAGACACAGGAAGAAATCCATTATTTCATGCATAGTTTACTTACCCACGTCATAAAGGCAGAAATATTCCCCTGTGGAATTTGATATACGATGATCAGGGCTGTAAACCTATTGTGAGTAATCATGTTTATTCTGATTGATTGAGCTAATTGAAAAACAACACAGATATTCCCTGTAGGTGCATTTTGCTCTTATTATATTTGTATGATAATAAAAAAGGGATGTTTTCAATTCTCAAAAAATAATTATCTTGGCTCTTCTTAGCCTGCCAGAACAGATTGCTTGTGTGACTGATATTAGTCTAACAGGTAAGCAATATGTTTTCAGAGCTTGACCATACTAAATTTAATCATTAAATGTCAAAAATATATTTTTGGAATGAGGTGTTAAGTACATAATTCTTAATAACAATATATGATTTTTTTTCCCCCTGTGTGATGCTATCTATACCTTCTTTGACATTGTTGCATGACCACAAAAATAGTTCTTAGCCTTCTCATAAGGACCACCACTCACCTCATACATTTAGTGATCTTACCTACTATATTTCCTTGGCTCTCAGAGTATACTGAAAAGCCTGATAAAACCTTACACTTCACTTATCTTGGTTAAAGTGAACCTTGTGCTTAGTGGCAGCTATGTATCTATGCCAGAGAGATGAGGAAAAAGCTTGAAATAACATTTTATGAAGAATCAGAAAAGTGCAGACTGAAATATTTTTCTTAACTCCCTAACTTGTGCAATGACTTCCTCAGAAACCACACAGTATTGCCTTCTTATTTATGAGATACTACAGTACTGAGATCTATTCTTTTACAGAAAAAAAAAAAAAAAAGAAAAAAAGAAAGAAAAAGAAAGCGGAAATTAACTTTTCTTAGGTTACCTTAGGTGTCTAATAGAGAGGTAGATGAACTTCAAAGTTTCAAAGGACAAGAGAAAATGAGCATCAGAACTTTTGGGTGATTATCCAGTATGTATCTGATTGCAGTTTAGATTTCATATTGGAAATATTTTATAAGTAGTCTGCCTCATGGAATCTCTAGCACTGTTTCTTCCTATAGAAAGATGCTTAAAATATATATAAAAAAAGATCTTCTCAATGTGTTAAATCTAACATTCAGAAAATACAGTAACTTTAGAGGAAAATAATTGCCTGACTCATGTAATCTAAGCTAGTAAACTAGTTAATGGAAAAGGAAACTTTTTCTCCAAAGAAAAATGAAGATATAGAATATCTATTGTAAAACTCCTACATAGTAATTTAAAGGAAGGAGCCTATATCTCCACATTGATAGAATTTCCATGACAATATAACATTAAGTGCGTTAAACCTGTGTCGTGCTCAGTGGCTTAGCTTATAAAGATACCAGCTGGAGCCAAAAGAGCAACCAAAATATAGAAAAGGTGTTTCTGAGATCAGCAATTACTTTATAGCCTTGCAGAATTCTTTATTCAGCAACTTTTTTTTTTCAATTTTAGTTCAGCTGAACCCTTGAATTTCCTTTTAAATTTTTAATTGGTTCCAGTCAAGTACATTAAAAGTGAAACCCTAGATTGAAGCTTTCGTTTAGCTCTGATTTTTTTCATATAATTGGCCACAATGAATATTCTTAAGAAATGTAAGAATGAATGTAGAAGTTCATAGTAACCAAGACAGACAAACATACACCACACAAACATTGTTCTGAACTTTAATGAAAGATAAACCAATTATTTTCTAAATTATGTCTCAGATTAGAATGTCACATCTGAAGCTTTGCAATATTTCCTTGCAAAAGCTTCCCATAAATCTGTGTGTGTGAAAGAACTCACATCAGGAGTTTTCATGCACCTATCTTGAAAGTTCTTGGAAAGTTTTGGAATGATTCAGACATGGACCAGGAAAAAAAATGTGTCATAAATGATCAGAAAAGAGCATTAAGAAGAGCAAATAGATGAGCTTTTGTTAATAGGTTACAAGCTGTCCCATTTCACAAAAACAATAAAATAGGATTCATAGAATTTTCACTATGAAAAGCTATTCCAGCCAAAGCTTTGTTACTGTTCAGCATCAAAAAATATCATGATTGACAGAACCCTACTGTTTTGCAATCCCTAGAAATGTTTTTCTTTAGCTGTATGTATCACAAGGAGATTTGAACCAAATAGTGGGATATTTTGAACACTAAAGAGAAACAATTTCTATTGTTTGATGGAAAGTGCAATTTTAGAAGGATACCTAGTGACTCATCCTATCACTTCACTGCATGCACATCTAAAACACGATTGATTCCGACACATCCGTTACCAACTAGTTATTGGTAAAAGAATCCTATGAATAAAAATCAGAAGCTATTTGTTGGTAGGCACATCACAACACTTTTCAAAGGAGGATGGTTTTGGTCCATGAAATAGTTTATTGACTTATTTCCTGATGATTATGAGATAATGGGCAAGTATTGCCTCATCATAACCCATATTATTTTGTACTGCTTGTTAAACAGAAACTGCATTTGATCATGACCACCATTCGCTGGCATGTCTTATTAGTTATAATGAGGAGCTGTATTAAAGTATGTTATGCAGTTCTAGAGAATTTTGTTCTGACTGGAAGGATACACAGTGCAAAAAAAGGTGGTGGTGTTTTTTTCTTTTTATCTGTTGATGTGCTGTTGGTGATTTGGTCTAAAATGTGTAGACTGCATTGTTTTTCTCATCTATAATGTAGTTATAAGGACAAAGCTAGTCACATCAGAGGATTTATCTGTCTTCCACCATTCTTTATGTATTTCCTGCATCTTCTCTCATGTGCAGTCTTTCCAAAGATTAAAGAGCTGGCTAAGCCAGCTCCATCTATTTTCTCTACATTACCACAGTATCACTGTGGATTGTTTTTTGGGGGGTTTTTTGTTTGTTTTGTTTTTGTTTTTTTTCTCATGAAAGAAAACATCTCTGGGGAAGATATTTTATACGATTTGAACAAACTACAGAAAGTGTATAAAAAGGTAAGGAAAACGCATGTTTGTGTAACAAAATATCTCACTATCAACACAGACTGATGGATGTTCATTTTTGGGCCCCTCACTACAAGAAAGACATTGAGGTGCTGGAGCACGTCCAAAGAGCAGTGAAGCAGGTGAAGGATCTGGAGAACAAGTCTTATGAGGAGTGGCTGAGGGAACTGGGGTTGAAAAGGAAGCTTAGGGGAGACCTTATCGCTCTCTACATCTACCTGAAAGAAGGTTGTAGCCAGGTGGGTGTTGGTCTCTTCTCCCAAGTAACAAGTGATAGGACAAGAGGAAATGCCCTCAAGTTGTGCCAGGGGAGGTTTAGATTGGATATCAGGAAAAATTTCTTCACCAAAATGGTTGTCAATCATTGGAACAGGCTGCCCAGGGAAGTGGTGGAGTCACCATCCCTGGAGGTATTTAAAAGTCATGTAGATGTTGTGCTTAGGGAGATGATTTAGTACTGGACTTGGCAGTGTAAGTTTTATGGTTGCACTAGATGATCTTAAAGGTCTTTTCCAACCTAAATGATTCTATGATTTTATGATAATGTACAGCATTTCCAGAGAAAAATAGCAGTGGTAGAATCATTTGGTTGTGCAAATTTTTAGCTTGTCTGACACTTCCATGTTTATATTTAGTTAGCAGCTCAAGTTCAACTTGGCTTAACTATAAATGTCCTTCCTTTTCTTCTTGAAAGTGTTCTTCATTACAACCATTTCTTGACCATGATGGACAAAGCCATCTTTCTGCTGCAATCTCAGTTTAAATTCAACTCAAGTGCCATTACAGGTCTTCCTATTCAGGTTCTGTTTAACTGTTATAAGAATCTCAATTCTTTATCCATCTGTAAAATAATTTCTCTTGGTCTATAAAGTTAAATCTCTTGCCCAGTTTTTTCTCTGCACATCTCAGTTACTTCAGCATCTGCTGTATTAAAAGCAACATTATCCAACACCTGCTACTTCAGAATGCTGCTAAAAGGACCCCATCACTTTGTTATATATTTCTTTGCATCCACTTAATGGATCCACCTATTAACTTTGGTCAAGCATAATGCCTCTCTCTACTTTTCAGGACATTCTTGATCTCTTCCTAGCCTACTGAAATTTCAGATCTAGATTCAAGTTTCATTCAAAGTTTTATCTCTGAATTTTAAATCTTTGTTTTATTTTTAAACAGTATGATCCATAATTTCTTCTGCCATATCCTCCATGCTTGAGAGAATCTTTCCAAAAAGCATTGTCTTCCTTCTGCTACCTGAATGATCTCACAACAGCTTGACTGCTTCTATCATGGTTTCCGTTTCCTTGTAACTCCCTCATTTATCCAAATGCATCTACTTCCTCTTGTCTTACACTCTGATTGGCAGCTGTTCAAATAAGAAACTCCTTTTTATTCTCTCAATATGTTCTCACAATGCCTAATACAATAGGGTCCTCGTCCTTAGGCTTGAAACTCTGCTGGACAGCATTAACAAGATGATGACTGGGTGGTGGAATTGTCATCAGAAAACCGCTGAAGGATTAGTGACGTAAACACTCGATATTTTGCATCACTGAAATCAGGCAGTAGTACAGTATGAAGCTAGGGGAAGCTCACCAGAGGGCTAACATGCACTGTACATCAACACAAGCAATTTCTTTTGGCAAAGGATATAAAGCTCTGATAATATGGACTGTCATTTTAACAGAAAAGTGATTTTTTTTTTTTTTTTTACTCCTCCATAGGACTTTTTAGCAAAACCGTTTGATTATGACAAAGCTAAAAATTCAGATATCTTTCCTGTGACCTTGAAAGAGGGCATCTATCTGTCCTCTTGCACATGATCCACTGAGATCAATTTTCAAAATCCTCTGAATGTTAAAAATATTTCAGGTTCTTTTTCCAGGCAAAGAGGCTGTGACAGAAGGTAAAAAGGAGCACCCTAGGAAGGTAATTCAGTTATGTGCAAAGAACCACTTTATCTTTCTGAAAGGCAGATAAGGTTCCTAGCAGGAGAGGACCACATACTCAACCAGCCTTATGGGCATATGCAAGATCTCATGCCACCAGAAAACGTCTTGATGAAGTGGAATGTGCTGTTTTGCTAATTAAACCAGCATCTTAATTAAAATACATTCCTTCAAATATAAACTAGTTTATGTGAACCCCCTCTAGAATGTGTCTGTTATTTTTTCAATTTATTTAGTTTCTAGTATTTTGAAATTATAAATAATTATAGTTGAAATTTAAAAATGCAGGTCTAGTGAGTTGATTCTCATCACATCAGCTCTCGCATAGAATCCTGTAGGATCCTTCTTCAGAACTTCACGAGCTTTTTTCAAAGCTTGAAGTTTGAGAAATTCTCTTTTCTTTATGTGAAAATCTCTAGAGCACGGAACTTTTGTGTCACCTCTTTTACTTTGGTAAGTTTTTTGTCTGATGTTTTTACACAGAACCACACTGGCTGCCAATCCAACAACTTCCTGAGATACATGTCTTCTGCCTCCCTAAGTTTAGATTATACATACCTTACCTTGTACACACAACTAAGATATCCAGGCTGTCAGAGAAGAACTCCACAAACAACACAGTAATTCTTTTATGGGAAACTTCTAAAGACAAGCAAATATATTTCCATACCTTGGAAGTTTATAGGGCTGATTCGATGTAATGTTGTTACGTTGGCATGAATAATTTTTTTCTAAGTTTGTTAATGCTTTAGGGAAAAGGAATGGAGGTTTTTTGAAGAGGCCAGTGCACACATTCAAGGCATTGAACAAATGGCTTTTATCTAGACTGTACAAACTAAAGTAGATAAATAATGTTTAAAAGTACATATTCAAATTCATTAGGAGGAATAATAGTATAGAAATCCCTTCTCCCTAATGTATTAATACCTTATCATGTTTCATTGATATTGTTAGTGAACATTTATGACTGTGGGAATGAATGTATTCTGTATTCTCCCCTGCACCCCTTTCTTCCTTCCTACGTACAAAAGAAAAAAACAAAACAAAGCAGAACACAAAAACACCACCACCACCACAAAGACAAACCCCTTGTTGTTCCATGATCACTTACAGGACTTCCAGTATCTTCCTTTCCCATTTAGGTTCTCCTAAGTCAAGCAGAGTAGTTAACAACTTTTCTATGGAAAAAACATTTTTTCTAATTAGTTACCTATTTTCATGAAGCTTGTGGAATCTTGCTGTCTTTGAGATACCTACCTCTCAGAATCAGTTGACACTGCCCAATAATTTCAAAAGTTGCTGTTGAAAAATAATCCTATGTATACTTGCACATGAACATGCACATGAATACAGGCTCAATATTTGGTTACAGTAAGTAAATCTATTTACGAAACCAGAAAAAAAAAGGTTCATAAAATAAAAATTAATATTTAATAGTAATAATTATTACTAATTATAGTTGTATTTTATAAGATAAATAATTTACAATATTTTGTATCATATGAAATTACATATATCATAACTATTTCAATGTACTTACATGATATAAATATATAAATAAATTATATATTTATGTAATATTAAACTATACATATTGATAATATTTTATAAAATTTTTACATGAGTTATATTTGGTCACCAGAAAATTTGTTATATAAGCAAGTAGAGAGAATAGCACAGAAGGGTGAGTAAACCAGCTATCAATCCCCAGATTAATAGAAAAAGGCAAACAAAAATAGACTCAGTTAAACACCACTGTGGCAATAAAATGCTTACCTCACATGCAAAAGCATAATTAAATGTAGAAGCAAAATCTAGTTCCATAAATAACTATCTATAATCATAGACAATTGTCATGTTGTTATTCATATTACACAAAGAAAAAATGAGAACAGAAAGTAATATTAGTCTTATAGAACTGAGTTCCTAATTAAGTCCTCATCCAACTGACTAAGCCTCGCAATTTCTTCTTCCTCTATTGTTTCTCAAGTGTGGTCATTAAAACTATCTGACAACATCATATGCAAAACATTTGTCTTCTGTCTGTTCTCCGTTAAGAACAACATGAAGCTTAGGAAGGAATAGAATGGCTACAGTGCATCAGCTCCTAGTTAAGAAAATCATCTGAATAGCATGAGAAGTATCAAGTAAAATAAAGCAAACTTTCATTCTTAAAAAGAATTGTCCAACTTTTTTTTACATCAGAAGTAAATCAATCCTTGTTTTTAATTGAACTTAAAGATGTGACTCTGAGAGTGACAACATGAGCTTTTACAAACAGTGGTCTGATCTGAAATACTCTTGATGGATGTAATAATAAAAGGAAAGAAAAAGTGTACCTGTCTTGTTAAAGAATGATTGATATTTTCCCCCAAGATTACTGGAGAAATTGGGAGATTTTCTCACTGATTATCTCACAAATAATCTATTTGTTTATTCAATATTTTTTTTTACACTTCTTTAAGGTTACATACCACACTGCAATCCCAATATCATTTGAGTTCACATTTACATGCCCAAACCTACTTAAAATAGCCAGATTAAAGACAGATAACAACATACAACTTGCAAATGCAGAGATAGGGCTGGATGTGAAATCTTTAAGGGTGAACATTAGCTTGACAAGCACCCCCAGTCAGAACTGTATGTTGTTGCACTGTATTTCATTAGTTTACTCAGATGCCTATAAAATCAGATACTGAGGATGCAGTATCAGTGTTTGGTTTTGGTGACTTGATCTAGTTTCAGTTCGGAAGTTGGATTATGGGGACTTTTATCTCTGTGTTTTGAGATTGAGTTCAAATCAGGTTTTTTCTTGACCCGCTCTGTGCAGATGATGCCACCATCTAACAATGTTTTCTTTCACTTAACATGAGTACACACTACTACTCAAAATTTTGGGGCAGACATTAAAACATGGTACATGGTAACAGCATACTCTCTAAGCCCTCCAAACCCTGATATAAACTCTTTGAATAAGGGTGAAAGCAAATCGCCAGGACTGGATTAGGGATACCAAATTGTCTTCTGTGTGTTTGGACGTCCCATGTTCTTCTGCGTGTTTGGACATAGGACTTCAGCTTCCAGAAATCAATCCTTGCTTCTCATGTATTTGAAACCTTGACTAGAATGGGTCTCAAGGCTGAATAATGCCTTTTCTATTTTAAAATACAAGAGGGATTTAGAACTATGGCCTCTTGCAAATGAGGGTGTATTATGGTGAAACAGAAAGGAGCTTAGTGCTGGGGGAGAGAGCAGTAACCAGTGAGTGATGCATCATCGCCATCTGCTTTAACCTGGGACATTAGATGCAGCCATCGAAGGGGCTGAGAGACAATTAGGGAACCATAATGCCCTGTGACAGGCTGCCTCTTTCCTCACAATTCTGCTTTATGAAAGAGTGAATTTGACTCACTGGAATTACATCCTTAATGGAGTAAAGTAACCCAGTGGTAAATTGGGCCACCTATACACAATATATGAACACTGAGCCAAATTCATCCCTGCAGTCCACTTGTTTTGCCAAACATCAGTAATGCAAAGCAGACCAGTGTCTGGCCTCCTCAGCCAACTAACGTAGTTTTACAGCATTTTTCAATACAGGAATAGTTCACAGCAAACAAAACATATCACTGAATCCAGTGTATTGCACACTGAGCCAATTCAATATAATGTGGAAATAATTTATAAAACTTGTTCCAAGGAAACTAGAAAACAAAATAATCCCTAATGTTAATTAATATGTGTGTTTAAAATAATTAAATACAATTATTTGTTATCAACAAAACAAGAATTTAGTACCTGTTCAGTCTGTTAGTAATTTTTTCCAAGTCTTCAACTTCCTTATCTATCTATAGAACATGCAACAATTGCTTACAGCTTGCTTATAGGCATGTTCTTTCTATCCTTTAAATCAAAGGAATAATAAAATGAAATTATGCATTCTGGGCATGTATTAATTTGTATCCTTTTTTTTTTTTTTTTAAGTTGAATGAGGGAGGCATCACCCTTTCCCTTCATTTACTTAAAATATTCCAACACTAAATAAAAGTGGTTTGTTTGATATTTGCTTTTTTGGTTTGTAGGTTCATTTGGGTTTTTTTCTTTTCTATTTCTGGAAGTAGTTTATTGTAAACAAAACAAGAATGTATTTATTTTCACATCTCCTCATGCCAAGGGACATGATGACGCATTGCTTTAGAGATGCATCGGTCATATTGAGATACATAAAGTGACATGACACAATGTGACATGTTGATGAACAGTGTGACACAAGGTACATATTTCAATATATCATTCCAGGCAGAATTATAACAAGGGAAGTCCCAGATTTAAAAGGAATAGAGATCTCTAGATTCTAGTTTTATTTTTTTCTTTCTAGAAACTCTAGAGATTGCCTGAAAAAAATATGTCCCTTAATAGCACTAGTCTATTTGCTAATGTCTTGTTAATCACATAGGAAACCTAATTGTTTTCTTAGCATGAATTATTACTCTGGCTACAAAAGTACCCACTATACCATGTAGGCAGGAAAGAGATTTTTAAAGGTTATTGAATTTTGTTCTGGTTCTGTGTGATATCAGGTTGTGAATAATGTAGGCAGAAAGAAAACGTAAATTTATTTCAAGAGAAAATTGCAAAGAATTTTAGCTGACAGCTGTTGCTTATGAAAATGAATTTTTGTACAGCAGTTATTGTACTGTGCTATTACTGGACTGTGTTATACTTATGATGTATGTAGGAGTTTGTATGCAGAAGGAGCATAATATTTGTTACTTAAACAAAAAGGTTTATTCATTTTTAAATTACTTGAACTGTGCTCATGTGCTGTAAGCAAGGCCATAGGTGAATGTATACTAGGAGTGAAAAGATTTATTGAATAATGGAACTTTAAGAAGCAAAGTCTTTCTCACGTTTATTTATTTATTTACTAGGTGTTATAGTTAAACAATGCAGTTGCAGGGTAGAAATTACAAAACATCCTAAGGAGCTTCTAAAAGGAATTCAGTGAAAATATGAGGGAAAAAAAAAAAGAAATAGTGGAAAAATAAAGGAATTCTGTCTTGAAAAGTTGCAGGAGTTTCAAAAGAAAATGCTCTTGTCTTGGTGCTGATAGAATTTTAAAAGAAAAAGAGTAGGGTACAAATTAGGATATCTCCATATGCTTGTGTTATATTTTTGGCCCCACATCTCAACCCACAAATCATGTGTAACTCCCCAGGGTTCAGAAAAGACCCAGCTTTCCTGGATAATTTTCAGGCCTCTCCCAAATATACTGTGTGCCAATGAGGGATGAAGAAAATCAGGTCGCTGACAGCTCAGAGATGCTGAAATTTGCCTGTCTGTGATTACTCTTTGCACTAAGGCCAAATTCAAGTTTTCATGTAGTCCTAGAGGAACCTCACCATTTACCTTCATTGGTTTCATACTGCACTCTCTTCCATAAGTGGTTCAGATTAGTAATGTAGACATTCTAGAAAATAAATGAGACCACACAGAAAGCTTTAAGATCCTTTTTAATGAGCACAAGTATGTGATCATATCAAGCCTCTGTGATACACTGCTGAAGATATGGAGACATTGTAATTCACTGGTGCACGGTGATTACAAACAACAAAAGAAAAAGAAATAACTAATTTACAGCTTTGTTTTATTTTCTCCTTTGTCCATCATCTCTAAATACCAGTTCCGTAGTCCCTGGTGCAAGCAGGATGCATTGGACTGTATTCTCAAAGCCAACAACTTAAAAAAAAGACAAACCAAAACCCAACCAACCAAAAAAACCCAACAACAACAACAAACCCCAACAAACCATGATCCTCCTCTTCTGTTTAAATTCAGTCCATGGGAGAAATCCCAGCCCTGTGGAAGTTATTGGCAACACTTTTACTGACTACACTGAGGCCAAGATTTCATTTGTTGTTTTAAAAAAAAAAAAAAGTCCGGGGTTGCTTCAGACTACTGCACTGATTTAATGTCTTTTCACATCCCTAAATATTCACTCCATTTACTAACAGTACTTTCTGCTCTGTCCCTTTACATAACCTTATTAAACAAGGTACCACTGTAAACTCTCAGGGTCAATTTAAATGCAGTTGCAGGTGATACAAGTCAGTACAGAATTTGACTCATTCTATAAATGGGAGTGAAATTAGTGAACAGCATATGAAATGGTGCTAGCTTTGAAGAATAGATTATTATCAATAATTATGGTGCCTGTGATGAGTACTTTGACTTTTACAGTTCCCTGTAATTTACATGATTTAGATGTATAGAAGAGAGAGAAATTAAACAAGAGCTTCATCCTATTTGGGGAAATAAAAAAAAGAGTGAGAGTGGAACCAAACCTCCATTTCTCGAAAGAGCAACTAGATAGACTGCATTTTAGAGCCATCAACACTATCAGCATTTAAAAGACGACAAGAGGGTGAGAGTAAAAATAATGTGGTAAAACAATTCACAACTAATATCAGGAAAAATGAAATTTCAACATTGCTGTCACTCTGCTGACTGAGTTGACGAGCTGAGCTGATGTAGGGTTTTTTTTAAGCTGTGATTGTCCTGCCAGCATGGATTTGTGTTGTCATGCTGAGGGCCCCTCTAATAGCCCAGAGGTAGCAGGTGGCTGCTGACTTACAGAGGCTTGCATCTATTTTATTATTTGTTGGCTCTTTTATCCCTGACAGATTCAAACACAAATAAATTCAATCAAGAACCTCTGCCTTTCTATGATTCCATTTGGTACCTGTAGCTAGCTGCAGCACATTTCTGAAATAGCATGACAACAGCTCCAGTGACGTGGTTAGAAGTAAACAAGATGTTTTATATCCTGAGTGGTGATGGCTGGGTGCCTGAACTCAGGAAGGAAAGAAATGCAAGTTTCTTGTGGAGCTTGCTATGGAGAAAAATAGTGCACATTAAGACAGAGGCTGTAGCTAAATTTTCCTTGGAAGTTAAAAGGTGAAAAATAGTATAAAGTATTGTTTTGAGTAAGAGTTGAGCCAAGGTATTTTGAAAACTGTACACAAAATCATTAAGTGCAGCGGACAGAAATATAACGACTTGGTCCGAAATGGTCACACCTCAGTATGTGAGCTCCTCAGTTCCTGTGTTGGTCACAATGTGCAGGTTGAAGTGGCTTTCAATCACTCTAACATTACTAAGCGATCATCAGCCCTATCAGCAGTGAAAGGTGATATCCATAAGTATACTGTGCTATGTGATCCAAAGGAATTGAAAAGTGTTATCATCTGCTGTGCCTGGGTAAGTCGCTGAATGTCCATGCCTCAGGACTTTTAGTGAGTGCTACACATCTATGAGGCCCAGGTTTCTCTGTCACAGGCTGTCCCAAAAGCTGAGGACTGCTGAAAACTAATACTCCTTTAAAAGCGGGTGTGAAGGGTGCCTACTTTCATGCTACTTTAATCACAGAATCATAGAATGGTTTGGATTGAAAGGAACCTCAAAGATCATCTAGTTCCAACCCCCCTGCTGCAGGCAGGGACACCCTCCACTAGACCACATTGCCCAAAGCCTCATCCAACCTGGCCTTGAACACTTCCAGGGAGGGGGCCTCCACAACCTCTCTGGGCAACCTGTTCCAGTGCCTCACCACCCTAACAGGAAAGAATTTCTTTCTAACATCTAATCTAAATCGACCCTCCTTCAGCTTGAACCCCTTACCCCTTGTCCTGTCACTATACTCCCTGATAAACAGTCCCTCACCAGCTTTTCTGTAGGCCCCCTTCAGATACTGGTAAGCCGCAGTTAGATCTCCCCGGAGCCTTCTTTTCTCCAGGCTGAACAACCCCAACTCTCTCAGCCTGTCCTCATAGGAGAGGTGCTCCAGCCCTCTGATCAGCTTTGTGGCCCCCCTCTGGACTCAATCCAACAGCTCCATGTCCTTCTTATGTAGGAGGCCCCAGAGCTGGATGCAGTAGTCCGGGTGGGGTCTCATGAGAGTGGAGTAGAGGGGGACAATCGCCTCCCTTGACCTGCTGGTCAGCTGAACACCAACAGCTTGTTTTCATGAAGTACCTCCAGAACTGGTTGAATGTGAACGTCAGACTTTCCCAAGACCTGTATCACTTTTGCTCTGTAGAATTAAATGCAAGTTTTCATGTAGTCCTAGAGGAACCTCACCATTTACCTTCATTGGTTTCATACTGAATTCTCTTCCATAACTGGTTCAGATTAGTAATGTAGACATTCTAGAAAATAAATGAGACCACACAGAAAGCTTTAAGATAGAAGAAGATATTGACTAGTAAATATAGCTACTGTGCATTTGTAAATTTTCTTTTACTTGTCCTCTTCACAGAGATTTTTGAGAAGTCTGACAGTAGCTGTTGAATCCAGCTAAAGTTACCCCTCATCCCATTTATGTTTCACTTGAATTATAGGGTAATATATACATAAAGCAAAAGCACATCTTTCAAGAAGCGACTACTCAGTCTAAGTGAGGCAATCACTCTTCCACCATGTGTCTGGGCTAAGAGGCTTTTAAGGCATTTTCATGTTCTGGGAAGAGGCATTTCTGATGAAATGGTCTTGCTAATCTTTATCCAGGAACTGGTATTCTGAATTCCTATCCAGTTATTTGATCATATTGCTGAATTGTTCCTCTCTTCCTTCAATTAAAAGGAATAAATAGATGGTACAAACCTAGAAATTGAACCTGGGCACCCCTGGCCCCACCTGAATTGGCCCTGCCTCAGTCTTCCCTTGGCCCTGCCTCAGTCTTCCCTTTTGTCCCTTCATTCCTCTGCAAAGAGCAGGAGTGATGTTAGGACATTCAGATAATTTCTTTACATTCTTCTACTGCAGTAAATCTTCATGTTACTCTCAAAGCCAAGCTCAGCAGATCAGGAGAGATGGAAGCAGAGCAAACCAGCCAAAGTAAAAGTATATGTCGAAAGGCAAAAACATTGAGTTTTCTAGGTGAGCCAAAATACAAAACCTGGAAGTGAAATATTTCCTGTGCAGTGATCCAGCTACTGGGATTGAATTATAAAACTCCCAATTGTTGTTTTTCTGTCTTTCTCAGGAGTGTCCTCACAAAAATGCCTATAGCATCTTAAAATGTAGCTGAAAGTTTCTTCTACTTAGCTATTTCAAAGCACTCATCATGGTTTAGATAAGTTTGCTGTAGTCAACTCATCTTTAAGACTTTGTACCTTGGATCTTTAACTGTATTATTTTTCTGTGAATATTTTCCTTAATTTGTGATGAAGGCTGCCAAGTTTTGTCTGCCTACAGAGATTCACATTGTGATGTCCTGCCATTCAGCTCATGAGTCAGCATTTCTCCATGCTATCAAACCTTGCTGCATCAAAAATAAAGTTTCCTATAATTATGAATTAAACAGTAGAAATTCCTGGACAAATATTTTAGGCCCTGCAGATTACAAATTTGAGTACCTTTTTAGTTTTCTGTGTTAGTGATCTGACCTATCAGGTACAGTCAGACTCACCCTTGGTGTCTATTGAGTGGCAATTTATATTTACAAGTAAATGCAAGCATACAGCGGCACAAATACTTAACTTCAGCCAACTTAATCTAAATTTAGGATCTAGGGACAGATTACAGAGTAGGGGCTAAGCAGGTTAATGTTTTTCTTTTTCACAGATAAATTCACCACTGACAAAGGCCTAGGAATAGCAGAGGTCCACTGCCTATACTCTGTGCACTTCTTCCTTTAAATCTAAATATGCCCATGAGCAGGGAGGAATAGAAATGGGTAGTGAAAAAGAAAATAACTGGATTTTGTGCCACTTCTTCTAGATATGGAAGGTCCTTTTCCTATTTAGCCTCTTTTAACTTGTTTCTCAAAAAAACACCCCAAAATCAAAACTAAAACCAACCAATCAAACAAACAAAATCCCCACAAAGCAACCAAAATCACCAAAACTGACATATAAATTTGATGATTCAGTGCAGCTAGACAGGTATACATGAACATCAATGACCAACTGAGAAATATAGGAGATATTGGGATTTCAGTGGTTAAAAAAGAGAAGACTCAGAATGGATGTGATAAAGCCTACTTTGAAGAAACAAATAGCCTGTTCTACTTGTCCGCAATGAGGAAAATGAGAATCAAATATATATGTATATATATAAATCAGAAAGAAAGATTTAATTTGGACAACAGTAGAAAAAAATAAAAGAAAAAGGTAGACTGTTGATACAGAATACCTAGGAACAAATCAGATCAAATATGTCAGTCCGGAAAAGGATAAACTAATTTGTAGCAGTCCTTGTAAGCACGGTTATGCTATAATTTCCATTGTTCTGTTTAGTCTTCCAACAATTTAGGTATTTCATATCTACACATTTAGCTATAAAGTACTGCTGAAGAGGAAAGGGGAGAAGAGGTTGTTATTTCAGCATATATTGGATTCAAGTGACTTGGATTCAAGTTCCTAAACTTGGGTAACTTTGGGTCATTGACTTTGGGCTTCAGACTTGCCTCAGCAAAAAAGAGGTGGTAAATCTGTATCTCACAGAAGTAGAATGCACATTCAATCTCCCCAGCATTTCACGAGTCTGCCTGATGCTAGCACAATAAATGTCTTGGAAGGCCTAGAAATAAAGTGTTTAATGAATGAGTCATATCCTTGACTTCCGTAGCACTCTCTCTGTTTATCTCAAGTAAGGAATCTAACCCAATTAATTTGTTTAATGTTTCCAAACACATCTTGGAAAATTATATTTGCTTTCTGCTATAAAATGAATGCAGTTTGTATATCAATCACTTCCAATAGGATAAATTCAGACAGATGTCCTC